>NC_137795.1:4997928-5415428 GCF_963383645.1 Muscardinus avellanarius
TTTCTGTATCACTTAAGACAGACAGAATGCTGACCACGTCTGACACACTGTCAACTGGAACTCAGAAGTGCTGAAACGTGGGGAATGTTTGCATATAGAAGTGATGATGAGGTGCCAAAGGCCTTCCTGACTTGCATCCTTAAGTCGGGAAGAGCCCTGGGAGGAAGGCAGAGACACTCTGGAGAATGATAAGGAGGACACCAGCCGAGACCCCAGTTCACCCGTGATGAGTACGGCAACGGGGGCCTCTTTTTCAGGAAGTGACATTTAAGCCAAAATTTGAAGAGCAGAAAAAGCAGGGCAGGTAGAGGGTAGGGTGTGCAAAGGCCCCGAAGTGGAATAAAAAAAACTCAAGAGGGAGCAAGTGTGGCCAAAGAGGGCATGGCACCGAGAGAGAGTGCAGGGAGGGGTGTGGGAGGAAGGCGGCGGCTCCGGAGGGCCTACCCACAGTCCTACCCACGGGCCTACTCACAGGTCTACCCACAGGCCTACCCACAAGCCTACTTATGGGCCTCCCACAGGCCTACCCACGGGCCTACCCACGGGCCTACTCACGGCCTACCCACGGGCCTCCCACAGGCCTACCCGCGGGCCTACCCATAGGCCTACCCACGGGCAAGGGACTTGGGAGTTTTTCTTCCTGTACTAGTTAGCTAGAGCTGCCATAACAAACACCACAGACTGGGCGGCTTCAACAACAGGATTTTCTTCTCACAGCTCTGGATCCTGGGAGGCTGAGGTGCAGGTGGCACTTGGTTGTTTGCGGAGGTATCTGTCCCTGGCCGTGGAGGGCCGTCTTTCCCGAGTCTTCAAGGCTTTCCTTCGGTGCCCTGTCATAATCTCTGCTTATGATGACACCGGTCATTTGGATTAGGGCCATCCTAGTAACCTCATTCTAACTTAATCACTTCCGTAAATACCCCGTCTCCAGATACGGTCTCACTTGCAAGTCCTGAGGGTCAAGACTTCATAAAGGAGCCTTAGGGCAATTCAGCTCAGAGCATTCTCAGAGGGTTTGAGAGCTGTGGACAGGGGCTTAGCAAAGGAACGACATGACTGCACCCAGGCTATTAAAGAGTACACTGGTGCCAGGTGTGGCGGTGCACACCTGTAACCCCAGCACTATGGAGGCAGAGACAGAGGATGGCAGGTGCCAGGCTGCCTGTTCAATTCAGAGAGCCCTCTGCAACTTAGTGAGCAACTGTTTCAAAATAAAAAATAATATGGGGCTAGGGGTATAGCCCTGAGGTACACTGTCCATGGGGTCAATCCCCAGTACTCCCACACACACAAGAGCACACACTGGCTTCAGTGACGAGACGGGACTGGGGACAGGATCAGGACAGGGACCCAAGGCAGCAGGGCTGTTGAGGGTTATCAGATGGGTGACGCCACTGGCTTGGTTGAGGGTGAGACAGGACAGCCTGAAGAAACAACTCATGGAGGAGAGACGTGGGCTCCTGACGGAAGGGACATCTGAGCGGCTGGATGGGTGGGCAGTTCACTGGGCAGGAGAAGCCGGGAGGAGCACCGAGGTTCAGAAACCCCCTGCCAGGTCTGGTTTCCTTGGGGGCCTAGTCCAACTCCTCCCACTGGTGAGCCTTGCCTTGGGCCAGCTCCAGGGTGCAGGGAGCAAGCAGGAGGTTAGATGTGCAGGACGAGCCCAGGGGGTCATGTATAGCTCGTGGGAGTGTCAAAGGACACAGCCAGGCTGGAGCAGGAGGCTTCTTCTTAGAGCAAGAAGCGCATTCCTCTGGCCCAGAGTTTCCTCTGAGTATGGGTCATCTGAAACCTCATCTGCAGGTAGCACCTGCCACCCGGCCACCTGCACATACTCAGTGAGAGCCCCCCACCCCACCTCTGGAATCCGGCTCCCAGCTGCAGGCTGCAGCGAGAAGCCCGGAGACAGGCTGAGGACAAGAGACAGGACTGGGGCCTCTCCTACGAGCATGAGGCCTCCAGGAGCCTCATAACCATAGCCCTGCTGCTGACGCGGGATCCAGGCTCCTCCACAGCTGGGTTTTTCCACGGCCAGTGGAGGAGCACAGGCCAGGCCGGAGCAGGGACCTGGCTCTGGGTGCTAAGCCTTCCTGGGCTCCAGTATCTAATGTGGCTGATCATACAGGGTCCCTAGGGATGCATAAACAGATGGGTGGTGGGTTGAACTTTGTCTGTGCTGCTAGGCCCTGCCTGAGCCTTCAGGGAAGGTGAGACCAAGGCCCGGGCTTCAGCGGCCCCTACCCTAGCGAGTGGGTAGACAAAGGCATCCTCTGCTGCAGGGACACAAAACTCTCAAGTCTCCGCAGAGCAGAAGCCAGCAGAGGGGCCTGTGTGAATCCAAGGAGCCCCGCAGGGGAAGCAGCTACAGGGCCCGTGATCTTCCAAGAGAAGAATGACCTTGACTGGTGTTCCCATCAATTACCCTCTACTGACCAAAAGAAAATAGCTGGACAAAACAAAAGGCCCTGGACACAAGAATGAAACCAGGTTTCATGGTGAGCCCAGGGAGTCTATGAGGCTGAGCAAGGTTACTTTTCTCAGCCTGTGGAATTTCAGGCTGAAAACTTCAGGAGCCACCCAGGGCCTGGTGCTCAGGAGCCCTGGTACTCCCCACTGGACAAGTGGCCACATTCCTGGCCTCCCTCCTGACTCCAGCAAGACCCGGAAGGGGCCACCATTGCTTTCTTCTCCCTAAGTCTTTGGAACCCACAAGTCTGTATTCTGTGAAATGGGGGTATCACCCAGAGAGGGGATCTGGGAGTGCGATTGTTCCACAGGGTTCGTTAGCAAGGGCCAGCACGCCTCGACTATGGTCATCCAGTCCTTCCTGTGGGATGAAAACCCCACACACATACACATTCTCCACCCACACTGTCTTGTTTTGCTTTGGTGCTGGGGATTGGACCCAGGGGCATTCTACCTCAAGCTGTACCCCCAGCTCTTTTTCCTTTCTGTTTTGAAATAGGGTCTCTCTAAGCCTTAGCACCTGACCTGGAACCTGCAACCCTCCTCTCAGCCACTCAAAGACTGAGACTGCAGGCATGTGCCACCACTCCTGGCTATCCCACACTCTGGCTGCCCCCTTGGGCTCAGGCGAGTCTCTGAGTCCTGGACCTGGGAAACATGATGAACAAAACTTCACCCAGTTCCTCCAAGAACTTGCGAGGCAGCCACCAGGAAACAGCTCCTGCCTCCCCAGAGACACACTTTCCATACAACAAACCGCAGAACAGTGGACATCCCGAAGCCGTGAAGAGCAAGGCTCAGAGAAGGTTCCACAGCCCCTGGGCCAAGCAGGCAAGTCAGTGCACCCCCAGCCAGCCCTCCTCAGCCCGTCTGTGCTCCCAGAGGTACAGCCGCCAGGCCCTCCCCAGCTTCACCTGAAGGGCCAGCCTTGACGAGACCCTGGATGCAGTGAGACAGGATGCAGAGGGGGCATATGGGGCCTGCTGTGGATCGAACTGCTCCCCTCCCCAAAGATGTGTGAGTTCCAGGACCTCTGAATGGGGCCCTGTTTAGATATAGGATTGATACAGATGTGATTGGTTAAAATGAAGTCATCCTGGAGTAGGATGCGCCTTTAACCCAACTGAGGTCCTTATAAGAAAACACAGAGAGACACGAAAGGAGGCGGAGCCAGGGTGAGACGCATAGGCCAATATCAAAAATTGTCAGAAAACATCAAAAGCTGGAAGAGAAGAAGAAGGGATCTTCCCCACAGGCTGCCAAGGGAGCCTGGCCCTGCAGACACCTTGATCTTGGCTTTGCAGCCTCCAGAACTATGAACCAATGAATTTCAGTTGCTTCAAGCCACCCAGTTTGTGGCATTTTGTTGCAGCAGCTTTAAGAAACTAATACAAGCTCAGCCTCAGACCTCAAATGCCTGTCCATGTAACAGACAGACAGACACACACACACACACACACACACACACACACACACACACACACACACCAGATGCAGCCATGCTGACCCATTATCACACCATGACTCCTTAGAAGTTCTTTCTTGACAATCTTCCCCAGAAGTCGGTGTCAGCCAGCTTGGGGTCTGAATCACGAGTCTATACTGAGTGGCAGAAGGCTGTACATGCTCCCAGACCCTCTAGGACTCAGGCTGGACCCAATCCCAGCGGGCTCCAGGAGCTGAGTCTAACTTTCCTTCCTGCCACATCCCTTTCTCATCGGCCTCAGGGCGCCTGGCTCCTCGGGTCTGGGGAAAGTGCCGTGTAGGTACCTGGCACACATTGTAGTGCTCGAAGAGAGATAAGAAGCCAATGTCGCTGCGCGCAGCCACACCCCTGAGCAGCGTGACATTCCCGTTCCCAGAATCCAGCTCCACCACATCATTGAAAACGTTGGACACGGCTCTCCCGGTCAGCAGCAGATTGACAAGTTCCTGTTGATGAGAAGGGGAAGCCCGTCAGGCTCTGAAGCAGCTGTGAGAGGGTGGAGGGGAGACTGGGAACAAGGAAAAGAGGGTGGAGAAGGGAGGAGAGCAAGAGGGGGATGGAAACCAGAGGCAGTCAGATTGGATTTTCCCACAGGCCCTGAGGGGAGCGTTGCCAGCTCTTCTTGTCAATGTGACTCCAGACCTCTGCACTTGTTCATTCCACTGCGTTCATTGAGTACCAACTGGACGCGGCCCCGTCCTAGGCCCAGGTTGTTGGTAGAAACTTGGGGAGGATAAGCCATGGCTTCCACTCAGGCCCAGACTGGGGGTGCGGCATCCACCATTGCAGTTGAAGCAGAGGGCTGATGGTAATGGGGCTATGAAAACCGTGTGCAGGGCACTCTGGGCCCAAGTGGACATAGGCCACCTCGCCCAGCAAAGCAGCCTGTGCAGTGACCTCTGGGTGGGTCTTGAAGGATATTTTTAAAACAAGCTTTTTAATTTTGAAATACCTTTAGACTCAACAGAAGCTGCAAAAATAGCATCGAGAGTTCCTGTGTGCCCTTCGCCCAGCTTCCCCCAATGATAACATCTCACAGAAGCGGAGCACATCATTACAACCAGGAAACCTGCCGTGCTGCACACCAACTCCGCTCTGGGCTGGTTCTCATGGTGAAGTTTCAGTGGGGAGAAGGAGAGTGGAGCAAGGGGCAGAGGCAGGAGGTGCAGAGGGAGGCGGGAGGCACCTCCTCATCTCGCCAAGGGTGTCAGGCACGTGGTGGCCGCACACCAAGCGAGGTGTCTACCCCTGAGACCTGGAGTGGCACCTGCGCCATGTCTCTGGTGGCCCCCTTTCTGCCCACATCATCTGCACCGGAGTGGACCATGGTGGTGGCATGAGAACCAACTGAACACAGCCCCTGTCCTCAGCCCAGGCTATTGGTGGGAACTTCAGGGGGGTAAGCCATGCCGGGCACCTCTCATCCAACCTCCTGTTAGGAATGAAGAAACCAAAGCTCACAGATGATGAAGGACTTGGCCTGGTCACACAGCAGGTGAGGGCCAGGACTGAACCTCCACTTGCATCTGTGGGCTCCGGCACCGGTCAAGTTTCCCATCCTTGACTCCCCCTTTTTATACTCACAAAGGCATCAACCTGGACACAGACTCAAGACACAGGGTGGGGGCCTCCCAAGGGCCCACTGCTCTGGGAAGGGGTCCCTGCCCCAGAGAAGCTGGCCCTAGCACTTGGGTGGGCAGGACCCTCTGTACCACTCTTCCAGGGCTGGCATTGCGCATGAGGCCAGCGGGCAGGCGGCCCCCCAGCACATGGAAATGGCCATGGCTGCCTTTTCCCCAGCACGTACTCTGGAGGGCAGAGTTTATGGAAATGTTTTCCCCTGAAATGTGAAAACGACATCCGGGGGTTAATAAATCCCTTGGTTAACACCAACACCCCTGCCCCAGTGACAGTAAAAGAGGCCTCTGCTGATGGCCACCAAGTGGCCCTCATTGGAGGGAGATACTGAGGGGCCTTACTGTGACCTTGTAGAGGAAATGAGAAAAGAATTTGGAGGAAATATCTGCTCTAAGATACTGCACCTCAGGGGCAGCAGCTACTGAGAAAGGTACAGCCCTTGTCAGGCCAGTTCAGATTTTTCCATCTGGTTTTCAACAGGAAGAAAGGCCCCTGCTCCTCAATCTGGGGTGTGTCCACAGCCTTCCTCCCAGCAGGAAGCTTTCTTGAGATGAGGAGAAGGGGCATCAGGCATCTCCCACGCCTTCATACCCCCTCGACACTCAAAGTGTGGTCCATGGGCCAGCAGCCTTGCTCTCCGGGGGGCAGCCTGTTAGAAACTCAGAAACTCAAGCTTCAGCCCAGAACCCCTGAACCAGAGCCTGCTCTCCAAGGTAAACCCCAGGAATTTGTATGCACATTAAAGCTTAAGCAGCCCTGGTCTCCAACAAATACAGAAATGTGTGTAGGGAGGGGAGAATATCCCAGGTCACTCTGAGTGCACCAGAGAGTAGGGCTTCCTCTGCCCCCACCCAACAAGCACCCACCCCTGGGCAGCGTCACTCATGGGGCAGACGGATGCCCAGGGTGAGGGCGGGCACCTAGGCAGCCAGAAGAGCGGGCCTTCACCCAGGAAGGCAGGCAGCAGCCACCCCTGTCTCCCTCTGTGGGCATGAGCAGACCACAGGCCCTGAGCACACCCCTGCACGGGGCCCGGTGGCTCTCCAGAACTGGCACAAGTGAGTCAAGACCCCAGAACAACCGGGTCCTCATCTGGGCTGGGAAACTGAGCTTTGGTCCCTTTGTGTGCAGAAGGTCAGATGTCACGGGTCCCACATGGCCACTCTGGGAGGCCTTGCTGCGCAGAGGAAGACACAGATAGAGACTGGGGTGCCATCTGGCTCCCAAACTCCATGCTCAGCAGATTGGCTCTTGAGCGGTTCTCTTTCCTGGCACTACCCCAGAGACTAGAGGATGAATAAGTATCTGTTCAGGGTCTCTCCTGCCCCCCACAAGACCCCTTGAGCTCTCTGTAGAGATGCAGATGGAAGGATGGTTGGACAATGCCTTATATACACATAAAGGGTGCCATAGCTGCTGTCTCCCCAGCTGGATGCAGGGGACACTGCTCCCATGGCCAGGGCTGAGGCAGGGCAGTGCTGGGCCCTGCATCCCCCACAGCTCGCAGCACACAGATCTGAGCACAGCAAGTACTCTACACACAGAGCCACACCGAGTGCTCTTTCTAGAACTCCAGGACAGTGAATGGCAGCAGAGGCAGGTACAGAAGAGATACCTGGAGGGTGTCAGCGGGGGCACAGAGGAACAGGAGGGACAGAGGAAGGGGAAGAAAGGCCTGGCCACTCCGGGGCCCCACAGCATCCCTGACCTGTGTGCAGTATCCGTGTGCTCCAATCAGGTGGCTGGTGGGGACATCGAAGTCCTGGCGAACACTAGAAAACACAGAAAGCAGATGCATCAGCCCACCTCTGCTTGACTCCGGCTGCCCAGGCCAAGCCACTCTGGCCCCAGTCTGAGGATCGCAGATTAGTCAGACACCTGAGTGTGCCGTGCTCTGTGCCATCTGGAGGGGAGGTTCCCGCGCCCAAGGAAGCGAAGCACAAGCCCAGGTCTGCGTGGGCCCAAATCGCTGTGCTGATCCTGGGCAGTGGCCTCCGTCCTGGCCTCCCCCGGCCTCCAGCCACCCCAGAGGACAGGAGGATGGTGAGAAATACGTGACACGGCAGAAGGGGCCCTGCCCTGGGGGCTCAGCATCCTGGATTCACAGCCCAGGTACTGATGCAGCAGTGGAGAGGTGGGGACGGGCGCCTTCTGTACCTCTGGGCCTCAGTCTGCCAGTCTACTAAATGGGAGGAACCCTATCGCCTCTATTATGGTGCACATAGGCTGGAGTGCGCCCCCTCGAGTTAGAATTGAGCCCCCACTGTGAGGTCTGGAGAGGGTGGGAACTTAGCCCCACTGAGGTGTTCAGAGGTGGGCCTGGGGGGGATGGTCAGGATTACGGAAGGTCATCAGGGTGGAGCTCCCACAATCGAGTCCTGGTGATTTTATCAAGAGAGAGAGAACGTGGGAGACAGCCGTGCTCCCCATCTCTTGCCACGTGACGCCTTGCACTTCCTTAAGACTCTGCCAGCAAGAAGGCCGTCGCCAGATGTGGGCCCAAGACCTTGGGCCTACAGAGCCCCGGTGGGCCAAAATAAACCTCTTTTCATTAAAACTTGCTCAGGCTCCAGTATGGCTTTACTGGCAACAGAAACAGACAAGTCAGCCTCCGCTAGGTCCTAAAACACTCGCCGCTGCCTCCTGAGCAAGCTCCTGCACTGGACGCTGTATACACATCCCACCCCAAGACCCTGGGAGAAAGCCAGGGCTCCGAGAAGGGAAAGGTTTCCCAAGGGGGCTCGGCTCCTGGGTGACAGGGCTGGAGGGAGACCCTGGAAGCCAGACTCCAAGCCTGGTCCCCCCACCTCCCTCCACTGTCACTGTGGCTCCATTTGGAGGATGGGCTACCCCAAAGGACACAAAGTGAAAAGTCCCTTTGCCAAGAAAAACTCCTGAAACCGAAAGCATGTGTCTTGAGGCTGAGCCATGCTGGGACAGAACACTTCCAGATGTTCAGGTCCGTGAGGCCGTCACCTCTGAGGGGCGAAGCACAGACACTAGGAAGCAGAAACCCTCCCGAGTCTCCAGGCCCTCCTCCTCCGCTTGCTGCAGGACACCCCAATCTCAATGGCTCCAGAAGATGCAGGCAGGCCTTCTTGTGAATGGAGGCATATAACCAGCAAACAGTCAAGGAGCCCAAAGCCCAAACAGCTGGTGAGTGCAACCCTTCAGCCCCAGTGAAGTGAGAATTACCATTCCTATTTAGAAGCTCACAGAGGTGGGCACCAGGGGGCCAGGGGAGGCCAGAGAGCCTGGCTCCCAAGCCCATATCTTCCCCTGCTGTGCACTGTGCGTAGGCCCTGGCCTGCTTACTTTATCCACACCCCAAAGGGAACACTAAGCAGTGGCCAGGGGTAGGAAGGGCTTAGCCATCAGGAAGCTAATATACCCTTCTAGTAGAGAGAAATGGAACCAGGCCTCAATTTGTGCTTTAAACCCAAGGTCCACCATAAGCTCACAAACTTAAAACACATACCCCGGTCCTGCATCCTTCCCAGGCACGTTTAGAAACTCAAGCTCTGTAATGCTTGCAGAGAACATGCTTTCTTGTGGTTTTTAATAACTGTGTGAAATGGAGAAGGTTTACGGTCATGGGCTGGGAGCACCATCACAGGGGCCTGCAGATGACCATGGAGGCTTGGGGTCCTCTAGAGGGCCTTCAGGGCTCACCCACCAGCAGGCCTGGGGTGGAGGAGCCCGTGGGGTGACTCACGGTCCAGCATAGCGCTCGGCTGGCGCTAGCTCAGGCAGAAGAATTGATGGAAGCATTCTCTGCATATATTCAAGCATCTTCTGATGAGAAGAAAATAACCTCAAAGGAGTCCTGGGTGGACCGATAAGCATCGCTGGCCGCAGGCCACCCGAGCTTTCAGAGGCGGCCTGAGCTTCATAAGCTCACAGCCGCGTGTCCACCCAGCGGGCTCGAGAGCCTGCGTCAGCTGGGGGCAGAGGGACACGCAGAAATGACAATGGGAGGAAATGGCAATTGCATCCTTAGGTGCAAACACTATGGGAAATTCAGGAGTGTGCTTGGATCTTAAAAGGGAGGAACATCTGTATTTCACATCAGGCCACTTGTGAGACGCCCAGGAGCGGTGCACGGCTTAAGAGATTTACAACTCTGGCAAATATAGATGCTCAGATCTGCCCCGGGGGAGATGAGAACCTGCAGAGCTGCATGTGAGGAGTCCTTGAGCACAGAAACACAGCCTCCACTGCCCAGAGAGAAGTCAGCTCGCATGCAGGACCCGTGCCAGACCTAGGGCCACTTCTGGCCTGCTCCCTGGACCCCTCCTCTCCTCTGGAACACCAGGATCTTAGGCAAGATGAGAGGTGAATTGGACTAAATTATGACCTTCCAAGATTTTCCCCAAATTCAAATGTTGATGTTCTACCACCACCACTACCACCACCACCACCACCACCACTACCACCACCCATATCTCCAAATGCGTATTTGGAGGTAAGAAACTGTAAAGGGATGAGTGAGTTAAAACAAGGCCATTAGGGAAGGTTCTAATCCAATCCAACTGGTGTCCTTATAAGACAAGCCATGCAAGGAAATGTGGGTGTGTAAAGAGCCCGCAGGGACGTGCAGCCACAGAGGCAGAGCCACATGAGGACAGCGAGAAGGTGGCCCGCGCTCAGGAGAGAGGAGGCCTCAGGAGGAATGAACCCTGCTGGCATTTTGATCTTGGACTTCAAGTCTCCGGAGCTATGCAAAATAAGATTCTGTGCTCAAGCTACCCGGTCAGTGTGCTCTGCTAAAGCAGACCTAGAAAACTAGTACAAGTAGCCCGACATCATTTTAGATATGGAGCCCCTGAAATCATTTTCTTTAAATGAAATCTTATATGCAGAAACCTGTTTTATGAAACCCAAGGGCAGAGATATTCTGGCTGAAGGCAGGAAGGGGCTTGCCTGGCCCTTGTCTCCCTCCCTCGGCCCCATGGCCTCTTGGGGAACCCAGGCTCCAGGGACATTAAGCATACTGGGGTCAGGGGCTGAAGCCTTGGAGGGGCTCCTAAGCTCCGGGTTCCTCCCCCTTTTTAGGCTTCTGAGCCACAAACCATGACAGTTCTTTCCCTGGGACTCATCTGCCACCCAGCCTAGTGGGCTGGGAGCTCTGGGTCCTGGGAGACTCCTGTACAGCCTGAGGAAGCAGGCACCAAACTGGAAGACAAGAGCCAAGAGGGCCAGGCCTATCTGAACATGTTCCCAGAAGCTGTTCTCCCAGAGGGTGGGCCACAGGGAGCAGAGCAGGCCTGGATTTCAAATCCAAGAAGCACAGAACAAAGGAGACCTGAGGGCACTTGTCACATAGAAAAAAAATACCCAGCATCTGCTGCAAGCAAAGGACCATGGGCCATAGGATCCTCAGCATCTGCAAGCAAAGGACCAGAGCCTGGGCCATAGGATTCCCAGCATCTGCAAGCAAAGGACCAGAGCCTGGGCCATGGGTTCCTCAGCATCTGTAAGCAAAGGACCAGAGCCTGGGCCATGGGATCCTCAGCATCTATAAGCAAAAGACCAGAGCCTGGGCCTGTGGATGTCTGGGTTACCAACAACAGAGGAGGGAACAGACAGCTCTACCCGGTGGCCAGCAAGGACCAGTCCTCTCAACTCTAATAAGTAGAAAACACATTATTCTCTCACAAGCCTTGGGAGGCAGGAGGCAAGGGGGTAGGAGGAGACTCCCCTCTATGTCTTCCTGGTAGGGAAACTGAGGCCCCAAGAGGAGAAAGGACCTCGTGGTTTGTAGCCACACAGTCATCAGGGCCAGGACTATACAATGTGACATAGTGTGGACAGAGGCCTGAAATTCAGATGGTCACCCTGGCCAGCCAGCTCTGGGCAGGCCCGGAGCCCTGACACCCCACCCAGGTTCTGCTTTCTGTGGCTATACTGGCTTGTCCCTTCACCCAAAAGCCTCCCGTGTGACCATGGCATTTGGCACAGAATAATTTAATAAGAAGGGAAACATGTCCAAGTGGCCTAGAGACCAGGCCCCAGCACACAGTCACCACCATTTCCCTGAAACAAATGTCTGCAATGCCCGCCTCTCTGAGTCCCACTTGGTACTGGACTGGCAAGTGACCCTGGACAAGCAGCTGCCTCTCCCTCCGCCTGGGTCCTCATTTATAAAACCAGAGGCGGAGGCCGGGGTCTCTGGAGACCTCCTGGGATAGGAATGAGGGCATGCGCTCCCTGACTCTGGCCCTGACAGCATCAGGGCACACAGGCACTAATTATCAGGACCTGCCCAGCCCTCCCTCCTCCACCTGACCTCTGGGAGCCGGGCCTGCGGAGTCGCGTCCCACCAGCACTGCCCACCCTCTGCAGCTGTGTGTCGGGCTGCTCCTGACCTTCAAGAACAGCCCCAGAGTGCAAAGAGAGGCCAGGATACAGCTGAGAGGCAGGCTCAGAGACTGGGGAGCCCAGGGTGCAAGCCCATGTGCCGCCACGTCTGGGTCGGCCCTGCCCCCAGCCTCAGGTCCCCCACTTGTACATGGGTAGGATAATGCCTCCTTTTATTATAGGTTACTGTGAGAACTCAATGAGACGAACTATATAAAGCATCTGGCATTGGGTAAAAGTCACTTCCTTTTTCCTACGATAACAATAATAAAAACAAGAAAACAATGAGCAAAAGGTCATGATTCCTGCGACCTCAACCCTCCGTGTCACAGCCAAGAGGCCAGAAGAAACTGAGACCTGCAAAAGCGTGAGATGTGGCTGTGAGTATGTGCAAAGCACATGGATGAAGCTGAAACTGACTTTTCCCAGGAAGGCCGAGAGGGAGGGACGATGAGTCAGGAGACCTGGGTGTCAGACCCCCTGTGTCCTTTCCTGATGAGGATAACAACAGCCACCTCAAAGGTTGCTGTAATAAGGGAACCGGGCACCAAATGGTCTCCAGCTACAGGAGCTTCATGGCTCCGTGTTATGCCCACTCTCTGGGCAGTGAGAAGGGGCTGGGGCCCCAGCAGGCTTTGCAGAATGGAGAAAGAGGAGCTAGCCTGGAGGAAGAAGGAGAGTGCAGAGGAGCCGGCAAAGCCTTCCTGAGCTGCGCAGCCTCACCATCAATCCTTCCCTGTGTCCTTCTGGCCAGGCCTTGTACAACTGGTCCCTGCTAAACCTCCCCAGAGGCCTTTGCGACTGTTCTTGCTGCCTGCCAAAACCCTTGCCACCCATCCCTTGGAGGCCTGCTACTGTCTACCCTGACATAAAGAGCCTCGCTCCTCACCCTAGGGTCAGGAATGTCCACCTCGCCTCTCCTTGGTCCTCCCTCCCCACATCTGCCTTGCCCCTTGGGCAGCAAGGACCTGAGGCCGAGTAATGATGTATCGGTCTGGTGCTTAGAATAAGGCTCGAGACCCTGCAGGTGGGCCTCCTAAGAACACGAGGCGCCCCCACCCACCCCGGGAGAAGCTAACAGCTCCCAGAGCTGCAGCAGGAGGCCGTGGCAGTGAGCGGCCCTCCCACACACTCGCTGGCCTGGCACTGGAGACCCTTCCTCGCCAGCACGCCCTCCGGTTCTCAGCTGCACATCTGGAACTGCCTAGGACTAGATCTTAGCCACAGCTGCCCCGTGCCCCCTCACACCACTGCCCTGCCACCCGCTTCCCTCTGAAGGCCTCTGGCTGGGTGGCGCCGCCTCCATGGCTAGAGTAAAGTTCCCTGATTTCTGTTCTGTCTCTGAAGGGAGCCTGTGGGGCCCCATCAAGCCGGCAAGAGAAAGGCCCTGAGGGTGAAACAGCCCCCACGGTGGGGCACTACACAGCCCGTCCCTGCCCTGTGCCAGGCCACTCCACCACCGCTTAACCAGCATGGCGCTAACCCCTCTTCCGCTTTCAAGACTGCATCTGGGCAGTAGATCGCTGCTGTGCTCAACGCTGAGGGGTCACTGCAGGATGAGAAGCTCTTCCCTGGTCAGCCCCTGGCACCAGCCCAGTCTGAGCCAGGCCCGAGCTTCCCCAGGGACTGCAGACCCTCGCCACGCGCTAGGCAGCCCAGGTCGGGCTCAGAGCTGGCCCTGCCCCCAGGCCCTGAGCATCCTGGGGCCAGAGAGAGCCCAGGGACGCTCCCCGGGCTGGAAGGCACTGGGTAGGAGAGCGTGAAATCTGTCATGAGGTTTACTGTAAGCAACTGGAGATCATATGAAAGAAAATAAATGGCTTGAAATCAAGTGGAAAAAATAAAACCTTCACAAGGCTCTGCGCACGGCCCGTGTAAACAAACCTCAAAGGCCTGTTCTCAGCTCTGCTCTGGAGTGGCCGGGCTGCATCTGCCCATGGCGTCCTAGGAAGGGCCTGCGGCCAGGAGGTAGGGGCTCAGGGCAGGGCGGCCTCTGGCCTCAGGAGACAGCCCTCGCCCGGAGGGTGACACACGTGTCCTGCCAGTCGCGCACACTGTCACGTCATCCTTTGTACAATCTCAAACAAACTGTGAGCACTGGCATCTCCTCCCACGGCCACACAGCCTCACAGATCTGCCCTGCACACGCATGCACACACACATACACACACACACACCATACCACCACCACACATATGCGCGTGCATACTCATACACGTATGCACACACACATGCACCATGCCACCACCATGCATGTATGCACGTGTACTCACACACACATGCTTACACACACACACACCCCACACCACACACATACATGTATCATTTGGAAGGAATTGGATGGGTCTCCCTGGCTGTACAGTAGTTGATCTTCAAGATTCTGTTATCTCTTAGGGTTCTCAAGACATGTTTCAAGCACTGAGTGCCCAAAGTCATAACAGACCACCCTGAAATGGCACCCAAGGATTCTCTGGTAACGCTGACTCCAAGCCCCAGGGCAGGACAGCCCCTGGCCATTGCCTGCTCCAGATGTTCTCAAGCTGTATCTGCAGAGCTGGAGCTTCTCCAGAGAGGCCCGGACTGTGGCTGGAGGCAGGGTTGACCTCCTACTGGGAGTCAGGGGAGAACCAGGCAGGGGACAGCACCACTGTGCTAAGTCATCCTGGTACAGATTTTGGTAAAAAACAAGTCCCATTTCATTTCACTACAAAGAGTCTAAAAGTTATTAGCCAACCCATTCCGCTAAAGAACCGGAGGCACAGGTGGAGTTAACCACATGGCTTGTGGCAGCCGAGCTGAGAGGGGGTCTCAGGCATCCTGTGCTACATTGAAGCCAACAAGTGCAAGCTTTTACGTGATTGGGCAGTTTTCATGTTTCCTGGTCAGGCCGAAGAGTGCTTGAGTTAGGCGGCGCTGACACTTGCATGTCCAAAGGTCCCTAAAGAAAGGGCTTCGCCAGATGCTTCCTCCCCCACCTCCCCAAGGCGGCAGGCAGCAGGTGGCGTGCCCAGTCCCAGGACGTTCCTGAAGCAAAGCTTCAGAGAGCCGAGGTAAGGGCCACATGGGAGGGTGTGGAACCTCAGGGGCTCTGCGACGCTCTCAGGATCTGGGCAGCACTGAGACTGTCCCTGAACTCACTGCCCTCCCCGTGTCCCTCCTCAGGTTGTGCCTGGGCCATGCAGGGGGCAGGGCCAGCCCCGCATGGTCACTCTCCCACACCAGCAGCAGGGATCGAGAGCAGGGATCAGCCCAGGTCTCCTGATTCTCAGTTGAAACCCTCAGTCTAACTGAAGGTTTTCTTGAACTCCAATGAGCAGACCAGAGAGAGTTGGTTCTCAAGTTCACCTCTGCATGGCACGCCCCAGGATACCCCTCTGCAGGATCACGTCCCTCCTCGACGGTCAGGGAGCCCACTGCTGCTTGGGAAGGGCCTGCCAAGTGGAGCATCACCGCAGAGGGCATCGCCTGGCCGGGTCGACTGAGGAGGCCTCAAAGCCTCCACCCAGGGACCAAGGCAAGCCAGAGGCAAAGGAGACGGGAGGGGACACAGAGGCACATCCTGCAACAGCCTGCAGAAGCCCCCCAAGTAGGGCCCGGAGGAAGGAGCTGCAGCCCCGAACACGAGCCGTCCTACCCGAGCTTGGCTCTGTGAGCCGCACACCAAAGGAGCGCCTGGCCCCACTACCTTCTCTATAACCTGGGGCACGCTGCGCCCTAAGCCACCAGGAGATTTGGTGGGAGCCCTGTGAAATATCCAGCAAAGGACGGGGACACGGGGTGTTTCTCAGATGCTGGTCGACATTATTCTGCATGGGGCCCACCCTGTCTAGAAGGGGCTTCAGATCCCACATTCAGGAAGAGCTGAGTCCTGGGGGACTTTCCCAGTGGGACTTTCCTCCTCTCTATTGTCCTCCGAGGAAAGGGGAAGGGGAGACACAGAGGTAAGAAAGACAAAACCCAGCTCCCTGAGCAAGCACCAGGCAGGCAGCTCTGGCCATGCAGGTTCTCTGGAGGTCAGAGGCCCAAGTCCATCCTGCCTTGGGGACCTGGGGATATCTGCCTGCAGGGCCCCGGGACTGTGCTCAGGAAGAGTAGGTCTGCATCTGCGTATCTGTGCATGTGTGTGTGTTTGTGTGTGTACGCGCACGCGTGCCTGAGCCAGCACCACCAGGCCTGGCTGGCCTCACAGGGCAGGGCTCCCCTGGCTGAGAGTGAAGACCCCACCAGCACCTCCCGCCCAGGGATTAGCAGCAGGCCTGGGGAGGCGCAGCACGGCTTATGGTCTCCACGCACGTGCGCCTGCACCAGGAATGAATCATATCATTATGGCAGGATTAGGAGAAAAATGCCATTAGAAAGCGCTGTGCACACCGATTTAATAAGGTCAAGAGCAGCAGGCAGGCGGGCGGGCACAGGGAAGGCCCCAGAGTCCCAGCCCCACCCCCCCCACCGCAGAGCCAGAACGGCACAGGGGCTGGGCCAGCCGGGGCAGGGGACGTCTCTCTCCTCCTGCCAGGGCCCCGCCTGCACCCCTCAGATCCACTCAGGAACTCCCCACTCCCCAAATCTGCTGAGTCTTGTTCCCAAACCTTCCCACCAGGTACCTTCTGCAGAGACGTCTGCCCGGCACACCGGGCTACTGATCAATCTTTACAAAACTACTCAAGTGCTATTAATCTGCTAGGCTTCCCAGGGACTTAAAACCCGGTGACACATATATAAAAGAGGCCTTTAAGGCTCTCAGGGGAGGGATGGGCTGCATGGAGGACCCAGCTCTCGGCAGGCTCAGAGCCGGAGCTCTGCCGGGGGAGAAAAGCAGGAGACAGGACAAGCTGCCTTCCTACGTCTCCTGCCACCAGGCCTCCCGGGCACCCGCCACTCACCGCTCAGAGGCCGCTCCTGGCAGCTGAGGACTGCCATGGCCTACAGCCAGACCCCTGCCCTGAGCTCTCAGGGACCATGGGCCATGCCCTGGCTTTGGTCTCAGCTGTCCACGCCCTGCACACGGGCAGCGGAGGGAGTCCCTGCATGTGCATAAGTATGCAGACACCGCAGGCCTGTGCAAGCTTGCTGAGGGCCTGAGAAGTCTCCTGAGTTGCACCCAGCAGAGGTGGGGGTGGCACAGGGAAGGGGAGCCTGGGCAGGTGCAGCCAGCCCGGCTGGGGTTGAAGGAAGTACTCACAGCTCTGGAGACCTGGACAGCACCGCTGACAGGGTAAGAAGGATGCATCCGTAGGGGCCTGCTTCGAACTGAGAAAGGAGGAGGAGTGAGGACCCTTCTCCGCACAGCCCCCTCTCAACCCCGCTCCTCTGCACCTACAGCTGCCAGCCCAGCCCTGGGGAGAGGGTCCAAGGAGTTACCAGGTGACCACAGAGCAGACCCACACAGGTCTCAGCAGCCAGTTGTCCTAAAGGGCAGGGGTACACCAGCCGAGTGCCATGAGACACAGGCCCACCGAGCAGCCTGCCCACGGCCTTGGAGATCTTGAAGCAGCCACAGCAGCCTCCACTATGGGGCAATTTCCCTGCACTGTCACATTTAAAACCCTAATGGGCCGTGGGCTACATACTACTAGGACTGGCCTCTAGGACTCAGGAATTGAGGCTCAGAAACTAAGCCACGTGCTCCAGGTCACGCAGACCCTGAGCAGCACAGAGCGGGCCCAGGGGCTCCCCCAAGGCCAGCCCCCTTACCCACGACTGAGCAGCAGGGAGCAGGGTTAGAGCCGGTGGGGACATGGGCTCAGAGAGGAGGAGGGAGGACAAGAGCACATGTTTTTTGTACACTTTGATATTTAAAAACTTGAGCCGGGCGTGGTGGCGCACCCTTGTAATCCCAGCATTCGGGAGGCTGAGAACAGAGGATCGCGATTCACGGACGGCCTCAGCTACTTAGTGAGGCCCTCTGCAACTCAGTGAGACCTGGTTTCAAAATAAAGAATAAAAAATAGGGCAGGGGGTATAGCTCGGAGGTCAAATGCCCCTGGGTTCCATCCCCAAACCCGCAAAAAAATTAAATAAAATAAAATAAAGAAAAACTCACGGGTTGTTTTTTATTAACTTTGATTTCTTTTTAAAAAAATCCTATTTTTTAAAAATGCTGATCTCCTGAGGATTTGCACCCCTTTAAGGTTTTGTACCCAAAGCATCTCCCTTGTCATCCCCATTCCACACCCTGTCCTCAGCCACTTCCTGAAGCCCGGCCGCCTGGGTTTAAGTCCTGGCTGTGCCTCTCCTGGCTGTGTGCCCATGGGGATGTTTCTCAGTGTCCACTCTCATCAAGTTGTGTTGAGGGTCAAAGTTACCCTTAACACACTTGGGGCCTGGCATCTGCCTTCGCTGTTCTGATGCTGGCCCCACACAGCCACCTGTCCAAGGAGCCCAGAGAATAACCACGTCCCCGCTGCAAGTCAGTAGAAAATCCTCATTCGTTCCACTTTGGGGACGATGAGCTGTAGTTGAAGAAGCTGCCCCAATTTCTTTTGGAATTAAAATGGGAACAAGGGTGAAAAGCCTTTTTCTCCTAGAACAGTCGATGAGATTTATATAATTTATCACATTTCCATGTTTGCCTCGACTGCCAGGAAACTCAGAGCCAAATACGGTGTTGCACTGTAGTAGCTTACAGCTCGAGCTTCTGACAGAAGAGCCTTTTCCTTCCCTCAAAATATAGTTTTTTATTTTTATCCAGTAATTCAATGAGTCAGTTAATCAGTCTCTCTCTCCCTCTCTCTCTCTCTCTCTCTCTCTCATTTACCAGGTGAAATTTCTGTGCCACAAGGATGCTCTGCTAAGGCTATGCTTTCTCACAAGTGGGCGTGGATCTGCCCTCCTGGGGGAGCAGCTCAGGGAAGAAAGAACAAGAAACAAGAGTGGGGTAGTCACTCTGCCTTAGAAAGGCCTCTACACAGTAGGCAGGGAGGCCCAAGGTAGGAGCCCAGGGGACTGCAGAGATCCCAGTGCAGAAGAGCCCTGGTACCTCAGTGTTCTGAAGTGCAGAGGAAATGAAGGAGCCCATGACAATCTCAAATCAACTCCACCTAAATCCAGTGAGCTCAACCAGTCTCCTCTCTTTCGTTGCCCTTAGCATCTGCAAAGTAACGCTAATGAGAACCCCCTCCCGGCCCCTGTATATGTCCCTGGGTCACGGTGCGCATGCTCTGCGCATGGAGCGGCGCTGAAGTCCCCGCGCGGGGGCTCACATGCCTGGGGGCTTGGACGCGCACACCTGTGCCGCAGCTCTGCTGCAGATGTTTCTGTGGCCTCAGGGAAGTCACACGGCTGGCTTAGGCTGTGGCCCCCCTGGGACTCACAGTGTGATTCCTCCTCCGTGTCCACGATGCCCATCGAGCTTGGGGCGGGATGAGGAGGGGCACAGAAGCTGCGTGGGGCTGGGGGTGTGTAAATGTAGGGTGCTCTGGGCACTGTTCGTGTTGGAACGCCTTCCAGGAGACGGGACCATGGTCCTCTGTGGAGGCTGGGGAAACCAACCCCATGGGGGCTCCTTGTTTTTAAGAAAATATTCCATTTTGTTCTTAAAAACATTTACTAAAATTATCTCATCAAATTCGAGCTGCCAAGACAGAGGAGGCCACAGGGCAAAATGCCCACTTTAAGTCAAGCACAGCAGATCGCTGGTCTGGAAGGCTCGCGAGGGCCTGAATGCTGTCTGGTGCCACCAGGAAAAAGGGGCCTTTCTTTGCGCACCGCTCTGCAGCCCTGGAGAGACCTGGGCCCACACGGGGCTCCAATGGGAGGCTGGGGCGGCGGCATCCCCAAGCTGGCCAGGGGCCGGCCAGACACCTTGCCAGGGGGTGAGCCTAATGAAAACCCAGCAAGCAGGCTGTTTATTTTGGGCAGAGATGGCGCGGTGTGCATTTCCAGGCCTGGCACATGAAAAATGGATTTGGTGAGCCTAGTGCTGAGGCAGCTCAGCCACTTCCAGCAAAAACATAAATTAGACTGCAGGGGAAGCACTGTCTGCCAGCGAGGAGGCCAGATACTGACTGGGCCGGCGGGGCCCAGGAGCCGAGGCCGGGTGGGCAGGAGGACCACGTGGAGTCCAGAGGCTGTACCAAGAGAAGGCGGGCGCTTGCTCAGCACCAGGCCCTGCTCCCGAGCCCTCACCCCACTGCTATGCTTAGGCTTCAGGGAACCCCCAGGGCAAGGCTCACACGAGGCCCATGTTATGGGCAGGATGCAGAGGCCCCAGTGCCGAGAGGTGGCAGGGAGGTCAGGGGCGTTTCCAGGCCTCTGAGCCTTGGGAACCCCAGGACCTCACCGGGTGCTTCCCTTTCCTGGCCAGGGCGGCTCGATGTTCTGCCTCATCTGAAGATGGGACACGGTGCCCTCCATCCTGGCCACTCTGGCCAAGTCGCGTACGCTAATGCCTCCACTAAGCCACATTCTCACACACCCGGATTTAACCGAGGCCTCTTTCTGCCCAATCACGCTGCTGCGTTTCGTCAGGAGAGCACCTTTCTAAACAGTTTTAGGCTCTCTTTTGAAGCCGGAAGTTGTCTGATAACTGTCTTCTGCCTTCAGATGAAGAGACTGAGCCTCCGGGGACTCTTTTATAAGTCTGCTGAGACTAAGCATAGGTGGAGGGGTCCCAGGCAGAGGGGTCCCAGGCGCTGTCCGGCTCTGCTGCGCTCAAGGCGAGTGGATAACAGGGCATCAGCACCGGTCCCCTGGGTTATTCCAAGAAGAGCCAGGCATGGGGCTTGAGTGACAGCAGCCCCAGGACTCTTTACTCCTGGGCCAGGACCCCTTCCCAACCCCAGCATGGCAAGAACGGTCCCTGCAGAAAGGAAGCCATCTTAGTGGAGGTGACTGGGCCAGGCTGGCCTCCTCGGATAAACAGACGGCAGGTGACCTCCTCCGCACCCCTGTTCCTAGCGGAGGCCCTGTTTCCTCCCTGAGGGACGTCGGCTTTCCTTGCATCCGACCCACCCGCAGCAGGACCCTGCGGACTTGTAGTTGGAGCTCTGGAGGCTCCGGGCTCGCACTGTACCTCCCTCTCATGTTTTCCTCTGGTTTTTACTCGCCTGCCACCAGCCCCTCCTAAGAATGTCTATAACTGCCTGACAGTGGTGATCAGGGGTGACAATGGAGATGCAAACAGCCGCCGATAACGCCACTCGGGCCCGGTGCCCTGTGATGTCCTGAGGCTCACGCCGCCACGGAGTTCAGTACTTTGCCTGAGACCTCAAGCTACTAAGAAGCATAACCTAGGTCCAAAGCCACCCCGTCCTCCACCAAGCCAGGGTGTGGCAGCCCCGGCTGGAATCCGTGGTGGCCCTGCCTGCGCCATCCAGCCCTGGCCACGACTCACCCCGACCATAGCCCGCACTTGTGCAGAGCTCGCCCCAGCAGACTGGGCACTGCAGGGTCCCTGCCCTGGGCTCCAGAGGCAGTTGCTTGCTTTCATCACAAAGCTCTTGGGTCCTCCACCTGATAGCTGCGTCTTCTCCTTCTGACCCCATCGTCCTAGCCCTGCTTACTGCAGCCCAGTCATGGCTGCTCCCTGTGCCTCCGTCCATGGCCGGCCCACACGTATGCAACGCAGAGCCACGCGCCCTGCCCCGAGCCCACGATTCTGCAGCCCACAGCCCCTCCATTGCTCCTACCTGATGGACGCTGTGTTGGAGAAAGGTCACCAGGTCCTCGTAGCAGGTCAAACTGTGCAGCATGAGCTGAAGAGAAACACACAGGGTGAGCGGTGCGGCCCGGCGCTGCGCCCATCCCGGGAGCCCTGAGGCCCTGGCTTCAGTCCCTACGATCCCCACCGGGAATGCACCTGGGTCGAGAATGGCATCCTGCAGAGCCGGAGCCCAGGGCCAGCCCAGCTGAGTGTAACCTAAGGCTGCCGGCATGGCCAGGGACCCTGGGGAGGTCTGCCTGGCAGCCCTGGGCCTGCCTTTAGGCCCCTAGGATGCCCGTATGCTGGGGCTAAGGCACAGGACCCGGAATCCTGCGTGGTCACAGGCAGATCACAGTTAAAAGGAGTCTGGGTGTGAGCGGGCACCACATCCGATCACAGCAGCCGGGCAGGTGGACACAAAACAGGCCAGGCCCTGAGTTAAAGGGAAGTAACAGGTGCAGGCACCCTTCACTTTCTTAGGCCAAGAAAAAAAAAGGGGGGGTGGGTGGGGGGATGGTACTGAGAACTGAACCCAGGGACATTCTACTTCTGAGCTACAACCCCAGTTCTTATTTTCTTTTTCTTTTTTTGAAACAGGTTCTCACTAAGTTACTGAGGGTCTGACTAAGTTGTTGAGGCTGTCCTTAAACCTGAGAGCCTCCGATCTCAGCCTCCCAGGTACTGGAATTAGAGATGTGAGCCATCACACCCAGCTTAAAAAAAAATTTAAAAAAAGAAGCTTTAGCAAAGGAAGGCTCTTCATTAGTCTTAGGGTTGCACGTGCCCAAAGCTAGGTCAAATGAAAGAAAATAGTTAAAACAGAAATCCTCGGCAAAAACGTGACAAGTTATGAAAAACTTCACTGCATTCATGGTTTCCAAACTACAGGAATGCACACCTCTCACCTCTTCTCTTTCTGTGTATTACCTAGGCCCCGCTTTTTGGCTGAGATGGAGCTATATCAAAGTCTCTCCCCACTTTCTTTTCCCTCTCTAAGCCACACCCCAACCCCATCCTCCCAAAAGAACCCCAGGAAAGAGACTAAAAGGCCGGGGAAGAGGGCCCTGGGAAGCCCAGGGCTGGGCCAGCCGAGTGGAGGCTGCTGGAGCGCTGCCCTGAAGGCCCTGGGGTGACAGAAGGAGGTTTGGGTCACAGAACCAGCCCCAGCAGGAGCCCATCCCCAAAGCTACGGCCTCTGCCCCCCAGCCCCAGGGGCAGGCAGGGGCTGCAGGGAGAGCCGGCCCCTCCCCAGCTGGGGGAGGATTTACTTATATGAAAGGAGACAGTCCCCAAACAAAGCCAAAGGTTGCGTGATAATTTTCCAGAGAGCCGTACTGTTTCTAAGACTCCGTCGGCTTTGTGTTTCCCTGTTGGACTGAACTGCTGTGTTCCTGAAGCCCTAAAAAGGAAAAGAAGGTGCGTGAGTCCTCTTGCCAGGAGAGAAGATGTGCCCTGCAGCCAGCGCAAAACCACATGTGCCGTTAAATGACGACAAATAAAAAGTGGCTCCAGAGGGCGGCCGGACCAAAGGCTTCTCGACTTTCCCTGCTTTGAACTTGCCGCTCGTCTGCGTCCAGACTGCACACAAGCAGGGGGAGAAGAAGAGATGGAAAAGGCCAGAACGGAGGGTGGACGAGGCTGGAACAACCGAGCTGAGGCCGGGTGGAGGAGTATATTTGCAGAGTAGGGGACCGGCTGCCTGGCACGTTTGCTGGAGGGAGGAATCGGGGCCCATCCCCTCTGAGCCCCCCGCCGCAACCTCTCCTGACTTCCCTGGGTGTGCAGCCCAACGGGGCTTGGACTATGCACTGGGGCCCTGCGGCCTCGGAACAGCCGTCCACCCTCTTCTGTTTCTTAATCTCTAAAGCAGGGAGAAGTCCAGCTCCTGCCCCGTCTGCTCCTAGGGCCGCCCCGCAGATACTAAGGGTCTGGGTTGGTAAGGTGCCTGGGACACGGGTACCAGAGATGGGAAGAGTAAGGATAACAGGGACAATGACGGTTCCCAAGCGCCAGGCCTGCCCCAAGCACATCACATTTATTATTTACCACCTATTAATATTGGTAAATGATTCCAATAAATAATATTATTACATTTATTATATATCATTTATTTCTACTGACCCATTTAGTTCTCACAACCACCCTGTTAAGTAATCAGTACCATCATGCCCGTTTTCTAAACAAGTCAACAGTTGAGGCTCGGAGAGGTTAAATTGGTGGCCCAAGGTCACACAGCCAACAGGCAGTAGATCTGAGGCTGCTTTAGAGAGCTCTTTCTGTTAAGCCACATGCTACAGAGATCAAAATGCCCCTGGTCCCCAAATGGCCTCCTTTACTACTGTCCCAAGCATCTGGGACAGAGGAATGCTTCCAGCTGAGGGGCCAGGCCAGAGAGCTGCCAGCTATGTGCGCTGCGTGGGGCAAGATGGGGTGCACAGAGAAAGCTGACACAGGGCGACGCAGGGCCGCTCACTCACCTGGGTCTCCTCGGTGGCAATGGGAGCCTGAGGGACAGGACAATCAGAGGCATGCTTTGGGGACAGATCGGTGGCCTTGTGGTTGGGTCAGCCTTACGGGGCTGCTTCCTGAGCCCTCCAGACCAGGGAAATAGAGATGGGGACAGGGTAATGGGGTCCCAGGCTTCCCAGAGGGCTTCCTCAGTGTCCCGGGGAGGATGCGGGTGGACAGGAGCATGTGTTCTGAGAGGAGGGCTGGGAGCAGGGCCACCCAGCAAACGGCCCTCACGCCACAGCCAGCTGCCTGCCCTCGAAACACTCACAGAGCAACCACGGCTCTCTCTCGGTCCCCAGCCCGCCACAGGATGTCTGCGATGGCCAGGGCAAGGCAGCGGGTCCTGTGGGCGTCCGAAGGCTGCAGCCGTCTGGGGAAGAGACAAGGACACACTTAGGATCCAGGGCAGGAAGCCGACGGCGCAGCCCTGACAGGTGTCGCGTGGCCCCTGCACACCACTCGTCCATCCTCCTGCACCCTCCCATCCAGGGCTACCTGCAGCACAGGAACCCCTCGGCCAGGCTGGGAAGGAAGGTGCTGGGCGGACGGCAGCGAGAGCCAAGGCAGGAGCTGGAGGTGAGGGAAGGGTGCCGGCGTGCAGGGGCCCTGGGTGCGTGGGCCTGGAGGTGTGCTCACCAGTGCTGAGGGACGGAGCACGAGGCTGGATACTTAGATCTGGACTGGGGGAGCCTCAAGGCTGACCCCTGTGGCTTTAGGGGTACACAGTGGTGCCATCGATTGAAATAAGTATACAACTGGGGGGGACGTGACAAGCTGCAGCTCAGACTCGCTGAGCACGAGGTACACACAGACCCTGGGGCACCTGGAGAAAGCCCCATTGGAAAACAGGAGAGGGATCAGGGCTGGGCAAAGATTTCCCAGAGAGGTTGCAGAAGGGGCCAAGGCTGGAACCTGTGTACCTCGGAGGAATCAGGAGGCTCTCAAGGGAGACTCAGAGGCGGGGCTGCTGGGGAAGGCGGCGTGGCGCAGTCTCCAAAGAGAGCTTCAACAAGCACTGCATGCCTCTTGGGAGGCCGAGGCAGGAGGATCACAAGTGTGAGGCCAGCCTGGGCAACTTAACGAGATCCTGTCTCGAAGGAAAAAATATAAAGGGCCGGGGATGCAGCTCAGCGGAAAAGTGCTTGCCTAGCATGTGCAAGGCCTTGGGTTCAGTCCCAAGAACCAAGAGGGTGGGGGGCCTCTCTTGCAATAAAAATGGTGACTAAGAGGTTCCTGGTGCATAGAGGGAATAAGAGGGAGGGAAGGAAGGAGGGAGGGAAACCGCCAAATATAGACGTTTCTTTCCATTTGACATTTCCAGGGCTCATTAGAGCTCTGCTTCTTGCCTTCCCTTGCACTCTGTGACTTTTTTCTAAATTGGAACAAAGCTAGTTTGAGGGGGTCTCTCTTCCTAATAGACAAAGAGCTGGATGAAGGCCCTGCTGGGGTCAAAGGAACCCGGTTTCCTATCACCAAATATGTGAGCTCTAACGTGTATTGTGGAGGAAGGATGCTGGAGCCTGTTCTCCTCCCAGGACAGAAGGAGGGAGGCAGGACACCAGGACCCAGGCTGTCACCAGGGCCGGGGCACAGGGGCAGGGGTCCACAGCCAGGCTGCTGTGGCCCTAGGATGTTAAAATGAGAGGTGATGGGGCACAGTGGTCCTCAGTCTCCCCACCCAGAAACTGGTGATGACGGCTGCCCCTCCCTCGTCATGCTGGGAGCTCCAGTGAGATGCTGGCACAGAGTAAATGCCCAGTGGCCCGTCACTACTGTCTTCCTGCAAACCTCCAGTCACTATGTGGGACGGGAAGGGGGACCTTGGGCCTCTGATGTGAAACTGGCCCCAAGCTCCCGACATGAAATCCTTCCGAGGCAATGAGACAAGCGGCCCGCACTCAAGCACTTAAGAAAGTGAGCTGCCAGCTGCCGCTGCGCCTGCGGGCTCAGGAAGCCCACCGGGTTCCTTGCAGAAAATGGTTAGCATGCTATCGCCAAACCGGACGGCCGAGCTGTCAGGCCCCAGGCCCGGGTCACTGCCAACTGGGAAAACAACACTGAGAAAACATCGCTCCAGGTTTCAGGAGAGGCCATGCCACGGACAAGGGGGCTGGAAGCTGAGCTCGTCAGAGGAGAGGGGGCTGGACACGTATCTCTTTGGGTTCAGAACCACAAACATTGACTCTGTCTATCCCCACAGCTCCTGTTCTGTGCCCGTCCATCCTCTGCTGAGCACACCCTGCCGGCATCTCAGCTACCTCCTGTCCTGCCTCCCTGGTGTGTACAGGGAAGGGACCCTCCTCCTACAGCATCCAATGCCCAGTGTGACCCAATTAAAACCCTTTGCTTGTGTAGGAGGGAGTCGAAAGCATGCCTGGAATACCAGCTCCTGCTGGAGGCCCCCTTCCAAGGGTCACACTGTTAGTAAAAACTAGAGTGGGGGACAATCATTGAGGAAGGAAGGACAATATGGCAAAGTAGAGCCCGCCATCTCGAGGGCTTGGTTTTAGGAGCCAAGGTCCCTTTGCCTTTGAACCTATCTTTCAGCACCCAGAGACACAATCAAGAGGTCTCCCTCAGCCGGCCGTGGTGGAATGAGCCTATAATCCCAATACTTGGAAGGCTGACACAAGAGGATTGAACCCAGGTTCAAGCAATCCCAGCCTCAGCCACTTAGTGAGGTCCTCAGCAAATTAGTGAGACCTTATTTTAAAATAAAAAATAAGGTACTAGGGCTGAGGTGTAGCGAGGAGGTACCATAAAAAAAAAAAAAAGAGGTCTTGTTTCTGGGCAGGGCCCAACTGCCTGATGACACGGTATTTGTCTGTAGCCCTTCTGGACCTCCCTGTCTCCACGCCTAGGTCCTCGCTCTCCCCTTCAGGTCCTGTATGGCGACTTCTCCAGCCTCCCCTCCCTCCCTGGGTCTTCTCCACTAGGCTGAGACATTTCTTTGTGCGACATGGTTTTCCAGAGAGCAAGTGGTGCTGAGGAAGTTGGCAGTTTGGGCCTGGGTCTGGCTCCTGACTCCAGGCCTGGGCAGTCCCTGCCTCCCTGTCCTGCCTAGAAACACGGGCACAGGATCAGAGGCCCTGGGGACTATCCAGTCACGACATCCGCCTGCCCCGAGTTGACAGGACTGCGGGTGGGTTGAGTGGGTGTCCACCAGGTCACCTGGGTCTGCCTGTACCCCCAGACCCAGAGGCCTTCGCTAGGCACCCTTCGGTGACCACAGCAGTCCCCTATCGCCTGAGCAGGAAGACAAACACCTGTCACAATCCACCAGGACTCTGATCCCTAGCCAGGCTCTTAAACTGGAAGAAGTTTCTTCAAGAGTCCAATTCCTCCCTGGAGAAGTACAGGATAAAGATGCTTGTCCAGGGAGAGGGTGAGCAAGGGAACCTCTTGCATTTGCCCAAGTGCTTCCGAGTAAAGAGAGGTTTCTATCCTAATGATCTCAAAGTAGCCCCCCTACACCGTCCACACCGACTTGCCAGTGTAGATGGAGTCTACAGAAATCTAGAAGGTTCAGGAGGTGTTGGCAAGGGTGTGCAGGCCCCGTGATGCCCTGCTCTCTGCTCCCTCGGGCTCAAGAGAGGCTGGAGGGAGCTGGGAGGGCTGGCCTGGGGCTCACAGCCTGGGGTCCCAGCCTGGCGGGCTCTAAGGCCTGCAGGGGAATGAGAACTCATCTTCTCTTCCCATGAACCCTCGGAGTGGAAAAATACGGGGTCCTGTCGGCCAGCTCGGTCCAGCCCATTGAGGAGAGGTGGGCGGCCAGGCTGGCAGAATGAGTCGTAATGAAGCCAGACGGCCTGCAAGAGAAATGCCGCCCTGCCAAGAAGCCGTTCGTTATTTAAGCGTGACTTCCCCGGAGGCTGCCACCGCATCCCCACGGCGCTGTCACACAACATCCAGGTCACCTCGCTGGCAGACCCAGGGAAGGAGCTCGGGGCCCGGCTTGGGCGCTGCAGCCGTCCAGCACCACAGCTGGCACGTCGGTGCTCCCCAGCCAGCCAAGCGCAGCCGCCTTTTTGTTGTTTGTTTGTTAAGCTGGGTCGTTTTTAAACTTCTGGAATTTCAGAGTCAAGAAGGAGAGTGAAGGCCGAAAGCCGACCCGGCACACAGCCCCTGAGTGGATGTAAACATTCTGTGCGTGGGTCGCCGAGCCCGGAAGCTGGCACGGGGTGGCGCCGCCCGATGCCAGCCTTTGCCCACAGGCAGCTGCTCCTGCTCTGAGGTGTTACTGAATTACAGTAAAGGGGACACTCCACCAAGACGTCTGTGGTCTCCTGAAGTCCGGAGGGCGCCCACTCACGGGGTGTTTCACACGTGGGACCCTCGGCCTCGGCCCCTCCCACCCTCGCTGCTCCTAGGGCACAGCAGCATGGTGTGGGGGGCTTTGGTGCCAGTCTCTGCTCTGCCATGCTGTGTAGACCCTGGGCTAGCCTCTCGCCTGCTCAGGGCTCAGTTTCCCCATCAGCACCAGGGCAGAGTCTGGCGCTCTTCCTCACTTGCACAATGCTTGTAGATTTTCTTTTTTTCTTTTTCTTTTTGTTTTCCTTTTGGGTGGTGGTAGTGGGGTGGGGGTGTAAGATGGGGGTGGGGTGGGGGTGGAATGCTTTGTAGATTTTCAAAGGGTTCTGTTCGGATTTTCCTACTGAGCCCAGCTGAAGCCAGAGATTCCATTCCTAACTCACAGATGGAGAGGGCCAGCTCCTGCTCCACCCTAAGCCAGGGCCCTATGGCTCCACTGCTCTCTGGAGCACCAGACCCCCAGCGGGCTAAAGGGCTCAGAGCTGGGCCGCCCCTTCCCGGCCTGGGCGCTGACGCCTGCAGTGGGGTGCACCCTGCCCACAGGGTGGGGGAACGGGCGGGCGACCTTCCATGGCCTCCAGCCTGCAGGCGCTCAGTAAGGCAGCCCCACAGGCTCCAGCCGTCTCTTCTCCACACAGCCCTTCCTCACCAGCCCGGGCCCAGGCACGCCCTACCACATCCCCAGAGGCTCTCTGGCGGACCCGGAGAGGGCAGAAAGGCATCTGTGCCCATACCCACAGCCCACCAAGCAGGGGGAGTCCACGCTGGAGCAAGGGGGTCGCCCACTTCTGAGAGCCTCGCCTCTCCTGGGTGCCCAGGGCTGAGCTCGCCCGCCCCTTTCCTCCCATGTGAGGGCTGACCGCTCCGGCCAGCAGCTTGTGTATGGCTTAGGGATACAGCTTGGGTACAGTGCAAATGGCACCCAGAGTTACAGGGTCCCAAGGAAAGGCGCAGTCAAACTCCACACAACACAACCCACACACAACATGTTCCCCACACAGTCGACATAACCCCACACATAGTATAACTCCCACTCCCTCCTGCTCTATCTCCCCAAGAAGAGCTATGTACCTAGAAGGTATATAAAGCAGACACCTGCCAGTATACTCTGAGGCCTGTGTCAGCGCCCAGATGAGGATGAGAGTGCTTCTCATGCTTAGCAAGGGTTTCTTTCTACGCCCTTGGGCCCCGACCTGGATGCCCGCCTGCCTTCCAAGCCCTGGCTTCCTGTCCAGAGTGGAGAATACTACTCCGTCACACAATTGTCCTGGGGGGACACAAAAGCTCCTTTATCCTTCAGTGGGGTGGGGTGGGGTGGGGTGGTGGGCCACAAGGAACCAAGCCAGCCCTATGCCCCGGCAGGATCGGCCCTTCCTGGAACCTGCTCAGACACTACATCCTGGCTGTTGGGAAGCCATGACAACTGCCCCCCCGCGCCCCCGCCCCAAGCCCAAGCTGGAGTTCAGACGCAGCTCTGAAGGGGCTCTGGGCTGAAATGACTCATGGAACAGTTCTCACAAAGGCCCAGGCCAAGTCGGGCTTTGAGCAGATGGAGGCCTGGCAGCCCGGCCCCTGAGGCCCAGGCCACACCCTGCCCTCAGGCCCTCGCACATCTTGATCTCTTTACTGAATGCCATTCTGCCTCCCCTCCCTATGGTCTGGATAGCTCAGCCATTGTCTACACATTCATTCAACAAAAATTCCGAGGGCCTCTCCTGTGAACCGGGTAGAGGACCGGATGTCAGGGGCAGGGCTGCGGACCAGGCAGCCCACCAAGTCCCTGTTCTCCCGGGGCTTGTGTTCCATGGAGAAAGAGCAAGGGCACAGACAGGTGCTGCCTGGATGAACAGGAGCACCCGCTGGTGGTGTCGCTATCAGAGACCAAGGCTGGGTTTATCTCAACTGGGGCAGCAGAGAAGGGCTCCATGAAGATGTGCAGTTAGAGCCGGGCGTGGTGGCACACGCTTGTCATCCCAGCGTTCCGGAGGCTGAGACCGGAGGATCGCATTTCCCGGCCAGCCTCAGCTACTTAGTGAGGCCCTCCATAACTCAGTGAGACCCTGTTTCAAAATAAAGAATAAAAAATAGGGCAGGGGTATAGCCTGGAGGTCGAATGCCCCTGGGTTCCATCCCCAGACCCAGTTAGGAGCCACAGGCAAAGCGGGAGGTGGAAACGAGGCTGTGGTTGAAGGGGAACCAGGCCAAGCTCCTCATTCAGATATCAGCAAGATTAAAATGCCCTCACCCCCTCGTGTCTGCTGTACCCTTGGCAGTCTGCATGTCCCTTATTCAATAGTTCCTGTCCAGTAGGTTCTGAGCAAGGAAGGCCACCTCTGTCTGGCTCACCCTGTATCCCTGCTGTGCGTGTTTTCTGACTGTTCAAGTTAGGAAGGGGGTAAGTGGGTCCCATGTTCTCAGAGGCCCTGCACCCTTTGAGGGCCTTCAGAGGCCCCTCACGTAGCAGGTACCACACAGTCAGGGGCATTCCTGGGCATAGAAGGCCCTGCTTCTTTCTGGAACCTCCTAGCACTTTGCTGGGCCAAACTTCCAGAGCAGGCAGCGGGCAGTGGTCCTGCATAGGTAGGAGCGGCGGTGGACAGACCCAGGGTGGGGAGCAGAGAGAGGGATGAGGCGAGGTGAGACCGTGCTGCAGACATGTCGGGCTGCTGCGCTGTGGTCAGCATCTTCTGGCTGGACGGGAGCCAGCTGGTCATTATCTAGCTGAGAAGCCTCCCAGCTTGGACCCCAGCTAAGCCAGAATCACGCATGCTGGGAAACGGGCCTTGGTTGAGGCTGGAGCTTAGCTAGATGCTCCCCAGGGGACCTGAACGCGAGCAAAGGGAGAGGCTTTGCTGTCTTGACAACATCCAGGGGGTTTTTTTCTTTCTTTAAGGCTCCAAAATGCTCATTTCAAAGAATGGTATCTTTCAATAAAGTCAGGAACTAGTAAAACTAAGCTATGGTTTTAGAGTCCATGAATGAAACTTTGGGGAGGAGGGTGGTGGTACCTACTGGACAAGAGCAAAGCATTCTTGTGGGGCACTGGCAAGAGCTTCTCTCTTGAGAAAACGTGTGTGAGGGCGCTGAGGGGCTCTGGTCCTCCTTCGGATTTCAGTAAGATTAAAATGTCTTTTTTTTTTTTTTTTTTTTTTTGCAGTACTGGGAATGGCACCCAGGGCATTCTACCTCTGAGCTACACCCCCGGCCTTATTTTTTATTCTTTATTTTGAAACAAGGCCTCGCTGAGTAAAGTAGCTGAGAATGTCTGTGAACCTGCGATCCTCCTGTCTCAGCCTCCCCAATCCAGGGATGACAAGCATGCGTCACCACGCCCAGCTTAAAATGTCTTTGAATTGTATATGCCATGTCATATATAATTCAATATATTATATATATAACTCAAAGACATTTATTATATATAATTCACTATATATTATGTATAATTCAAAGACATTTCATTATATATACAATTCAAAGATATTATATATAATTCAAAGACACATACATATACATAGACAGAAATACATAGATAGATAGATCTAGATCTGTATATATATCCAATTAAAAAGAAAAGAGGCAAGTGCCAGAAGTTCTGGGGCTCCCAGGGGGCCTTGGGACCTGCCAGTCACCGGGAGGAGGAGAGGTAAGAGGTCACCTCCCTGGGAGGCCTCCACCCACAGGCCCCCCCACCCTTTCCTCTGGGCATCAGCCTTGGTGTAGAATACAGTTCTCTATGGGTCCCTCAACCTCACAGCGCACCTCTGGGCAGGGGCAGGCGATTCCTCCCCGCATCCCTCATGCCTGTGCAGAGGTGTTCCAGGAATGAGAAGGGGGTGCCCAGGTGCAAACACTTACGGTGCAGAGTGGAAAGATCAACAGCCCCGAGGGGAGGGAAGCAATGGCTGGAATGCTCACGCAGTTCTGGCTGAAGGCAGAGGCGGAGAGCATGGGAGGGAGGGGAGCCCTGGACTTGCTCAGCAGCGTGGATGGCGTCAGGCCTTGCGAAGAGGTGGTGGGCACTATTTATGTGCCTAACACATGGCTCCATCCCACTGCCCTGCCCTGCTACCAGAGACAAACACGGGGACGTCCATCCCCGAGGGGGCCGCTAGCTGGCCAACGTGTGACCCTTTCCTGCCTTGACCTTCAGGAGACAGGAAACCTCAGGGACACGTGCGCTTCCTTGCGTGTTTTCTCTGAAGGCTCCCGAGAAGCCTTGGGGAAGGAAGATACTTGCAGGAGCACGGACTTACCGAGCACAGTCGGTGCTGCTCTCACCTTCGAACAGGAGCTGCTGGAGCACGCAGCCTTGGACAGCCGCCAGAACCCCACAGGGACCGCCCTGCAGAGAACCGCACATTACCACCACAGCGTGGCCCAGGGCGCATCTCCTTGTTCAGCCCACAGCCTCCAGCCACAGGTTACAGGGGCCCGCTGCACCCTCCCTCTAAAACAAGACTGATCCGTGGCTCTGTCTATACTGCGTCGACCCTGAGCCATATGAGGGGTTACGAGGCCCTTAGAGGAAGGGACCAGTCTGCAATCTGTCGTGGGAGCCAAGTGTGAAGCCACAGACACACCACAGCTCCTCTACCAGCTGGGGAATTGTTTTAATGTATACAGGCTGAGGGTGTCAAGTGTACCCAGCCCTTCAGCCCTGTCCTAAAGCCTCCTCTTCCAGGAAGACGTCCTTGAATACCTCACTGGCACTGAGTCCCTTCCAAAGCACTGACTTAAGTGAGCTCAGCTTGCAGGCCACCTCAGCACCCCACCAGGTAAATCTTTGTCCCCTCCCACCCTGCAACAGGAGGAATCCTTGAAGAGCTCTTCCTGCAGGCCCAGCCCCCAAGGCACATCACAAAGGCTGGTGGAGCACAGCAGTATGCACCACCTCCATCCGGGTCCAAGGAAAGGGGCCGGAAGCCCTTTAAGTGGAGGTGTAAGGAGAGGGGCTGAGCAAGGACGCACGAGGGAGGAGGAGCTGGTAGTCGTGGGGCGTTTCCTCAGGCAGTGTGGGGCAGAGACAGGCCATGGGGGCTGGAGACTGGAAGCTGGTTGAGCTGCCCTGCTCTGTCGGGTGATTCCTTGATCCCAGAGTGAGAACCAAATCTTGGGGGCTTTCATGAATACATCTTGGGAAATATGTCCGGGCCATGTGCAGAGCCCATAGCTGTTTCCCTGCGTTCTTCATGCATCTACTGTGCCGACCAGGCATCTCCTCCTCTTCCTGGAGCCTCTAAGCATTCATGGAGTGTCCCTGCTCCCACCGCTGCCTGCCCGCCTGCAGTGCCCTCCTCCAGCCTTTCTCAAGGCTCAGCCTACGAGGCCCCTGCAGGGCCCCAAGCAGACTTAGGGCTGCCTTCTGCTGCCTCTTCCCTGCACCACTCACAGCTAGCAGTGCTTCATGAGACCAACTGCAAAGCAGAGCGCCTCCGCCCCCAGCGATCGCTCCACCCCCAGCGATCGCTCCACCGGCTGCACGTGAAGGGCCTGCCCCAAATGGCAGCTCAGAAACGTGGGCCTGGCCGGTCCTGGTAGCCCAGCGCCTACTTGCAGGATTCACCACAGCCGAACAGCATCCCCACCACGGGTTCGGAAAAAGTTCCCAGGAAACCTGAAAAGCCACTTGCCTTTTTCTGCACAATGCCGTATTTCAATGAGGCCACATCATTAAAGGAAAAGTTCTGAAGTTTCCATTCCTCACTGAAGCAGCAAGAACTAGAACCAAATAGAAGGGTCTTTACTTCCTGTGGAGGAAAGAAAGTGTTATTGGCTACTTTTTTTTTTTTTTTGCAGTAATGGGGGTGGAACCCAGGGGCATCCTACCTCCAAGCTATACCTCCAGCCCTATATTTTATTACTTATTTTGAAACAGGGTCTCACTGAGTCATAAAGGGCTTCACAAAGTAGCTGAGGCTATCCTCGAACTGCGATCCTCCTGTCTCAGCCTCCCAAGTCCTGGGATTACAAGTGTGCGCCATCACGCTCAGCTTTATTGGCTACTTTCAAAGCAAACCAGGCTACAGTGCTCTGCTTGCGCACCCTGCAGGGTTGGGCTTGAGTTCTAGCAGGGCTGGGCCTTTTCTGGCAGGGCTCTTTTTATTTTGTGAGCCCATTCCTGTCATATTTGAGGGAAGAGAAACCCAACCCCAAGGGTCTTACCTCTGCAACATCTGTAAGTAAAACCAGCCTGTGCTCCCGTGGGCCAAAATCTTTGTGGGCTCCTTACGGAGGCCACGAAACCCAAAACTTTCATTTTGCATGGGATCTTGGAGGTCCTTTGATCGTCCATAGGAAAGACTAGAAGCTTTCAGACCTGACCTCACATTAGAACCATCTAAGGAGCTCTTAAAAATAATCCTGATGCTCTGGCCAAGCCAATTAAATCTGAATTCCTGAGGGTAAGCCCCCTGTGTCAGTAGCCTTTTGTTTTGGTTTTGTTTTATACGGTGCTGGAGATTAACCCGGGGCCTCCCTCATGCTAGGCAAGGGCTCTGCTGCCGAGCTACATCACTGCTCGCTGGCCTCGGTGTCTGTGGTTTTAAAATTGCCCCACGCGATTCCACTTTGCAGCCAGGTTTGACAGTGCGCTGATGGAGGGTGGTCAAACTGTGACCCACAGACCCAAACTCGCCTCTGTGGTTGTTTAAATAAAGTTTTATTGGCACATGGCAATTCCATGTGTTTGCATGTTATCTACATCTGCTTGTGCATTACAACAACAGAGAGATAAGTAGTTGAAACAGAGACCACAGGGCAAGCAAAGTAAAACAAACAAACAAACAAAAAACAACACTGTTCAGCTAGCCCTTTACAGAAGAAAAAGAGGAGTCCCTTGCTACACTGGTCACCCATGAACTCTGTGGAACACCGCACTACCTCTCAGGCAGCCCCTCCACTTTTCAGAGTTCTGTGTTCTCTGGACTTCTGGGTGGTAGCAAGCTCACTCTTCAGCTCCCATCCATCCAAGCACCAAGGTCCAGCGCCCCTCCCCACTGGCAGCCCTGGGATGTGAGCAGAGTCTCTCCACCCCTCCCATGATGAGCCGCCCTCTCCAGACAATGGCTTTACATCCAAGGGGCCCCTGAAGGCTCGAGGAAGCCCCAGGACCAATAGGTGGCATCTGCAGCCCCACCCCTGGGCTCACTCTCAAGTCAGGCCTTTCTACAGACTCGGATTACTTCCAACAGAATTGGAAATTCTGTGAAATTATTTCCCTGAGTATAAGGAAATCTCTATGGCAGACACATGTGTGTCATCAAATGTGCACCAGAGCCACGCTAGACGTGTGGATTCGCCTGCTGGGGCTCAGCCCCCCATCTTGTGCTAACGACAATCATCCATGTGTTTGAACTGCGCTTTTCCAGAACCTAGACGCCACAGGGACTTGCATTTTCAGGCTGAACCCCATCTCCGCTCTCTTAGTCACAGGGTGGCAGCTCTGCCTGGAAATCTGGCCCTGCTCGCCACGATGGCCTGTGGGGTCCTCCCCTTTGTTCAGCTGCATTTGAAGGTGACCTTGCTAGGTGGCCTCTAGGGGCTTCCAAGGGCCTGACCCCAAATGGGATTACCTCTTCAAGGAATCCCAGCCGTGTGCCTACAAGGCTGTGCAAGAACTCCCAGCTTTGGGGGCCCTTCAATGTGCCCCACGTACTATGGCCTCCAGAGAGAATGGAAGGAAAGGACTAAGCCTCGAGAAAAAACTTAATCTGTATACTAAGTAAATACACAGTAAGCGAGAAGAGAAAAAAGCCCAGGAGTTTCGATTTTTTTTCTCCTGCATCCTGGCAGAAAGGCCCGTGGAGAGCCACAGGAGTGACTCCATCCCCCACAGGATCCTCTGACCCGGCCGGCCGACAGGTGAGGCTGTGCTGGGAGCTGAGGGCAGGGATCCAGGCCAGCCCCTGCAGAGCAGACTGCAAGGCCAGGGGCCTGCTCCTGTGTCCTAGGACCGTGAATAGCCCAGGTACAAACATGGATGGCACCAAAGGACTGTCAACTGTCCCTGCCCTTCCCTCCCTGCAACACGGCCAGAGCCCCGCACAGGAGGCCCTCGCAGGGGCAGAACCAGTCTCTCGGGACAATGATCCGGTCCCATCACACACCAGCAGCGCCCATGTCCTGTAACTCTGCCCTGTAACTTTGGGAGGGGAGGGTGCAGTCTGGCCCTTGCCCTCTGTCTAGGGGTTAAGGGAGCTGACAGGACCTGAATGGTTTTCCTGGCTCTTGGCTAAGGTTTTCTTCTACATCACACCCAAACTTCCATTTCAACAATGACTTAGAGATTACAATAAGAGGGACTAGGCCAAAAATATCAAAATCTCTTCATCCGCATCAGGACGCACTTACACAGAGCTGACCCACTGCTTCCGAGCCGACACTTACCTTTGCCACGGAGAGGTCGATGGGCTTCGATGCTACTTGCAGTTTGAGAACTGATGGGGCTGGGGGCAGGATGATTTCTTCCCTTACCAACTCATCCTCCACGTCCTCTGAAAGAAAACCAGGACCGTGTCATGACTCGCAGAGTGGGACACAAAGCCAGTCGCTGTGGTGAGTCTGAGAAGCTTGGGGAGAAGGACGGCTCCTCCACCTCCCGCCCCGGCCTCTGCTGGCACCCAGGGCTTCCCCAGAGAGGACAGCGGGTGCAGAGGGACCTTGCTCCATGTCACAGGCCCTCCCTGGTGAGCCAGAAGGATGCTGGTGCGTGGGACTTCACTACTGGTCCACTAAAAATGTCACACATGGATATAGAGTGATTCAGGGCCTACGACCTAAGCCATTGAGCCAACCCAGAAAAACCCTAGCTCTGAGACACTCCTGACACACAAACTGGGAAAGAAAACATAACACTTCTGATAAACGATCACACTGGGCTTCACGCTTAGTGATCATGTGGATTATGTCACTGGCCCCAAAAAGAGCCCTGGGAGGGAGTCATTTATTTAATGTTTGCGGTGCAGGGGATGGGACCCAGGGACTGGCAGTGCTCCATCATGGAGCTCCCAGCCCGGGGGAATGATTATTTCTAACCCCATTAATGGGCAAGGATGCTGCGGCTCAGGAGGTCAAGTGACGGGCCCCAAATCAGACAAATAGAAAGCGGCTGAGACAGGACCCAAACCAGGCCCAGAGCTGACCACTCAGCCATCCCGCCTCCCTGACCTCCAGCCAGCAGGGACACTAAGTGTATCCCAGAGACGCTCCTCTCCCGTGAGGGCAAGTGAGGCCCAGAAAATGTCCTGCCAGTCTTTGGCAACACCAGCCTGGAATTTCCTGGCTGCCTGAGGCCCCTCTAGCCCTTCCGCTGTTGTTCTGCATTTACCAGAACCCTCAGATGAGGGACCCAGGGAGAAACCATTCCAAGCATGTGGCTGGCGAAGCCGAGCCGGGCACAGCTGAGCAGGGTGGGCTCCAAGCTCCCTAGAGATGTGCGAGAATGAGCCCATCTGGAGGATAGTGAGTGTCCAGAGACCCAGGTCCCCAGAGTACATGGCTTATTTCATATTCTACAGCCTCCTTTTCACCCCAGCCACAGCACAAAGCAAACTTCTAGAGATTCAGTCCACAGAATGAAGAGACATAGTCTACCTCTGGGCTGAAAACTAAACCAAAAAGGAAAATGAAAAGGTCTGGAATTTAAATCAGAAGCAGAATTTAAATGAGAAGCCTCTTGGTTAGAATCTTTGAAAGCACTACCCTGTTGCCATAGCTTTATAAAAATAACCTGAAATAAAGACCAGATGTTCACCAGCAACATGAATGGATCTGAAAAGCACAGAACTGTTTACGTCAAGTAAAAATGCATACACACAAAATAACGCTGTGCTGTGTGCGAGTGTATATACAGGCCGAAGAGATGCACTTTAAACCCAAGAGGGTGGCTGCTCGTGGAAGGGGCGCTCTGTGAAACAGTGGAGGATGGAGAGGAAGGGAAAGGGCGGGAGGGAGGCTGATGGGCAGGCTGTACAAAGGCAGGCACCCGGAACCTTGGCTAAAAGATCTCAGGTTAATTCTACCCTGGGCACCCGAGCACTCCCAAAGGGGGACGAGCCACCCACATGATTCCACCAGCCCTTACGGGCTCCAGGCCAGACTGTCCTGGAAGCAGGGGAGGGACAGTATGTAAGCCTATTTGGAGGCCTCTGTGTAGTCTCATGTTGGCAGGGAGGTAGCCGGGTCAGCATGCTCTGCCTAGGCCATAAAGCTTAGGCCTGGGAAGCAGTTCCCTGGAAGCCCAGGCAGGAGAGAAGAGGCAGCCTTCCTTAGATTCTGCAGAAAGGAACTGGCCCAGTGTAGGGAGTTGGTTCAGGATCACAGAGCAGGCCCAGATGTGGCGAGACCGCCATGCAGGGGAAAAACAAAGTGCTCAGGAATGCCGTGTGGGCCAGCACACAGCCGCCAGCATGCCAGTGGTTTGTGATGCTATTTTTAAGGCCCCAGATAAATGTCTGGCAGAGAAAAAGCAAGAGGTTTTGTTTTCCCAAACCATTTTACCTACCCTTTGAAGGAAAAACTAAATACATGTAATAACACACACACACACACACACACACACACACAGTAACTGCATTTCAAGTAAGGGTCAAAGATGGAGGAGAATCATGTTCACTATGAATTCCACAGGGAGAATGGCTTATAATAGCTCTTTTCTACAGGAGCGATTTGAATGTTGTGTCTAGTTCCCACTGACCCAAGGTACCTTGTGGAAGTACTCAACACCAGAAACTCAGCACTCTTCCAGGTTTGGACCCAACGCCCCACCCCTCCACCCCAAACTGCGTCGCCAGCCTCTGCTCTCTGCACCCTGCTGAGGGGGCAGTCACTCGGAGGGCTTCCTGGGAGAACAGGCCTCACCTCATCTTCTCTGGACCAACCCAAGAGCCACTCACCAGTCTCCAACATCTGGGTTTTTACCTAGAATCTATCCAATACCAGGTCCAGATGGAGCCCCAAACACACAGCCCTGGGTGTGTTACTAGGATAGCCCCAGGGCCCTTCCTGACCAACCACTCACAGTCCACCTGCAGCGTGGCGTTGGGTCCTCTCTGCCTGCTCAGTCTCCCCTCCAGCCCCAGCCCACCACTCCCCCTTCCCTCTAGCGTGGTCTCCTCCACTCTCTCTCTCTCTCTCTCTCTCTCTCTCTCTCTCTCTCTCTCTCTCTCTCTCTCTCCCTCTCTCCCTCTCTCTCTCTCTCTCTCCCCCATCTCTCTGCCCTTGCCCGTGCAGATCCCAGAATCCCCTATTTGGCAACACTTTGCCCTCGCTCAGAGTCCAGCCCGAATGCCACCTCACTATGGAAACTTCCAGAACCTACCACAAAACTTGGCTGCTCTGTCTCCTAAAGCAGCCAAGCACCGTGGCCACGTGCTCACAAGCTGCTTGGGGAGGACACCTCTCCTCCCTGGTCCCGCCCAGCCCCGCTCTCAGGGAGGTCGAGCGCCCTTTGCTGCCCGTGGTTTGCTTTCCACAGAGCCTGGCCTACGGCCTGGCAGACACCGCGAGCCAAAATTCACTGCCCTGAACCAGAGCAAATGGATCTGGGTGCGGAGGCAACGCCTTCCCTCCAGCCAAATCTGAGGTCTTGTTTCTGCACCACTGCTGTAGCCCTTCCGCAAGACTTCTCTGTTCCATAAACTCTCTTGATGACTGGGTCCTAATGGACTCTAATTCTTTATTTCCTTATTTTATTTATTTATTTATTTATTTATTTATTTATTGCAGGTCTGGGGATGGAACCCAGGAGCATTTGACCTCCGAGTTATACCCCTTGCCCTATTTTTTTTTTCTTTATTTTGAAACAGGGTCTCACTGAGTTGCAGAGGGCCTCACTAAGTAGCTGAGGCTGCCCACGAACCGCGATCCTCTGGTCTCAGCCTCCCAAATGCTGGAATTACAAGCGTGCGCCACCACACCCAGCGCTTTATTTCCTTTTTTAAACTATTAGCTGAGCCAGTAGCAGAGAGGGGCTCTTCCTCCTTCCAGAAAACATTTGCATGCAACACACACACACACACACACACACACACACACACACACAACTTCAAACACCTAGCTTCTGAGAATTGCTTAAAAGCCTTCCTTCCAATAGAAGATCTCTGAGTTCTAAAGACCAGGAACTGCTTTGCTTTGTGTCCAAACAAGAGTGGCCTTCATTGGAAAAATTTAAAGTATAGCACCTCCCAGAAGGCTTGGCTGCCAGGCCTTCCTGGCTCCATCCTTCACTCTGCACAGAACCTGCCCTTCCGGGGCTGGGCCAACGCTCCCCATCAGCCATTTCTGGTGATTAACACTCAGACACTCTGTTATCTCCGAAGTGAGTTATGCAGCATAAACAAAGCCCTGTCTCCCTGTGCTGCTCGGAGGCTGCCCCTGGCTTTCAACTGGATCAAAGCGGACTCTTGGGCTGCACGTCTCACACAAGAGACTTCTGATGGGGCACTGCTCTCTTCCTGCAGCTTAAAGGGAGCAAGAAAGTATGTAAGAACAGCTCTCGTTTGCCAAGACCCAACAGGTACGTGGCTGGCTTCCAGAAGAGGGGCAAATGTCAACGGCACTCAAGTCCATCCCTTCGAGTCCAGCCCTTGGCCCATCACCCTCAGTCTGACAGCTGCTTCTGCCAAACCCCCAGTTCCTCAAGGAGCAGAAAACTGCAGAAAGAGAGAGAACAAATGCTTCAGTGCTAAACAGTGGGAAGAAATGTTCTCTGTCTTAATCTTAGAGAGTTCTTACGCAGATGTCTCCAACTGTGAAGGCACAGGGCTGAACACCAAGGTGCGTGCACCTGACGCATGTCACTATTTGTATTTCGAACCTCAGCAATTCATTAATAAACCTTTCCAAAGGACGAGCCTCCTCCAGCAGAGCTATACTATTATTTTCACCTGGAATTTTCTTCTGGAAACCTCAGTAAGTTTGGAATGGCCCTAAAAGAAACTGCAACTGCAGAAAGGGCTCCCTGCTGCTCCCCGACCACCACACACACACCCTGAGTAGATCCACGAGTGACCAGCCTTCTTACAGGGATTTCTTCAAGAAAGAAAGGAATTCAGGGCTGGAAGACATAGCCAGAAAAGAGTGAAACCTGCCCCTGCCTCCCCAGAGGTGGGGGGATGAAGGGGTCCCATCCCAGCCAGGAGAGAGCCCCGGGCACCTCCCAGGCGGAGCAGTGGGGGACGGGTCTGACAGGCCGAGCTCAGAGGCACAGCCACACCTACCCAGCTGCAGGGCATCAGGTTCATCCTCCACCTTGTCGGCCACCAGCGACTGATTTTTCCTGGAAAACAGAAAATGTCACTGTACCAGAAGAGAATGACAGAGAAACCAGCAGAGAAGACGGGAAGGAGGGCGGGAGGGGGTCCATGCGGCTTTATCCAGCATCAGCTTGCGCGCACCATGAATAGCTTGCTTCTCCTCTCTGACCCCCAGGCTCCACGTGCAGTGGGTCCAAAGGGCTCCCGAGGTGCCCGTCAAAGGTGTCAGGCACACACTCCGGCCAGGACAGGATGGCAAGCCCACGGCGAGACACCTGACGGTCATCACGCACCAACACACTTTGCCGATGTCGCTACTGGGACACACAGATCAAGACCTTGTCACCATCGCGCGGTGTTTCCATCTCATCTCTGTGAGCTTTTGGTTTGTTTCTTCTCCCCCTGATTCCTTGTAAGCCATCAGCAGCCATGTGCAAGAGATCTCTAAAACATACCTGTGAGCTGTCTCTTTCCATTACCTGGAAAACTGCCCTGCGATTCCACTGTGTAAATCCAGGTATGCCCGCCAGAGCTTTCTTAAAATGTCCCACCTGTATGGCAGCGCCCTTATTATTTTTTTTTCTCTAGTATGCATCGATCTAAAGGAAAATCATTTCTTAAGAAGAACCTACTAAAAATAACAGTATTACATCACTCTCTGAAAGCCCATTTACTCTGTTCACAAGTGACAGCTCTTTTGAATGTAGCATTGAAATATATCTTCCTCCAACATCCTTGCAGGGCACGATATGACTGCAGTAACAATCGTAATCTCGCCACAGTGCGTTCTATTGAACTGGTTTCCTTCTAAAGATGTATGAGGGCGTGATTGGGAGACCGTGCGGGACGTGCAGTCCTCGACCTGTGAGCATGTGCCTCCATGGACTCGTGCTTTCTCTGGCCGGCTGGAGAGCACAAAGCTCCCTCCACCTGCCCCCGGCAGCCCCATCCTCTGCTTTCCTCCACTCAGAACCAGGTTCTGCAGGTGCGCGCAAGGGGAACCTGAAGGGTTCACTCGACAGAGTGGCTGGGCATGGCGGCTAGAGGAGGGTGTGGAGGAGCGGGCGATGCAGAACCCCCGCCGAGGCCGCCTCTGCCCCATGACCCTTTAAAGGCTGAGGACCCGAGCTCCCTGCCTGGCCCTCGTCACTGTCCCATGATGACTAGGACAAGCTCCTTCCTCTTGCTGTGCCTCAGTGTTCCCTGTTGGAAAAGTGAACAACAAGACGATGGTACGCGATGGCCTCCAGGACCCACCTTGAACCGTGTCAGGCAGGCGACAGCAGGGCAAAGAGGGCCTGAGACCCCAAGGCCACCAGCCTCTCCCTCGAACCCACTTCTGCTCCCAGCTTCCTCGTCTCGAGTGTATCAACAGCTGCTTTCCTGAGAGTCACGGTGGCCTCCCCTCAGCCACACTTTCACACGTCACCCCTGCAGAGCGGGTCTAACTGGGGCACGGCCGCCCAGCTGCAATTCCTCACAGGTTCCTGACATCCCCATCAGCACCTAGCAATGAGAATTATAGCAATAAGAAGAACCACAGGTTCCTCCTGGCTCTGTCCACTGTTCCAGAAAGGCCTTGGAAGTCGTCTGCTTCCCAGAACAGCTTCATGAAGCAGGTGTTTCGCTGTCTCAGAGAGATTCCGAAGTTTTCCCAGGATCACACAGCAAGTCAATTAGCAGCCTTAAATTGCAGCAATGATTACAAAGACCATGGAGGCAGCCGCACGCAGACCACATCCTCGTAAAAGTAACGCCGGGCCCCTCGGTGTCCCCCAGGCTCCCATGGCCTGTCCTCCCGCCGCGCAGCCTTGCCTCCCTCTGGGCCATGGCCGCCACCTGCACTTCCTCCCTGCTGGATGCCGCAGCCCAAGCCCTGATGCCTTTATAGACTGCTGGCTCCATTCAAACGCCCTCTGACACTGCCAAAGCCCAGGTGAAAGGCTCCCTCCTTCCCTCGCAGAGCCAAGGCATGCCATTACTCAACGTCTGCACCCACTTGTCCAGCCTATGTGCGGGGTTACCAGGGAGGCCTAGCTCCTGCCCAGGGGAGCCCCAGATGCGTGAAGTGAACAGACCTAGACTGTCTCTAAATTGCAAGATTACGGTGAGCTGGCCCCCAAGGATGTGTATGCCCTAATCCCCAAACCTGCAAATGTTACCTCACATGGCAAAAGAGATCTTGCACATGAGATTAAGTTGAAGATATAGAGAGGAAGATATTATCCTGGATTCTCCAGGAGGGATGAATATAATCACAAGAGTCCTTATAAGAGAAAGGCAGCTGGGCATGGTGGCGCACGCCTATAATCCCAGTACTAGGGAGGCTGAGCTAGGAGGACTGTAGGTTTTGAGACCAGCCTCAGCAACTTAATGAGACCCTGCTTCAAAATAAAAAATTTTAAAAGAACCAGAGGTAAAATGGGTTCAAGGCCCAGTATTAAAAAAAAAAAAAAAAAAGGAAAATGGCTCAGAAGGAGATTTGACACAAAAATAGTCTGAGACTGGAGTGGTGTGCTTTGCAGGTAGAGGAAGGACCTGTGAGTCAAGGAATACAATTGGGTCCTCGAGTGAAAATGCAAGGAAACAGATTATCCCCGGAGCCTCCAGAGACAGCCAGCCCAACCAGCAACCTGATTCGAGCCCCTGGAACCAGTCCTGACTTCAGCCTTCTAGAGCTGTGAGACGATCGACCCGCACTGTCTTAGGCCGCTAAGTTTGGCAACTTGCTACGGTAGCAAGGGGAAGTACTACTGCTGGCCAGAGTATGGCCGAGGAGGCAGAGAAGCCCACAGGACTCCCTGGTCTCCTGTGTCCATGACCCAGCATGCGGCCCGTGCTCTCTGCGCTGAGGCCCATGGGAGCTCCATGACTTGCAGGAGGTCACAGAGCCCAGAAGCGCCAGAGCGCGGTTTTGGCCTCACCAATGGCTCCAGACCCTGCTCTATGCTTTCCTCTCGTCTGCATGCGATTCTTGGGCTCAGAACCTCCCAATCACTGGGATCTCCAAGGGTGGCCCTGGGGTCCTGAGGGCAGGCAGGGGGTGGTGCCCACCGGGAGGGGACGGCAGAGCCTCTCCCTGGTCATGAGACTTCCACCGGACGGCCATCCATCAGCGGCCAGGGCGGCGCGGAGGCTCTGTGCCTGCCCCCATAGATCTTCTCCCGAGGAGACTTCAAGAGTGTTCACACACAGAGAATGTGCCTGCGCTCGCTCCTTTCATGTGTCCCTTTGTGGCATAAGCACAGCAGAGTTTAAAAGGTCAGGTTAAAAAGCACGCTCTTGCCTTTGAGTGAAAACTATTATGAACAACAATGACCAAAAAGTATATATATATCAAGGAATTCAAACTGCCCTTTCAAAGGGCAATTGTGCAGATGACCTAGAGTCACGGGGCAAAGAGCACATCTAGTAAGTCCGTGAGGGCCGGGTAGCGGATGCCCAGCTTCCTGCCATGTCTGAGGCCTCCGCCTCCCACTCCGGCGCCCCTGAGAGCCCAGGGCACTGACCTCCTGGCTACAGAGATCAAGCTCCAACCCTGAGTGACTGAACCCTGGGTTCTGTCTGCTGCCCCTACTCTGTGTGGCCTTGGGTGAGTCACTTACCCCTTGGCATCAAGGTCCTGCTCTGTACCATGCTGGGAGCCCGAGGGTCTACTCACTGGGACACTGCCTGGGGTCCCAAGGACTGCTCAAGGTCTTCTGGAAGATACTCTACTGCCCTTCATCCAGACACCGGAAGAAGTGGTTCACTAGCTCCTGGCGCAGTACAGAGAGGCGGAGGTGCCCCATTCCTCTATCTGTGCCACTGGGCACTTGGTTGGATGCATCATGAACTCCAAAAGGCGGGTGTCTCATGAGAAAAAGGGTGTCAATCAATCACTCTCTTGTACTTGACGTATCAGGACTGGGTGCCAATGAGTTCAAATAACCCCGGCTCACGTGGCACAAGAATCTAGACTATAAGAAATCAACATAGAGCCAGGCGTGGTGGCGCACACTTGTAATCCCAGCATTTGGGAGGCTGAGACAGGAGGATTCGGGTTCATGGCCAGACTCAGCTACTTAGTGAGGCCCTCCACAACTTAGTGAGACCCTGTTTCAAAATAAAGATTAAAGCCGGGCGTGGTGGCGCACGCTTGTAATCCCCGCGCTAGGGAGGCAGAACAGGAGGATCGCGCTGGTTCGGAGCCAGCCTCGCTGGCTTAAGAGGCCCTGTTTCCAAATTAAAAAATATAATATAGGTCTGGGAGTATAGCCCAGAGGTAGAAGGACTTCCAGGAACCCCAGTACCACCAAAAAATAAAAATAAAAAAAATAAAGATTAAAAAATAGGGCTGGGGGTATAACTTAAAGGTAGAATACCCCTGATTCTATCCCCAGTAGTGCAAAAAAGAAAGAAATCAACGTAAGTCAGACATGGTAGTGCATACCTGGGAGGCTAAGAGAAGAGTGCTGGGGGAAGGAGACAGAAAAGTTCTTCTCTATAAGTCATCATCAACTAATAGACTTAGAGCAATAAAAATGTAAGAAAACGGTCATTTTAAATCACCATTTCATACCAATTTAACCATTTGAATGGGAGAAGATCGTCAGTGGGTGCTAGTAGCACTAGATAAAAGTTTTTTGAGATACGGGGCATTTACATGGTCTGAAAGCTACAGATTTCTTAACTGTAGGAGGAAAAGTGATCTTTCTGATGGCAGAGAGGTCACCACACACCCCATCACAGGAGTGGCCCTACCGAGTATCATCAATAATAAAGCAAAGCTACATAATGTGCGCCCAATATGACATTTCAAGAAATATACAATATCGTGGATATATTGTCTTTGCCTAGAAAAGGCTTAATGTAAACTAAAGAAGGAAACAGACCTGCAAATCTGGAACTCTTAGGACAAGTCAATACTCTTTGTAAAAGTCAAAAGGTATAAACTAGAGAGACAATATCAACTAATTCAATGGGTGAGTCATGGGTGGGTCCCAGATTAAAAACCGAGTCCTAAAAGGCCACTTGAGGAATATTTGAGAAGAAAAAAATTGGTTACAGGCTACATGTTAGTTGATGTTACTGGGCCTTTGTGAAGTTTCTTGGGTATGGTAATAGTCCTATGGTTGTATAGGAGAATGTTCTTATCCTTAGGAGATATAAGCTGGAATAATTAGAGGCATAATGGCATGAGGTCTGAATTTTACTTTCAAATGGATCCAGCAAAATGTGTGAATATATAAATACATACGGTACATATTGGGGAGGAGGTAGAGGAAAAAGAGAAAATGATTTCAACAAAACCTTCGAATTGGCTGGATTTAGGTGCCGGATACGAAGGTGTTCACTCTACTATGCTCTCAACTTTGCTGCAAGTTTGAACTTTTTTAAAGGTAGGAAAAAGCTTTTAATACCTTCCATTGTCAATTGGATACAACCAAGAGATCATTCACGCCGGGGAGCACCAGGTGACACCACCCTGAACGCAATCAGTCAGGAGGGAGAATACCTGAGGGTCAATGAGAGCCCTGGAGGAACACAGCCTGGAGTCCGATCCTCTCTTAAAGAGAGTTACAGACGGAATGAGTAAAAAGAGACGTGGGGAAGGGAAATGTTGAAAGGGCAATTGCTACGAACTTTCCAGACGTGAATCCTTACACACGCCATGAGACAGGTAAAAATAAATACACGCCTAGACGTGTCATAATGGAACTGCCAGAATACCAAAGAGGAGGAGAAATATTTTAGAAAAGTAGGTTCCTATGAACAAGAACGTTTCCAGCAGAGTTCTCAAGATCAACGGTAAGGACCATGGACCAAGAAATAACATCTGCAGAGGACAGAGAAGAAAACAGCCGTCGACTTGGAAACATATCATTAAAGGTAGGGACAAAGTGAAGATATTTTGGGGAAAAGACTAAAAATGTTTACTATCACAGATCTTCACTAAATGAACTTCTACAGGGCTTATTTCATGAAGAAGGAAATTGAGCCCAGAAAAGAGAGTAGAACAGGAGCAATGGTGAGAAAAGAAATTGGCAAACATTTAAATACACCTGAATGATAACAGACAATAAAACAATAGCTACTAATTCAGGGGTAATTAAAAACAAAGTGAAGCTAAAATGTTAGACGGTAACACAGGCTGGGCCTGGTGGCGCACGCTTGTAATCCCAGTACTTGGAAGGCTGAGAAAGGAGGATCGCAGGTTCAAAGCCAGCCTCGGCAACTTAGTGACATTCTCAGCAACTCAGCGAGACCCTGTTCCCAAATAAAAAATAAAATAAGTCTGGGGATGTGGCCTGGAGGTAGAAGACCTCTGGGATCCATCCCTACTACCACTCAAAAAATTTAAAAAAGAGAGAAAGAGAGGAAATATGGGAAGGGAATCGATCAGAATTAAAGCTTTCTAAAACCTTTCCCTTTTTTGAGGAGTTAGAGAGACTGATTAAACTTGAGCTTTAAGCCAATCATGGCTAAGTGAACTCTTAAAAACATAATGTATAATCTCCAAATCAGAAAAGAAGAAGAAAAATTAGTATCAATTAATACACAAGAGAGGGCCACCAAAAAACAGTTTGGCAGTTTCTAGAAAGCTGAGCATCACCACCTCACCTTGCAATTGCAGAAGTGCCTAGCAAGGTACCTCGCCCCAAAGAACTGGAAACAGGGACTCGAACAAATACTTGTGCACAGATGTCCATTGCAGCATGGTTTGCAACAGCCAAACTACGGGTACAACCCAAACGTCTATCAGTAGGCGAGTAAATAAAAGGTGACCTAGCCACACACTACCACAAAAAGGAATGAAATGTTTGATACATGCTAGCATGTGAATGAACCTCACGTTAGGCAAAGGGAAAGAAGCCAGACATAAAAGGTCACGTATTACATGATTCCATTAATGCGAAATAGCACAGACTGTCGACTGGCAGGGGTGCAGGGAGGGAGGAAAGCATAGAAGCTGTCTCGTGAGTAAGGATGCGCTTTGGAGAGATGCAAATGTTTTATAACTGATACAGGCCGTGGTTGCATGCCATTGTGACGTTGTGTGTATTAAATGCCACTGAACTGTCCCCATTAAAATGGTCAATTTAAAAGAAAGGAGGAAAAAGAAATTTTTTCAAAGCGTGGCAAAATGGAAGTATAAAACATGACAAGACAAATGAATTCAAATATATCAATAATTATAATAAAGGCAAACAAGTAAACATAGATGCTCAAATTGGATGTTATCTTAATAAGCTATGTGCTGTTTCAAGAGAAACATGACACATAAGCTTAGCATGATGGTAATGGGAGAAACATACCACTTAAAAGCTAATGGAGATAGATCGTATCAGATTAAAATACTTTAGAGACAAGTATAACATTATTAGCATAAGCCTGCTTATTACAGAATAACAAAAAAAAAATTCAACAGGAAGATTTAGCCGCCACGAACCCCTACGCTCCTAAGAGCAGGGTCTCAAAATATGTAATAAAAAAAATTTGACAGAACAAAAGAAGGAACTGTCCAACCCATGCACATGATGGGAAATTTTACCACGTCTCTCTGGGCAACTAGTAGATCAAAAAGAAAAAAGAAAGCATGAATGAGAATAAAAAAATATTTGAACACTAACGTAAGGTGCTTGATCTAATAGAGCCACCTGTGAAATGATACATATTCTTTTATTTTTTTTTTATGAGTCTGGGGATGGAACCCAGGGGCATTCAATCTCTGAGCTACACCCCCTGCCCTGTTTTTTTATTCTTTATTTTGAAAGAAGATCTCACTAAGTTGCGGAGGGACTCGCTAAGTAGCTGAGGCTGTCCGCGAACCGCGATCCTCCTGTCTTAGCCTCCTGAATGCTAAGCGTGCGCCACCACGCCCGGCTACATATTCTTGACAAGTATGCATAGCATACCTATAAAAGTTGATCATACAGCAGGCCACAAATATCTCACAAATTCCAAATTGTGTCTTGATTGCAAAGGAATTTGACAACAAAAAGATCGCTCCTTTACATTCACAGAAAAGAACCTATGTATTAGTAATGTTTAAAGAAGTAATAGTCAAGCCAGGCATGGCGGCGCACGCTTGTAATGTCAGTACTTGAGAGGCTGAGACGGGAGGATCGCGGTTTGCGGCCAGACTCAGCTACTTAGTAGTGAGGCCCTGCACAACTTAGTGAGACGCTGTTTCAAAATAAAGAATAAAAAATAGGGCTGGGGATATAGCTCGTAGGTAAAATGCCATTGAGTTCCAAGTACCACCAAAAAAAGAATAGTCAAAATTAGAAAATATTTCAAAGTCGCTAATATTAAAAACACAAATTATAAAATTTTGTGGTTAGCAAAGTGGTACGTGGAAGGAAATGTACGGTGTGAGGCATCTATTACTGTGAAACGTACAAGGGAGAAGATGGACATCCATCGCAAAGACCACAGGACAGACAGGAGGGAAAACACACACAGGGTTGCATTAGTTAAAAAAATAATAAATTCCACAAGCTTCAAAACTGCTTCTTTGATGAGACTAATGAAAAACAAGCCTCTGGCAAAATTGATAAAAAGAAAAGGAGGGTGTAATTAGCAAGATTAAGAGTGAAAGGGAGGGATAAAACTAAACACGATAGTAGAATATTTTAGTAAGAAAATAGTATGAATAAGGTCGAACCAATACACTCAAAAATTAATAGACTGGACCATTTTCCAGAAAATTACAAAGTTGATTCATTAATGAAGAGAAATGCTGAAATTATCTATAGTCTTTTTTTTGTGTGTGTGTGGTACTGGGGTTCCTGGAAGCCCTTCTACCTCCGGGCTACACTCCCAGACCTATTTTTTTTTTTTTTTTTGAAACAGGGTCTCTTACGCCAGCGCGGCTGGCTTCGAACCTGCACGATCCTCCTGTCTCCGCCTCCCAAGCGCGGGGTTTACAAGCGTGCACCACCACGCCCGGCTATAGTCATTTTTTAAAATGACTGCTGGGCCTGGAAGTGCACAGCTGTATGTAGTCTTGGCAGCCAGGACGTTAGTCCATAGGTTTGAGATAAGCCCAGGGAACATAGTTACACCTTGTCTCAAAAAAAATTAAGTAAATAAATAAGTAAATATTTATCTTAAAATTTGTTAATTTAAAATTCACCTCCATTTCCCATCCTACACATACATACGTGAAAGTACACACACACACACACACACACACACACACACAGTTTTATTGATATGTTCCACCCAAGAGAAAAATCTCCTGATTAACATTCCAAATATAGTACCGTTGGGCTGTGGCGCCCAGGCCAGCTAGGAACCCCGCGCACCACACCTCTGCACGGGAGAGGCTGGTGCCCAGCTTCTCGGCATCACCTTCAGCATCTGTCAAATGCTGAAGTCTACTCAAAGATGTGGTACCCAGGGCACAGTAACTCCTATGAGTTACCCAGAATGCTAGTGATGGTGATGAATGAGACAAGGGTAACCTTGACCCCAAATACCCAACGTTTATACACATAAGCGCAAAATATGAAACAGAGCCAGAGACAAATGCATTAGCCACGAATTTGAAGAAATGTACGACCAAGTAGCAACACACGGTATGTGTGTAGGGAGGGCGTACTAGGGATTAAACCCAGGGGCATTATTCTACCTCCAAGCTACACCCCTAGCCTTTTTTATTTTTTATTTGAAACAGAGTCTCGCTAGGTTGCTGAGAATCTTGATAAGTCATTGAAACTGTCCTGTGTCTCAGTCTCTCGGGTACTGGGACTGCAGGGGTGCGCCACCACGCCCGGCTCAGTTCATGAATATTTGAGCAAGGGGCCACTGGGTGGAGCTCAAAGATAGAGCTCTTGCCTAGCACATGTGAGGCCCTGGGTTCCAGCCTCTGCACAACAAATAAACAGAGAGAAAGGGAGAGAATATTTTATTTTTGTTTATTTATTTTTGTAGTACTGGGGATGGAACCCAGGGGCATTCTACCTCCAAGCTACACCCCCAGCCCTATTTTTTTATTCTTTATTTTGTTTTTTCTTTTTTTACTTTTTTATTTTTTTTTTTTTGTTATTGGAATTTTTTATTGGTGCATTATATTCATACAACTTATTGGGGTAAAAAACTTGTGTGTACAAACATGTACTCATCGCTGATTTAACCCTACCCAATTCCCACCCCATTCCCTCCCCGTCCCTCCCTCCCTTGCTTGGCTTAGTGATTGACTATGATATGTTTAAGTACATTGTGTGTTTTAGAGATTTTCCTCTTCCCCCCTCCTTTCTCCTCCTTTAGGTTGTCCTCTATAGGTTGTCCTCTAAAGGTTGTCCTCTTTAGGTTTGCTCCTCTATAGGATTTCCTCTTTCAAGAGTTCCTCCTATGACCCATTTCTCCCTAACTCTCACATATTAGGGAAAGCATCTTTATTCTTTATTTTGAAACAGGGTCTGAGTCACAAAGGGCCTCGGTAAGTAGCTGAGGCTGTCTGCGAACTGTAATCCTCCTTTCTCAGTCTCCCAAGTGCTGGGATTACAAGCATGTGCCACCATACCCCGCTGAGAATACTTTAAGAATATAATTTACACTGATAGGTTAGATTTTTTTAATGTAAAATAGTCTCAATAGATGCAGAAGAAGCATTTGATGATGCGCCTGTATTTTCTTTAAAAAGATAATTCTTAGCAAGATCAAGAGAAGTCTTTTCCTTTATTTAATAAATACAGACTTGAGCCCTATAGAACATCTACTTATCACAAACACACTGGAAGCATCCTGCTAGCATGCCCGGCATCCGCATCCTCGGCATCACACTGGGGTTAGGCAAGAGGCAGCACCTCAAGAGGGGTGAACCTGCCAGCCGGGGCAGAGTCCAGTCCTCCTGACACCGAGGCCGAGGCCGATGTCATCAGCAATTGACTAGTCAGGTCTCCCATCCATGTCTCAGGAATCTTTGAAAGGCAGATAACATCCAGTGAAGCTGGGCTTTGGCCTTCAGACTCACCCAGCTGCACCCCAGCCGCTGCACTTCCCAGGTGTCCCCTGGGGGCTGGGTGGGCTTCCCTTTAAGCATCTGTAGCGCTTTGCATAGCACTCTGTAACAGACTGAATGTGGGCCAGAGTGATGGCGCACACCTGAATACCAGTACTTGGGAGGCCGAGACAGGATGGTCACAGGTCAAGGAAAAACTAGGAATTTTAACTCTGAGGTAGAAGGCCCCTAAGTTCAATACCCAGTACAGAAAAATAAATAATTAAGTTAAAATGTAAAACCCAAGCTTAGCCAGGCATGGTTGGCATGCACCCATAATCCCAGTATTTGGGCGGCTGAGAAAGGAGGATCACAGGCTTGAGGCCAGCCTCAAGAAATTTAGTGAGACTCTGTTTCAAAATTTAAAAAAAAAAAAAATTAAAAGGGGCTAGGGGTATAGGTTGGAGGTAGAATGCACCAAATATAAACATAAAAACCAAAAAATTGAACAGTAGAAAAGCAGGGAGCCTCAGAGTCGTGCCCCTGAGCTGATAGGAAAGGGCTTGAAACAGAGCCTGAGTTCTCTGCTGCAGTAAAGATGGTTTCCTTCCACTTTCCTGCTCTCCATTGCTCTCTGGCTTCCTGTGGGGCCCCAGCCAAGCCCCTCACCCAAGAGGGGAGGGGGACACAGCCAGCAGGAGACTTGGTGGTGTTGGGAGCCTCCCCAGAATAGCCTTGGGGAGAGCTCTGGGGAGAGGAAAGGGGTCACCCAGTGTCTTTCCTCTGGGCAGGCAGTCTGACAGATGGAAGGTGTGTGTGTGTGTGTGTGTGTGTGTGTGTGTGTGTGTGTGTGTGTGTGTGTAGGAATTGAACCCAATGATGTTGTAGCTCATAGCTACACCCCCAGCCCTCTTTTACCTTTTGTCTGAAACAGTCTCCCTAGGCTGCTAAGATTCTAAATTGATGATGCTGTCCTTGAACCTGGGATCCTTTTGTCTCAGTCGCCCAAGTACTGGGATTACACACTTATGCCACCATCCCTGGCTAGCGAACGATTTTAAAAACTTAAGCCATAGCCGGGCCGTGGTGGCGCATGCTTGTAATCCCAGTACTTGGGAGGCTGAGACAGGAGGATGGCGCAGGTTCGAAGCCAGCCTCAGCTACTTAGTAAGGCTCTCAGCAACTTAGTGAGACCCTGTTTACAAATAAATACAAAATAGGTCTGGGAGTATAGCCTGGAGGCAGAAAGCCTCTGGGTTCCATCCCCAGCACTACAAAAATAAATAAATAATAAATAAATAAAATAAAAAATAAAAACTTAAGCCATAAGCCGGGCATGGTAGCACATGCTTGTACTCCCAGCATTCAGGAGGACAGGAGGATCGCGGTTTGCACCCAGCCTCAGCTACTTAGTGAGGCCCTTTGCAACTCAGTGAGATCCTGTTTCAAAATAAAGAATAAAAAATAGGGCTGGGATTGTCACTCAGAGATAAAATGTCTCTGGGTTCCATCACCAATACCGCAAAAAAAAAAAAAAAAAAAAAACCACCTTAAACTATAAAGAACAGGAGGTCATCAGTGACTGGGTTATGGAGAAGTTACCGTGGTCACTAACTATCAAAATGTGAGTGGCCTTAACAGACCTCAATCTTACACTTTGCAAGTTCTCCAACTGTTGGCCCTCAACATATAAAAGGAATCCTCTTTCTCTCTCTTTCTCTCTCTCTCTCTCTCTCTCTCTCTCTCTCTCTCTCTCTCTCTCCCCCTCCCTCCCTCCATCCCTCCCCCCCCTCTCGTGTTTGCTTTGCTCCTAAGGATATGGAAAACCTGACTCTAATTGCCTAGTCTGATATTTCCTGCCAGAGAGTTCTCTGCTTGGAATACTGTGAAAACAATCTGCCATAACAATTCAACCCAAAGAAATGATCTTCCTGAAACTACTGAAAATCCCTAATTGGGAACTGAGCCGCATACCCAAGTCCCTCTCGTCCGGGTCCACGATGACGAAGGTTGGACAAAGATAGGCATCGCCTGGTGAGGATGGATTGGGGGGAGCCGCGCTGGCCCTGCATCCTCCTGGAAAAGCCATCGGGCGGGCAGTGGAGCTGGAGAACACACACGTACTCTCCAGCCCCCTGCACCATTGTTCTTGGAGAGGTGATGATTTCTCAGCTTAACTTTCTTTCCGTATGTGTCCTCCCGCCTGGCCTTGGCACGCACCCTTGACAAAAAATATTCAGGGCCAGAGTAAGATCCCAAACCGTGCCCAACATTTCTCCTTCCTGTGTATCTATCCCATGAGTCAGGCCGGATTGTGGAACATTCCAGGAACAGAGAAGAAGTTTACCCTAGTCTCAGATTTGGAGGGTTCCTTCGAGGGCACACAGTTTGCAAAACAAGACTGAAGACTGTACTTGACATGACCTTGCCTCGTATTATCGCCCAGTCCTCCACTCTGGCTCAAGGCCTCAGCATACAACTGGAATTTAACGAATGCTTCCTTTGGAAGCTCAGGAGTACTCAGAGTTCACCTAGATACAGCACATCCAGCTGGAAGGTCAGAAGGCCAATCCAGACCATTAGTCTAACCCAGCAGCCCTGTGCGTGCTGGGGACGGGGCGGGGAGGCAGATCGTCCGCAGAGCCAGACACGGAATCCGAGGCGCCAGACTCTCAGCTCAGCTCCTTTCCATGTGCCCCATGTCGGAAGTTAGGGGCATTTTCTTAAGACCCCAAATGCATTAGGACGGGCTGCTCTTCCCTCTGGCAGATGCAAGCCAGCAGGAACGCGGGCTCCTCCCAAGCCCTATCTCCCTGGCCTTCTCTAGGGCTGAAGTTTCCTGGGTGTGGCTGAGCTGCACAGCACCAGGTGACCGATTGCCAGGGGCCAGCGTTGCTGGGCCAGCGGTGAAAATGTACTAGAGGTGATGCCACACTAGGGGAAGATGTCCCCTTGGAAAAGCGGTCTCTCTGGAGTACACCCCTGAGTCATGGCCAAGTTCACACTGACTATCCCTTCCTCGGTCAGGCAGCTCAAGGAGCTCAAAGCTGCTAGCCCACGAGTTCCCTCCACCTTGGTCTGCCCACCAGAAAGGGCTGCCAGACTCGACCACATCCACCCACTGTGAGGTGCTGGAGAAGCCCAAGGACCAGGCTGGAGATGTACCAGGGAGGCTGGGCGGCCCTGCCTGGTCCCAGGTGCAAGCAGAGCCCAGTGTGCGCTCCCAGTTGGCAGGACCACTGTGCTGCCTCTGACCGGGCATCCCAGGCCGCCTGGCCTCCCTCCCCACGGAGCCAGGAATGGGGATGGCTGTACCAGGGACAAAGGTTTCCAGCCCTGCCTCCACGAGGATCGCCTGAGTGTCTGGGATGGAAAGAATTGCCGCTACAAACCTGGCCCTGGCCCAGGAGTCTAAAGTCATCCTTGGCGTTATAAAAGGGAAGGTTCTGACGAGCCGCCCGAGAGGCATTAGGTAAGACTTGCCGCCAGTTTCCACAGCGGACTGGAAAGCCACGTGGGAGTTTGCTCAGCTGCTGGGAGAAGCTACTCTGGCACCAGCCCCACCCCTCACCATCCCAGTAAAGGGCAAAGGCGCATCCAGGAAAACGAGCCATGCCGAGGAGAGGCCGACTTCTGCAGGCCCCTCCAACGTTCAACCCCTCAGGTTCTGTGTGGTTAAACATACCAGAGAGTGGCAGAAAACAACTCCAAGAATAAAGGAAGCATCTTCCCTCTGAATTCATAAAGCATTTCTCTACAGAGCATCCATTAAGGAGCCCAGGGTGGTTTGTGTGAAACAGCACCATCCAGACCCCGGCTGTCTCCAGTCATTCGGGAAGAGAAATATTTGCTTTCAGAAAGGTAAAGATACAGCTGTGGGTGGTGGCACATGCCTGTAATCCCAGTACTTGGGAGGCAGAGACAGAAGGATCGCAAGTTTGAGGACAGCCTCAGCAGCACAGCACGGCTCAACAACCTAGCAAGACTCTATTTCAAAGTAAAAAATAAAAAGGGTTGGGGTTAGAGCTCAAGGTAAAATACCTCTGGGTTCAATGCCCAGTAAATAACATACACACACACACACACACACACACACACACACACACACACACACGAAGGGTAAAGACGCTGATACTTACATAACACTTATCTTTGGCACTCATGACTCTCTTCAAGTAGCCCTGAACAAGTAAGCACCTCCTCTGGGCTTCGATTTCCCTTTCTGTGGCATTCTAGGGGTTCTCAATAGACTATAGTTTTGCACTCACAATAGATATTGTTCATCTGGAAAGCACCTTCCATTTTTCTCAAGCTCTTGCAAAGCACGTTTCTAAATTCAATTCTCACACAAGTGCCATGTGGGAAGCAGCGCAGGGACTTCCTAGCCCTGTTTTTACAGAAGAGAACACTGAGGCTGAGGGGACTGTCAACTGTCCACCACAAGCCAGTCCACAACACGCAGGTCCCTGGTGGCATGGCAAAAATAAAGACAACACTGTGAGATGTTTCTCAAAGCTTTATTAGTTCACCTTAAAGCTCGGTCCTTTATTTCAAGATTGCACCTGTTCCAACTTTTTGAAAATTTTAGAAATTGCTTTAATGTCCTTTCTTTGCTAGAAAAAACAATAACCTGAATAATGTCTGATTTACCGCAAAGGTAATTGGGCTTAAGCTTCAGTGACCCTCTCTTCCGAGAGGCCCCCTGGAAACATGCTCACATGGTCTTGTATTTTTTGAAAACTTGCAAAAATAAGGTGCTCTTATATTCTTTCTCTTAAAGAGGCCACCCAGACTGTTGAAGTTTCAGGCCCACAGGTATGACTGCCTCTGAATCTGACTTCAGTCCTCCAGTACTTTTTTTCCCTAAACTACATCCCCAGCTCTTTTTTTATTTTGAGACGGAGTCTCACTAAATCGCCAAGAGCCTAAGTTGCTGAGGCTATCCTCCAACCTGAGATCCTCCTGTCTCAGCCTCCCAAGGACTGGGATTACAAATGTATACCACCACACCCCAGCCCCTTGTACTTTTTAAATTAACTTATTTTACTGAGACAGGAGGATCACAAGTTCACAGGCAGCCTCAGCTACTTAGTAAGGCATTCTGCAACTTAGTGAGACCCTGTCTCAAAATAAAGAATGAAAAATAGGGCTAGGGGTGTAACTTGGGGGTAGAATTCCCCTAGGTTCAATTCCCAGTACTATAAAAAATAATAATAATTTATGTTGTTGACCTGTGAATTGCTAGAGTCCATGACCCACTGTTCCAGGTAGATGTCTCAAGGTCTCCTCAGAGACGGGGATCCTGGGACTTCCCATCTCAGTCCTACTTTGGGGCGGAGAGAGGCCACACCAGGACTGACTCCTGGGCTACTCTTCCTTCCACTCACAGTGGAAAAGGAATCTCCAGAGAATTCTGACTGACTTCGAAAGCAAGGGAGGATGGACTGCTTTCTGGGCATTTCTTAGAAGAAGGAGACAGAAATGTGTTACTTTGCAAACACTGACCATTACACTACTCAAAAACATTCAACCAGAGAGCCATGAAATTTCCATGAGTAAGCCAGCACTGACCAGGAACAGCGCACCCGGGCTGAAATTAGAAGTGTCCTCAGCTGGCGAGGCCACCTCCTTACCTCTCCTGGCAGCCACTGTCAGTTGAAAGGGTGGGAGGGTTCTGGGAACGAGACTGGGGCCTCCTCCCTCCCTGCTCACCCGGGGTTACCAGCCTGTAAGGAAGGTTCCCAGGAACTCAGCACAGGTAGCTGGTAGCCCAGCAGGTGGGATGTGTCTGAGAATCCAGCCACTCAACGTGGGAAATCAGCACTGGCATTTCCCATAGCCCCAGAGCAGGGGAAGAACTTAGGACATGTGGATTTAAAAGTTTAGCACAGGGCAGGTTTTCCTCCCAGGCCCATAAGAGGTAACACTATTTCACATGAGACTGTCAGAGTAGAGAAAAACAAAAATCAATGCAATAAAATCTCTTTTCTCTTTAACAGCAAAACTTACATGGAAACAGACTGCAGCCCTTCAGCAGGGCTTGGTTCCTGGTTTATAAGGATCTGGTCTAAGTAATGCAGGCGTGGGGATGAAAGCCCAACTCCACACTGCCCTGGAGTCCTCGCTTCACCAAGCTGCACCCTCCTGCCCTTCCCCGCGGGCCGGCGTGCGGGGACCCCAGAACGCAGCCCCTGTGGATCACGTGGGCGAGTCAGCCCCGGCAATGCAGCCACAGGAAAAGCTTTGGCCAAAGGCATCTGGAGCTCCTTCCAGAACAAATAGAAAGCCATCTGAAGCAGCTAGAACCACACCGGGCAGTCTCCTGTTGAAAATGTCACGTTGAGACTCATGACGCGGGTGTAATCAATGGATGGGGGTTGAGAGAAACAGGAAAGGATTCCAGCCCCGGCAGGGTGGATGAGGTGGGATGGATCTGGGGCTGCAGGGAGAGTAGGAATCTGCTTCCCAGTGCCCACCGGAACGACACCGGAACAGGCTTCCCGCACATCTGGAAAGCAGGAGCCCACTGTGGGCTCTGTAACAGCCGCTGCTTCCTGGGATGTCAACGGATTAAGGGCGCCCAGATGTAGCAAAGGAGGAGGTACCAGGCGCCCACCCGCCACATTCCCTCAGGTTTGGGGGCCCGTTACATCATCCCCTCACCCAGATTCTTCAGTGATACGTGCTATGACCTGTTACATTTCCGTATGAGCTTTATAAGAGAGAGATTCCAGTGACTACTCATTTTTCCCTATTCTCTTCCATGTGTTTTATATTTTCCCTTATTTGAAAACTGTTATGTTTTCAAGAAAAATTCACACAATACAACAGATCCCAATAGCTCTCACTTAGTGAGAGTTAATATTTGCCTTATTTGTTCTCTTTCAACACACACACGCGCGCGCGTGTTTTTCGGGTTTGGGCTCTTGTTTTCTTTTTTGGTTTTGCTGAACCATTTGTAAGCAGGTTGGAACAGCATGACGCACCCCCCCCCCAAAAAAAAAATGCTTCAGCCCGCCTCTCCTAGGAACAAGGACATTCTCCTCATAAACTGCGTGGGCTCTATTTGTATGACAACACTTTTTAAAACCAGGATCCTTGCCTAAGCATAAGCACTCCCAGATCCCTGCAGCTGGGGCTTGTGGCCTTTTGTACCTATTTCCTTCAAAAAGAAGAATAATAAATAAGCCGTAATGTCTTTATTAAATATTAAATGGGCCAGATCGCCTTCTGTTTTTTTATCTAAATGGATACTTTCAGCTCCGCTGTCCTTCTCTGCGCACACTGCTGGGGAGTCCGGCTTTGCGGGTCTCTGATCTCGCCCCTGAGCTAGCCAGTGACTTGAGGTTTGTGGGGAGCCTGGCAGGGGGAGGGGAGGCGCTGGGTGTAGAAGTCTGCGGTGTGGACGGGTTTCCCTGGCAGCTCCTAGACACCTGTCCAAATACCCTCGGAAGTTCTGCTGCCTTGTGAACAGCCGCCTGCGGTCCAGGCCTGGCCCTGCAGAACCTCAGGAAAAGACAGGGCGAGAGGGTACGCGGACGCCCACTCCAGAGGCTTCAGACCGGCCCAGCTTCCCCTTCACCTCTGATGCCAAAGAAGGAAACGTCCCTGGAAGACAAACCCACTCAGTCCCCAACGCTCCCTCTGAGGCCCACTGTGTGCCTGGCCCCATGGGAGACATAAGACAGACCCGCAGGGACCGAGGACACAGACGCTGCCTCCCTCACCCACAGCACTGGGAGGGAAGCGGAACATTTCCCTTTGACCAGCACAGTCTCGCTTAATCTGATGCCAGCCTTACTTCCCTGTCCTCACAAGATTCTCACCTGTTCAGATATCCATTTCTTTCTTAAAATGGGTGTTTTGACTAACCAAGTAGCAACAGGTGGGGGACTAATTTTTATTAAGGTAACTATCATAACTACTGTGGTCCAAATAGTTTAAATATATTATAGCAAATTATTCTCTCTCTCTCTCTCTCTCTCTCTCTCTCTCTCTCTCTCTCTTTCTCTCTGTCTCTTTCTCCCTCCCTCCCTCCCTCTCTTCCTCCCTCCCTCCCTCCCTCGCTTTCTTCCCCTGTCCCTTTTTCTCTGCAGTGCTGGGATAAACCCAGGCCTCACATATGCTAGGCAACTATTCTACTATTAAGCTATATCCCCAGCTATCACGCGGCGAGCCAAGTTTCAAAGTCTCATGATACAATAAATGCAACGTTTCCCAAACAGCAGTTCTCTACAACTTGACTTCACAAAGCTCTGCTCAAGTGGAGTGAATCTCAAGTCACTGCTGAACAGAAATGGCTCTTTCACTGAAACTGAGATGGCTTGGTGGGACTTGGCGATGCCCCCAGGCCCATCAATGTCAGTATGGAAGACGACAGAAAAGGACGCCAGTGTTGTCAGCGCCGGCCCTGGAGGGCCCCAGCCACACGCCCAGCTTCCTGGGAGACTCGGGTGGGGGCAGATTTCTGGCCTCTGTTGCCAGCCCCAGCCCTCAGTTTGCAGGCGTGCTCACACCTCTCCTGACCTAAACTCAGGAGTCGCCCCCTAAACTGTGCTGCCGCCCGGTCCCCGCACTTCCCTCAGCCCCAGGCTCCTGCAGGACTCCAGCTCTTGTGTGCCGGTGTCCCTCCCACTCAGCACACTCCACAGCCCTCCTAATCCCCGCAGTGCTCGCTGCAAGGCCACGCGAGGAGCCTGCCCCACCCTGTCACCAGACTCAGCGGCCTCCTAAGCACCCAAGCTGCTGACTCCGCCCCCTGGAGATTCTCTCTCCCCTCGCCCGGGCTGAGCTGCCGAGTCCTCCTCCTGCTCTGACCACTCCGCTCCTTGCCCCACGCCAAGCACGGGGTCTTCCCTGCAGGACGCTGGCCTTGGCACCTCTGGGTACTTTGGGCAGCACCTATCCCCAGGCACTTCATCTCTCAGCAGTGCCAGCGCCCCCCCGGGGCCCCTCTCCAGACCCACGTCTCTCCCTACTCTGGAATGTGGAAAAAAATGTTCCACTGGAAGTTTCCAGAAACAGACTCTGTATCTTCTTCCAGATCCTCCCAGTGCCTCCCCCTGTCGGGCCCCCATCCCTGCCACTGTGTGCCCAGCTCCCCGTCCTCCAGGCCCACAGCCTTCCTCACACCCTACACTCATCCTGTGGCTTCTCCTCAGAGTCCAGGTTCCTCGACCTTCTGCCGGTCAGGTGGGAGGCCGCCGCCTTCCAGCTGGGGCCTGCTACAGGTCACCTTGCTGCCCATCAGAAGCCCCCAGATGAATCTTCCTGAAGCACGGCTAAAGAAACAAGCAACACAACCAAAAATGCAGGAGGCCTTTCCATTGCTCTCAGAAAACCTGGCTTCCAAGACACCTGTCCTGTCCTCCGGCCCCCTGTCCTCCAGCCCCAGACGCCCCCCATCCCGTGTTCCAGCTGCGGCAGCTTGCCCCGCCTCTGCCCACCATCCCTGTGTGGGATACTTGGGGTCCCTGAACCATCGCTCCCACCCTGCAAGTCCTTGCTAACACCGGCTCCTCAGCGGGCCCTCGTCCCCAGGCAGGGCTGAGGCTCCTGATAAAGGAGGCCCCTCCAACCAGACGACCTCCAGGAATGTACACTGTTGGGCAGAACTTACACTGTGCCTCAGTTTCCCCACCTGTCAAGTGGATCCAGTAACCTCCTGAGAGTGGCTATCAGACTTAAATGAGGTACTACATTGAATGCTCCTGCGCTAGGGCCTGTTGAACGGTAGAAACTCAATACTATCGATAGTTTAATTATCCCCAAACGATCCAGATTCTGCAGTGCTCTGCCACTTCCCCCCTCTTCATCCTGTGATACGCATCTGTGGGGGTGTCTCAGCCTCTTGGGGCAAGAGCTGCATCTTCAGCCTCTCTCCCCAGCACCACTGGAACAAGTGAGAAGCTCTCCACACATGCTTTGTTGAGTTGAACAAAAGTAAATACTGTGTATTTAGACTGAGATCAAACCCTGTTTACTCTGTCAGGAAGAGGCCCCACTTCTGAGGGACCTGAGGCCGTGAAACCCGCCTCAACAGGAAATGAAAGAAATCCCATGGCTTTAGTAGCTTCTTGTGGAATGAGCAGAGAAAACAAAGCAGGCTTTTCGGGAATAGGGCATGCACACAGAATCTAGCTAGACGGGAAGCCGCCCTGGCAGATCATCTTTGTGATTTGAAGAACTCTGCCCCAAATGCCCCTGGTGGAACTCAGCTTCAAAGGCCATCAAGGTGGGGACACCAGGCTGAAAGTGAGTCATAGCAGCCTCCCATCCCGCAACCGCCATTTGACAGGACCCGCGAGGAAATCGCGAGGGAAGGTGACACGATGCAAGGGGATTTGGCAGGGAAAGACCTGGGCTCTCTCCACCCCAGGCTCCAAGGCGCCCAGCTATCAGTTAGACTCAGGGTGGGGACACGGATGCCCACCAGTCCCCTAAATCCCAAAGCCATTCCCAGTCCTTATGGGGAGCTGTGGGCTTAGGCTCTTTCTCCATGAGCCACCATAACTGTTCATCATCCAGAAATGTGTGCCCAGGCAGCAGAACCAACGTAGGCCCCATAGAACGTGGCTAGGAAAGCCAAGAGAGCGGCTGCCATCTTCAGAAAGGAGACCCAGAGAACCAGCCGACTTCTACAGAAAATCTCCAGCTTGGAGGAAAGTGAAGACGAGTAATGAGTTTGTCCCAGGGACAGCCTAAGACCTTCCACTGCCCCCCCGCTGGGATAGCCAAACCCCATTCAGCCTTCGAAGTTCAGCTCAGCCCTGCCTCAGCCAAGAACTCATCTCCACTAAGATCCTGCAGCTCCTCAATGGACACTATCAGCCCTGGGACAGACACCTCCTGCCATTTTAAAGTGACTCTTCTTGTTTGCTGAGCTAGGAATCCTGCTCAGTAACACACCTCCACCACTATCCATTGGAACAGTTCCAGGTAATTGGAAGAGGCAGGGCCACAGACGTTCATCTCCTCACATCCCCTCAGCAGCTGACGGTCCAGCAGGAGGGACAAGGTGGAATGTAAACCGTCTCCAGTGTGCTATGTGCCGTGACAGGTGCGAGAAGGGGGGTGTCCAAGTGTAAGAGCAGGGGCGTGAGCAGGCCAGGCTTCCTGAGGGGCACATCCCAGATTACTTATATGTGGGGTATCACGGTTTGGATGGGTCGGTTGGTGTCGTCGGCTGGCTGGTTGAGTTGGTTAGTTGATTGGTTGGCGGGCTAGCTGGTTGGTTGATCAAATGGACAGAAGTTGGGTTGGCTAGCTGAACCATTAGTTGGCTAAATGAATGTACGAACAAAACATGAGCAAGGGAATTAATGAGTGCCAATAACAAACTAATACCAACCAGCAAACTAAAGCTAAAGTTGGGATTGCTCCGATTCTAGTGAGGATAACAGTTTAGTTTTGTGGCGCTGCCCCATTCAGACCAGCACAGTCCACCTCCCTCCTCCTTACTGAGTGCTCCTCCTCTTTGCTCAGTAGGTGTGACTCCAGGTTCAGAGACAGAGCCGGGGAGAGACAAAGACCTGAGGCCTCACTCCAGCCCTCAAGGAGCTCCTGGAGCTACAGATAAGTTATCAAATTATTACCCTGTCTATGCTGAAGGTTGCCCATGATATTAAGGGAATGAGAGAGAAGCAGCCAGACTCTGCTGGCTAGAACCTGGATGAAGGTAAGACGAGCAAGGACCCTACGGTGCGAACCTTCAGGAGGCACCGCTCGGGCCGCCCTGCTGCTGCAGCACCTAGAGTGACCTCCTCCTTCAACTTTCATCCAGGCGCCTCGCCCTCTTCCTCGTCCTCAGGACCTCTACACAGTCCTCCACCTAGGGTTCTGGTGTCCAGGGCCTGCGGGAGCCATCTGGTAGACCAGCAGACAGGCATCTTAGAGAGGAAAGGACCCAGAGAGAAGAATCTCCACCATACACTTCCTGTCTTCCCACACTCCTCTCCCAGAATTATCCTGAGTCTCAACAGCTCCCCACTGACTGCAGCCACTCCCCTGCATGGGACATCTGCCCACCCTGTAGGTGAGGACTCGGGACCTAGGGCAGAGATGGTCAGAAGAAGAGCAAGGAGCTGCCATGCTGCCGTCCTTGGGTGGTCCGAGACGAGACCACTCACCCTTCTGAGGAAACGTGCAGATACGATCTCATCTCTTGGGCCACACTTTCTTAATCTCAAAGGAATCATGGGAAATGTATTTGCCCTGGAAGCTGCACCAGATCAAAGATTTGGAAACTCTGGAAATGAAGGCACCTGAGAACCACAGTGACCACACATGGGTCGGGACCAATCGACTCCTTTCCCAAGGCCTTCACATGGCCTGGCTGTCTCCCTTGCTTAATCTCAGATGCCTACTGCAGTAGGGCAGGCATTAGGAAGGATAGAGAAAAAGTGCTTCACGGTGGGTTATCACATATTAGGATAAAATGCGGCCCAGGCTGAGTGGTAGGGAGACATGATCTGAGCATCGGGTGTGGGTGGTGGGTGTGCAGGGCAGCCACACCTGCCACAGGAGAGGGGTGTTCAGGACATGTGGTAGTGAGGCTGAGCCTGCGGGCCACCTGTTCACGTGGATAACAGGAAAAGTATCTGGGTATTGTGAGGGTCTCAAGAGGCACGCCCATTCAGAACCTCTGCAATCTGACATAAAGTCCAAATAATGCGTAGAGATAAATTAAAATGGAAATTCCACCCGTTACTCATCCCATGAGGTGCAGATGTTGTCAGACTCGGGATGCTAGGGGAGAGGGACAGTCAATAAACCACAGATGCCACATCCTCCTCCACTAAACCTCCCCCGCCAGCATTATTCATTCCCTCTCAGGACACAGGCATGCATGTGTGCCTGTGGCTGGGCTCCTGATCTGAGGAGTCCAGGAAGAACTGGAGGCCCCAGGGGGCTTGGGACTCATTAGTCTGCTCCTCCCATACCACCCCCAGTGCTTATGAAACAGGCCTGGTCAGCTCTGCTGAATAAAATCACGCGATGGAACGGCCAGGCTGTCGCTAGTGATGGGCGGGGATCTGCTGCCACCTGCTGTCTGTGCTCCTGCAAAACCCCAAACTCAAGCACCTCTGAGAAGCAAATCTCAGGAATTAACCTCTGGTTTGGGCAAAGGCAGGACACTGGGGCTTTGGAGCCAGGACTGTTTCTAGGCTGCCATGACCTCAGAGCAAGTCAATCTGCTCCCAGGTCTGAGATCTAAACCCATGACTCTTCCTCACCCGATGTTACTCGATCACTAGGAAGTCCTATGCATGAAAGGCTGCCTCTCCAACCCTTCTACCCTCTCAACGCACCCCTAACTGCTCCTGAGTCTCCACACCTCTGTGCACACCACAAATTACCACCCTGGTTACACAGGGCTTCACAGTGGGGCTGGGCTTCTGGAGGCAGAGAGCTGGCTCATCCTTCAATATCCCAGGGCCTGGCAGGGTTGGGACACAGAAAGGGGCTCAAGAGATACTTCCCATCTGGTTAATACCAGGGGACATTACCCAGGCACAAAGCCAGTGATGGGTGGACACAGCACTCTTGCAAATAGGACTGTGGGTGAAGGACGGAAGAAACTGGCAATGACCTTGGAGATGGGTCACAATCGTGCCAGTCTCCTCCTTGGAGCCTGTACTTCACCAATACAGGCTCTCTCTGCTGCATCCTGTGCACCAAAGGTGATATCCACAAACAGCCTTGGCAGCTTGTAACACCTGAGGCTGGAGAGTACAGAAGGAGCCACAAGACAGACGTGGAAATCCCGGTGCCCCACCACTATGGCCTGGGCTAGGTGGACCCATCCCAGATGCAGGTGATGTCCGCCACCAAGGGCTCTCAGCTGCACCCTCCTCCAGCAAATCACCTTTCCCCAAATACCTAGGAGGGTGCATGCTGCCCGCGCCACCCCAGGTTGTGCAGCCCATAGTTGATGACTGACTCAGAGGGACAAGAAGCCCACCTCCTGGCTTAAAAGTGGCACAACTGTGCCAACTGTGGCACAATTCACACTCCACACTTTCCCATGGGCTCACGCTGAGGCCTCCCATCCTACCTGAGCCCCTCCCACTTCCTTGGTCCCTTCTCCTGAGAGCAGGGCCCTGGGAAAGTGGTGCCTGAATCCATCTCAGCCTTAGCTCCAAGAAACTGGATCCCAAACCTGGACAGGCACCCCATCACCTGGAGGGCTGGTGAAAACACAGGCCTGTGGGTTTGGCCCCCCCCAAAGGGCTTGCTTGGTTGGTCAGCTAGGGAATGTTTTTCACCCGTTCCCAGGTGACACTGATGCTGGAGGGCCAGGATCATATTTTAAGAACCACTCCTCTTGGGAACCCAACAAAAAGTCAAGACAGAAAAGTAAGATGGAAAGTCACTGAGCAAGTAACAGGCAATGGGATTCGGGGTGGTGGGGTGTCCCCCGGCTCTGGGCGGGGAGATTCCTGGCTGATTCCAGGCTGCCAACAGAAGCTCAGAAGAGCCCTCATGTCTAGGAGGGAATCCACAGCCTCAGGGCCTGGTGTTCATACTCCTCTTTCACAGCAGATGAGCCTCAGAGCTCAGCTAACTAGACCGAGGCTTGGTCTGGGCATGCCCAAGGGCATGTGCAGAGGGCAGAGTCAGGTGCGGTGGAGGAGCCCCTGTGCAGGAGTCACTTGGCCCCTTCAACACGGACGGGGCCCAGAGGCCCGGGAGCCAGAGCTCTCTCCAAGGTAGGGTTCAACTGCAGGCACAGGACAAATAATTGCTCAGCTACAGGCAGGCAAGGACCACGTTTCCTCATCAGAGAAGAGTTGTGGGTGATCCTACTAACCAGGGCCTTAGTAAGAGTCCTCGTACAAAAGACAATCTTTTTTTTTTTTATTTTTGGTGGTATTGGGGTTCCTGGAAACCCTTCTACTTCCGGGCTACACTCCCAGACCTATTTTTTATACTTTTTTGATTTGGAAACAAGGTCTCTTAAGCCAGCGCGGCTGCCTTCGAACCTGCACGATCCTCCTGTCTCCACCTCCCAAGCCCAGGGATTACAAGCGTGCGCCACCACGCCCGGCCAAAAGACAATCTTTTAACAGCTTCAGTAAGACTCCAAGGCCAGAAGACAGCCATCCTGTCACAATGGCCACAGACCTAGGACGAGGACCACAGGGCCCTGGCTGCTCACAGTGTGGACCCCACAGGACCCAAAGAGGCCAGTCAACAAACACCATCCGACCAGTGGAAAGCACCAGGACGGGCCAGAGGAGCAAGTTGCAGCCCCATGAGCCCAGCCCCAGCCCGCTTCCACAGGCTGTCCTCGCTTCGGGGTAAGGTGACCCCTGCCTGCAGCTACTCAGCCCACAAGTCCAGAGTTGTGCCCGACTCCTCTCTTCCACAAGCGCAGCTCACCAGGCGACCGCCAGCTCTCTCTTGGACTCTCATCATGGCCTCAACAGGTCGCCCTGAGTACATGCTCGCAGGTCAGTGCACGGCGTGCCTCCGCTCAGCCTCCAGGGGCTCTGTGCCTGGAGTAAACGCTGGCACTCGTGTGCCCCACCAGCAAGCCCTGGCCCCCTCCCACCCCGCTTCTGCACTGTCACCCTCACAGCCTCGGGCAAGTCACAGGCTCCCCATCCTGGGGGCTGCTCTCTCTTGGCATTTGCTCCCAGGGCTCCTGCCCCGTCTTCCTCCTGGACTCTTCAGCTGTCCCCTTCGCTGAAAGGTTTATACAGCGGCAGCCCTGCCCACCCCCGACTCATGAGCTGAGCATCTGAAACCACATCTGCCAAATGGGAGCTTCAGAGCAGCATGCCACGTGTGGGCTGGTGGCCGTGGTGACGGGGGCTTCAGCTAGCACAGGAAGGACCACACATGCCCACAGCACACGCCCACACATTCACAGAAGTGAAGCAGACCTGATGAGGGGCCTCGCCACCTGCACAAGCCCCACGGCCTCATCCCCGTTCCCCCCACACCCCAAATGAAGGGCTGGGAGCCCAGGATGTGTCCAGCCCCAGCAGTCTATGGAGCAAATAATTTAAGTGGCCCTAAAGGTGAATCTATTCCATTCCAGTTTTTATAACACCCAATCTTTTGGGAAAATCCAACTAAATTAAATCTTCATTCCACAGACTACACATATCAAGCTCCCCAGGCCCCTGGCAAACCACGTGATGGGGCGTGCCTCTGCCCAGCAGCATCACGCCAGGACGCTGCCACTGTGGCCACCTCCACGGGCTGGACCACCTCCCTCTTCAGTGTCACAGTCACACTTGGCAGCCCAGACCCACACCTGGGAAGCACGACTTGAGGCCTCATCCCAGTCTCCAGATGTCAAGAACGACACACGTTGAACTAATCTGCAGAAAGGGGTCCACAGGGCCACCCTGATGTCCAGACTCTCACTCTGAGGGACTCTCAGACAAGACGGCCAGCATACCTAAGAGAGGGCTGTAAGCAGCGTATGCGGGGTCATTTGCAAACAGACTCAACCTCAGAGGGTGTGGGGCGATGGGATGGCTTGTTCTGGGGACTTGTACACAAAGAATCACTGTCCCGTGCTCATAGTCCGCACCTCCGGTCCCCTGGGGGGGCTACTCTGGGCCAGGTGTTAGAGGGATAGCAAGATCCACACGTGTGCAGAGGAAGGCCCCTGCCTGCCACCTGCAGGACCCAATAAGCAGAGACCAAGACGGAGGAGTCTCCCAGGTCAGGGCCAGAGCCCTGCAGCTCTGAGAGATGGCGAGAGGAACCCAACAAGGGCAACTCTGACAAGCCACAAGCCTGACAAGTGGCAGGTGGCCCCACACAGCCAAGCCACACAATGGGAGCCCAGGGGACATATTTTCTAAGCATCTTTTTTTTTTTTTTTTTTGCGGGTCTAGGGATGGAACCCAGGGGCATTCGACCTCTGAGCTACATCTCCTGCCCTATTTTTTGTAGAGGGCCTCACTAAGTAGCTGAGGCTGTCCGCGAACCACAATCCTCCAGTCTCAGCCTCCCGAATGCTGGGATTACAAGCGTGCGCCACCACGCCCAGCCTCTAAGCATCTTTTGAACTCCAAGGACATGAAAGGGAATTGAGGATGCTGACTTCATAGATGTCCCCGTCTCCTGATGTCCCCACAGGCACGGTCCCCCACCTCACCCCAGGACATGCTCATGCTCCCCACCCACCCCTGTGCCTTCCATGCTGTCCTGAGCCTAAGGCTGCGAGGCCTGGAGCAGACCTCATGCAGCCCCCTTGCCTCCAGCTCCCCTAGGTCAGAGGGATGGGGCTGGCGCCATGCAGCGGAGCCCACTCTGATGCCGCTGCTGTGCAGGGTCTCAGTCCCAACAACACGGGGTTATGTCCCAAGCCCACCCCAGGCTGGAAACATTCGAAGTCAAAACTCAGCAGAGCGATGGGAGGAGTCTAGGGGAGGGTGGAGTGGAGGGCAGGGAGAATCAGCAAAGGAAACACGGCCCCTGAAGTTATGTACAGATGTGAAATTACCAAGGCCAATCTCACCATCTTGTATGGAGAAGGTGAGGCTGCTGGGGTAAGCTCACCAAGTACTGTGTACATGTATGTCTCTCTCACTCTGGACTACATAATGAGATTACAATATACCAATAAAAGTATTTAAAAAAAAATAAGGCTGAGGCTGTGGCTCAGAGGTAGAATGGCCCTGGATTCAATCCCCAGTAGCCCTCACTCGGCAACGCGGCACACTTTGGAACATTGTTTACCCTCGCAATCGTGGGCTGACAGGGAGCTGTGGCTGGCTGGCCTGCCCAGCACCAGGAGAGGGGATCAAACCCACACACTGCCAGCCCAGGGAAGATCAAAAATCAAAACTCGAAGTACAGTTCCTACTGAAGGCAACTTGCTTTGCACCATCAGAAAGTCGAAATATTGTACATGGACCTCTGTGAGTCAGAATACTCTCTCCTGCTTTAGATTAATTAAACATGCGCATCTCCTAAGCAGCTCCCAGGCCTGCTACACTAGGATTCAAACCCATGTTAGCCAAGTAAACACACAATGGGAAAAAGGACACTAATGGAGTGGGGTCAGGTTGGCCGGGAGCACAGATGCGTTTAGTAAGGGGGATGACTTTGGCCCTGGTTTCAAACCAAGGGTGCTGGGTACAATTATGTAGTTACATGCACAACATAAAGAGGCCTCGCTGAGGGAACCAGGAGCTCTCTATTCCATTCTCCAAGCTGAATTCTTGGACCTACATCCAGCCAGAACCTTGTCGGGCTCCCTGAATTCTGTGTCTCCGATTCTTCATCTATGAAATGGAAATAATAGTTGGATGGTGTGGTGGGGCGATGCTTGTTCCCAACTTCTAGTGTTCCTGGGTGTTTGGAGAGAGTTTTCAGGTCACCTCTCTTGGCCTCTCTCCTCCCTCCACGCACTTGGTCTTAAAGAGGATATATGACTTCTCTGATGGGTAAATTTGGTGAAATAAATAGAGGGGCTCAGCTAGAGAACGCTGCTGGCCCCGAGCCATCAGCCTGTGACTGTCTCTGTCCTCTCCCTTAGCTTTGAACAATCACAGAGACGCTCTCTCTACCCCAATGGGCCTGATAGACTTTGTTTTATCAATTTACTTAGTGTTTGGGCAGATGGGAAAAAATACAATTTAATAGAAACTTCTTCCCCCTCAAAAAAAAAAAAAAAACCCCAACAATAACATCTGCCTTGAAGGATTATTTATAAAGAACAAATGAGAAAATAAAACACACAAGTGTTCAGCACAGAGTCTGGCAAATAGGAAATAAGTGGTAGTTTTTAAAAAGCCATAGAGATGTATAATAATTGACTGATATAAAGGTCAACACTGCTAAGTACATGTTATATTTTGCCTGATATCATCAGGGAAAGGATCATGGAAGCATTTTTACCTGCCACACTCTTCCTAAAGGGCATACCATCTCTCAAGGTTTACTAACTGCTGCTAAGCACAGCAGTCACAGAGGACAGAGCTGGCCTGCAGGTTCTCAGACTCCAGAGCCCAAGCACAGACCTCCAAGTATTCTATCAACAGTAGCTACTGAATAAATATATCTGATGATTCATGCAAAGTGCACAGAATTGCTCTGGAAGTAAGATGTGTGAGTTGAAAGGATGCTGGGAAAGTATTTATCCAAAGACCAGACCTTGTAACCAGAGACACTCAAGCTGAGAGAGACTCACCACCCATGGTCAGCCTGTGAAGGCAATGCCAGGCTGAGGCCGGCCTCCCAAGGCTGCAGCCTCCCCTCACACTACTCATCTGGATCACCCCAGTCGGGAAGTGCGCCCACACATTGAATGTGAGGCATTTTTCCCTTTTCTAGGGCAAATCTGACACCTGCAAAAGTGCTATAGAAGCAGTGAGTGTATCATACTGGGTGAAAAACTCAAAGGTAGAGCCGGGCGTGGTGGCGCACGCTTGTGATCCCCGCACTTGGGAGGCTGAGACAGGAGGATCGCACAGGTTCGAAGCCAGCCTCAGCTACTTAGTGAGGCTCTCAGCAACTTAGTGAGACCCTGTTTCCAAATAAAATATAAAGTAGGTCTAGGAGTAAAGCCCGGAGGTAGAAGTGTCTCTGTGTTCCACCCCCAGTACCACACACACACACACAAAAAAAAAACCCTCAAAGGTAAAATTTAAATATAGATGGATGTACCACAAGGAAATCTAACAAACATCAAAGGATAAAAGTGGTAAAGAGGATAGAGATAGATAAAACGACAGATAGAAAGATAGAAAATTGAGTAGAAGCAAGCTAGAAATCAAAAGCAAAAGGATAACAAGAAAAATAGACCCAAATGTTTTGGATTAATTAACATATGTCTAAATAACCCATGGGTCAAAGCAGAAATCGTGGGAATGAGAAAAAAAGATCTTAACTAAATTAGATGAGCATTTAACTTATTAACTTGTGGTACACTGACAAAACATTATTTAGAAGGAAATTAATAGCCCTAAAAGGTATTACAAAGGAAGAAGACTGAGAATCAATTATTAAAGATCCATATCGACAAACTAAAAAATAATAGCAAATCAAACTCAAAGAACATAAAATGAAGGACATAATTAAAAAGGGCCAAACCAGTGAAACAGAAAGCAAGTATATAAAGCCAAAGGGCAGTTCTTGGAAAATATTATACAACTGATAAACTCCTAGTAAGACTAGCCACGCAAGAGTAAATACACAAGTTGCCAGTACCGGGAATGAAGTGGACACCACTGCAGACCTCACATACTTTGAAGTGACAAGACTGGATTCGAACTATATAATGTTATGGTGCTAAATTTAAAATCTAGAGAAAGTTGCCAAATTCCTTGAAAAAAAAAAAAAAACAGAACTTGCCAGAACTGACGCACAAAAATAAAAAAATTGCATTAGAAATTTTTTTAATTGAATGCATAATTTAAACCTTCCAGAAGCCTTCCTCAGTATTTAAGGAAGTAATAACAGCACATTTACACTAACTCTTCAAGAGTAAAGAAGAGGGAGTCCTTCTCACATAACCCAGGTGCCAGAATCAGATGACGCCATTAGAGTCGGGAAGTCTGCCAGACCGTTTCCTCCAGGAACTTATGCACAAAAGCCCTACACAAAATATTAGTAAATCAAACCCAATAATATATGAAAAGATCACATATCATGGCCAAGACTATAACACGGGTCTAACATTAAAAGCAGTCAGTGTAGGACTCATCCAGGCCTCTTAGAAAAGAATAAAAGTAAAGACAGGATAAAAGGAATTCCTGAAGGAGCCTTGTGGGAACTGACCGTCACTGTATCTGGAACCCGGGGAGCAGGCCGTCCGTGTCAGCGGGGCCGTGTGGCTGTACGTGGGGCTTGGAGACCATCTGTTAAAGTCCTCTCAGCCCAAGGACAGCCGGACACCTCTCCTGCAGCCTCCCAGATGTGTGAGCGCTGGGCTCCGTTATCTTCCTGTTGATCCTAATCAACCCTGCCCTGCCTGCTTCACAGGCTGGCCACAAGAGACCACGGAGCCCCAGAAGGGCCTCATTCCAGAGCCATGAGGACTAGACCGCACCTGTGCTCAGCACACTCACCTGAGGGGCGGGGGCTGGCTGCCCTGCCTCTTGAACGCTCTCTCCAGCCTCTCCTGGGTGGTTCTCGGACTCCCACCAGGCAGGTACAACTTCAAGGGCATCCTGTCCACCTCGGTGTGGCCGTCCGCTGCCGGGCTGTCCTCTGAAAGGCCTCTGGGCCTGGGCCTGGCCCTCTGGGGCAGCCCTTTGCCAGGCAGCTGGGGAGGGCTACCAGGAATGCTCTTCTGCTTCTCCATGGCGGGCTCCCCGAGCTGGCCCAGGGGCCTCCTGGAGATGGAGACCGGGACCTCCTGTGGGGCCGGGCAGGCTGGGCTGTGGGCCGAGGGCTCGGGTCTCTTCTGGCTCTCCTCCTCTTGGGGTTGGGTCTTGCTGCTGGAGGGGGACCGCCTCAGGGACCGTTTGCGGTAAGAATCCTAAAGGGGGAACAGAAGCAGTGAAGGCGCCTCAGGGAGCTGGAATAAAACTCCCTCCATTTGCCGGGATGGTCCCTCCCCAGGAATCTGTGCCCATCCCCAACTGCTCTTGTACGCTGAGGCGCTACCTGGGCTGCTCACCCACACCTGGCCTGCAGGGACCTCACAGCACCCTGGGCCTTTCTCCCACCCCCATCGAGAGCAGGGGCAGCTGCCATGCCTGGCTTCCAACTCCTGCGTCTCTCCTACCAGCTGGGTCACCTGGGCAGCTATTTAGTTTCTATGTCCCTCACTTTCTCACCTGGTAACATAAGCAGTCCGCCATCCACTACCTGCTGCGTCTACATCTCCCAACCTCAGAAACAAAGGCTCCTTTTAGAATCCTGTGGCAAATCCTTTTTAACTGCTGTGAGGCTGCTTCTAGTGTGTGTTTATATGTATGTGTGTGTGTGTGTGTGTGTGTATGTGTGAGTTGCCAGGAACTAAACACAGAGGCATTCTACTACTGAGCTACCCCTCGCCCTGGTCCATTATTATTATTATTTTTTTTTTTTGGTGGTACTGGGGTTCCTGGAAGCCCTTCTACCTCCGGGCTACACTCCCAGACCTATTTTTACATTTTTATTTGGAAACAGGGTCTCCTAAGCCGGCGCGCGCGGCTGGCTTCGAACCTGCGCGATCCTCCTGTCTCTGCCTCCCAAGCGCGGGGATGACAAGCGTGCGCCACCACGCCCGGCTGTTATTATTATTTTAAAGCAGGGTCTAAGTTGCTGAGAGTCTTGTGAAGTTGCCGAGGCTGGCCTCAAACTTGCAATCCTCTTATCTCAACTTCCCAAGTACTGCAACTAGAGGCATGCACCCCCACACCCACCTTGCTTTGAGTTTTTCTAAAGGGTGACTATTCTCACATTTAGATGCAGAAAGGATTATGACTCTGCTTACTGGATACAACCACGAACCCTACCATGGGCGTTACGTGGTTGTGGTTTACACGCTGTGCTTCCTAATTGAAACTGAAGAAATGTTCAAAATTCCAAAACACATCTGGCTCCTGGGTTTGGGATGAGGGATAAGGGACCCGTAGCACTTACCCCCCTGCAAGATCATGATGGAGAGTAAATAAGCACTGACACAGAACCGAGCACATCACAGGCATCAACAAACACCGCAGTGGGAATTCAGTGCACCCACACTTCTTGGCCTCATCCCCACTCACGCTCAGTCTCAACCCCTGGGAGGAGACCAGGAACGGCAGAAGCCCTTGTGCTCTCATTTCTGGCGTCCCCGGGGCTCCCTGCTCAGCAGCCCATCCCTTATATATGCTCAAGATTGGCTTGTTTTCTGAAGCAAAGAAATCCCAAAGCCATCAACTAAAAGGTCTTCCCGTCCTATCACTGAGTCAGTGGAACTCCTGTTACTAACCAGTGGGCAGAGAAAGACAAACATAAACCCACTAGACTTTTCCTTGATTTAAATTTTAGGACCTCTCAGCATTCCCAGAAATAATTCAGGTCTAAATAGAAGCCTGGGCTGGAATAAGGAAAGCTAATTTTGCAGTGCTCTGGACTAGTGGAAATTACTAGGCACTATAAACCTGTTCCAGAAGCCTCCCCAGGCATCCTCGCCCGCACACAGTGAGGAGGACTTCAGTCACCATTCCCAAGGACACTCCTGCTTCAGCTTCTGGCCTCGGGGAGTCCTGCCACTTGCTTTATCCTGGAGCGCAGAGCTGATGTAGTAGGAAAAACTGATGAAATATCTAACACGTGTGGCCTCCTTTCTCTCCAGCAACCAGTAAATCTGGCAAAGCACAAAACACCTTCCTAAGAACCTGGGGAAACTCCACAGAAACCCATTTTTCAACCATCCTTCACAGGACTCAGATACCTCCCAGAACGATTACCTAGCAGAGAAGTCTGCCGAAACACCAAGGTGGGGCCGGTTACCTCCCTCACGTCACAGTTGTAGAGGATGTCCTGTCGGAGAGATCCTGGAAGTCACCTGGGCCACTGGATTCAAAGTGTGATCCACTGATTCCTAGGGGTCTCCAGGTCTTTTTAGGAAATTTAAAACTCTTTTCATAACGATCGCTCTGGCTTAGATATGACTGGAGTAAGTCTCCCCCAAGGTTCATGAGCTAGAAGCATGGTCCTCAGTGTGGCAGTATTGAAACAGTGGGGTCTTTACTACTGTTATTTGCTATTTTAATGATTTACCAAGTAAATATTTTATCATTTCTCCATCTTAATTTCTAACAGCAAAAGTCAACAGATACAGCCCACATAAACAAAAGCTCATGGGCCCCTCAATAATTCTTTTTTTTTTTTTTTTTTTTTTTTTTTGCGGGTTTGGGGATGGAACCCAGGGGGCATGAGACCTCCGAGCTACACCTCCTGCCCTACTTTTTATTCTTTAGTTTGAAACCGGGTCTCACTGAGTTGCAGAGGGCCTCACTAAGTAGCTGAGGCTGTCTGCGAACCGCGATCCTCCAGGTCTCAGCCTCCCAAATGCTGGGTTTACAAGCGTGCGCCACCATGCCCAGCTGGCCCCTCAATAACTCTAAGAGCATACAGAGACCTTGAGGCTAAAATGTGTAAGAACTACTGCTATTGTCCAAACTCTACAGACACGTCTCCTCCAAGGTCCCAGCAGACAGAGTACCTGGCTTCCCCTTAACAGGTAGTCCACTCCTTTCCAAGACATTGTCCACTGCTCAGGTGGCTCTGGCTAACTGAGAATTCCTCAGACCAATGTCCATCCACAGGGCCAGTGGTGCCCTTGGGAGAGAGCAAGCAAGTGTGCCCAACTCAACCCCACAAGCCCAGCAAGCACACACCGCATGCGAAGCAGGATCCTGCTCTCAGGAAGCTTAGAGGCTAAGCCCGAGATGTCTAACAGAGCTCATCAAAAATGCCACTCGATCCATCCACTGAGTGACTACTCAAGGTGCCCAAGTGGTCCTAATAACTACAAGATGCCCACGCAGTTCTAAAGTCACATCCGGGCTTGATAGGAAAAAAAGGAGCTCTAGATCAACTAGTCATATCCTCCGCAGGCACGGCACCACACACAGTTGGTCTGAAAGCCACATAGTCACCAGCCTGGGACTAAGCTATTCCTACCCCACAGCTGAAGAAATCTCTTATATTCTGCCAACAAGACTTCTCTAGAGATATGATTAAAAGTCTTCAGATTTTTAATGTTCTCCAAGTTTTTAACCTTCCTAGCCCCTTTGCTCTGGAAAGGAAAGTTTATGAATCTCCCCCTTCAGTGACAAGACATTTAGAATTGTACATGACACCAAGGTGTGGCCTGAACCACACAGAGGGGAGCAGACCCTCTTTCCCACTCTCCCTTATTCTGGGCACCAAGACATGCAATCACAAGAACGCTGAAATCCCAGAGCCCAGGGGCCTTCAACACCTCCTGTCTAACCAAGAGTGCAGGGAAAAAAGAAATAAAAACCTTGAACAAAGATCTCACAGGATCATGGTGGAAGAAGGAGAGGACCCACTTCTTTCTGTCCTAATTCCTAGTGAGTTAGGAGAATATGCCAGCATCCCCACCACCCTGCATCCAAACATCTGCGGGTACAGATTTTATACTTTATTTGGAAACAGGGTCTCACTAAGTTGCTGAGAGCCTCACTAAGTAGCTGAGGCTGGCTTCGAACCTGTGTGATCCTCCTGTCCCAGCCTCCCGATGGGATTATAAGCGTGTGCCACCATGCCCAGCTAACTGCCATATTTAAAAATATATATATATGTTTCTAACCTAGATAGGTACCTACTCCTGAATTTGAAAGACAAAACCAGAACTGGGCGTTTTCATACAATAAAGACATAGAAAACTATGGCATCTGCTTCATGACAAGATGGGTAAACTGAGGGAAGGGAAGAAGATGGGGCCTGCTCAAGGACACATGAGTCACTGACCCGGGGGCGGGGGGCGGGGGGACAGGTATTCTTCCCAACCTGTTCACAGATTCTCCCTTTCTTGGGCCGCCCTGTGGGGCACCCCCAATAAACCTAGTGTTACAGTTTGGATCTGCCATGTTCCCCAAAACCTGTGTCAGGCAGCGCAGCGAGGTTCAGAGGTGAAAGGACTGGATCATGAGGGCTCTGACCTCAACGGATTAATCCACTTGGCAGGTGAATATGTGAATGGACTTCAGGGAGGTGATGGAAACTGTGGGCAGGGGGATGGCTGGAGGAAATGGGTTGCTGAGGGCCATGAGTTGGGGACATCTGTCCCGGCCCCTTCCTTACTCTCTCTCCCTCTCTCCCCTCTCCCTTTCTCTCTCCCCCCCTCTCTCCCCCTCTTGGTCGTCATGAGCGGAGCAGCTTCCCCCGCCATCTCTTGAGCTGTGCTGTGCCGTTCTGTCTCAGCTCAGGCCCAGATCAATGGAACTGGCTAGCCATGTACTGAGACCTCTGAAACTGAGAGCCCAAAATGGACCTTTCCTCTTCTAAGCTGTTTTTATCAGGTGCTTTGGTCCCAGCCACAAAGGGTTAACTAACATGCCCAGGCAGGGTCCTAGTCCAGCTCTTATTCCCCATTCTAAGAACAACAGAAAAGGCTGGCCCACCTGTGGGGAACTGGCGGTGGGCCCGGCCATCATGCCTTGGACGATCAGGCCAGACTTTGGCTTGGTCTTCTCTCCGGTCCTCTTCCCCTCTCTCATGGAAGGCTCTGGTGAGAGAAGCTTGTCCATCTTCTCCCACACAGATGACAAGGGCGGGCCTTCACATGGGACCGTGTGCATGGGCTTACTTCTACGTGGAAGTCTTTTGGGTGACCCCAAATTACCAAGTGCATCCCCATCAAGACTGTCGGGCCTGCCAAAAAGGAGTATTACCATTAAAACAGACTTCCTTCCCCAGAAGGAATCATCTAAAATAAAATAAAGTCCACACTCCATGGTCACTCAGAGCAAGTCCATTCACAAATGTATGATGGTCCCTAGCCATCCAGTACTTTATCAGAAAAGTAGCCTGCAAGTCCTGTCTACAAAATAGGACAGTGAGCAAAATCAAAGATGACAATCGAGGGCAGGATCCTGCAAGTCCCTAGAGCTAAAGAGCAACCTCAGACTCCAGTGGCCAAGGAGGATAACATCCTGCACTATGGTCCTGGGGTGTGTGGAGCTCAGCCTCACTGCTCTCCACTGAGGGGGGACACGCTCTTGGTGAGCTAGGCATTCCCCACCTGTTCAGGTACAGCTGGACAGGTGTGCCAATGGCCTCTTTTCTTGGGAGTGTGTGTGTGTGTGTGTGTGTGTGTGTGTGTGTGTGTGTGTGAGAGAGAGAGAGAGAGAGAGAGACAGACAGACAGACAGACAGACAGACAGACAGACAGACTGAGAAAGACACCAAAAGGCACAGCACGAGACTCAGACACAGAAATGTTACCTGGGATGGCTCAGCCGCCACAGCCCTGAACGGCCACCTATTTTCCATCCACAGACACTGGTGTAGATGGTCATTCACACCTACTCTATGCCATGCTGCCCACCAAGCCCGGTGCACACATGGCCACAGCAGTCAGGCATGCTGTGATTAGAGCATGTCACACAGAAAAGAGATCTCCTGTAAAAATCCAGAAGGGCTCAGAGAAAGTTGCCCCTAAATGGAGAGACTGAGTAAGCGGGAGACCCCAGCAGGGACCCAGGCCCATAAAGCAGGACACTCTTAGGCCCGCCAGGGGCCTGGCCATGAAGGGAGTTTTGCAAGTTATCCTGCGGAGTTTGGGTTTTCTCCTGAAAGCTGCAGACAACAGCGGAAAGAGATTCCAGAGGCCTGGAGGCCAGGGCACAAGGGAAGAGGACGGAGTGTGAACCAAGACCCCTGCCATGGGGAGGAAGGGCAGAGTCCAGTGTCACTAGGGACACAGTAGACAGAGCTCAAAGAAAATGGCAGGAAATGACAGAGGCACTTGGCGCTGGGTTGGATAACAGGGTGGGAATTGGGGCCTTCAGCTTCATTGTTGGTTTTTTATTATTATTGAATCCTAAATATTTAAGTTGCCAGGTAATAAATGTCTTTGAAGGAGGGGCTGACTTTTCACAATCCCCTCACGAGCTCTGAGTTGTTTCTATTGGTCCCAGAGATTCAGCAGCCTGACACCCATGCCCCAGCTTCAGATACCCTTAGAAAAGGACGTGCTTTCTCCCAAGTGCGATGAAAGACCCCCTTCCTGGAAGCTGAACTTAGCACTGGTGGCCTTGTACAGCTATGACAGTCATAAGTTAGTAAGACTCCTCTCTACAGGACAGAAGTTAAATCAAGAACGCCAATCCGTTTTCTTCCTGAGAGTTCCAAATCACCTCATCTTTCAGATGCTCATTTCTAGTGTCTGACTGCCTTTTAAAATACTGTACCCTTATCTCCTTATCTATATTTATATTCAACTTATACTATACTACATTTAGCATGTACACATACATATATACAGAGAGAGAGAGAGAGAGGGAGAGAGAGAGAGAGAGAGAGAGAGAGAGATGCCCCCAGCCTATAATGGTTCTACTTACATCTTTACAATGGCACGAAAATAATACCATCCAGTAGAAATCATACTTTGAATTTTGGATTCTGATCTGTGCTACTAATCTGCAATATGCTACTCTTCAGATGTCGGGTGGTGGCCGCGAGCTGCAGCGCCCAGCCACAAGAGGAAATCACCAACATTCCGTGGTGCGCTGCATTGCTAAGCTAGGGTGTTCTGTAGGTTATGTGAGTTAAATGCGTTTTTGACAGGACTTTTTCAACCTAATGGGTTTACCAGGGCATAACCCTATCACAAACTGAGGGCCATCTGTGTCTACTGTCGGTTCTGTCTCTCTGGAGAACGATTACTGATCAGCCACTAGGTTTGCAGTGGTCTGTTAAAGCTGCAATAGGACACTAATACGTAAACAGGAGGAGATACCTGGCTTTGCTCGCTTCTGACAACGACGTTCTCCATCCTGCGTCTTCATCGGAAAGGTCATAGATATTTACCAGCGTGGTCTCTGAGCTTCTCACAGGCAACTTGGTGTTTTTCTTTGGAAGTGAGAGCGCAGGGATCAGGGTTTCTTGAGTTAAATTATTATCCGTACTTCCAGAGTGATCCAGAAAGTATCTGGTAATGAGTTCAAGGTTGGTTTTTAGAGGATTGTCCTTTGCCTATCATTGGGAAGGGGAAAAAACATTAATTCCATGCACAGCCTCTGGGGAAAGAAGGGTGAAAAAGACGGAGACTCCAATTCTTTGATGTAATTTATCAACAATTATCAACAAATTTATCAACATTCACTCATGTGCTTTCAGCAAACATGCACCAGCCGCCTAAAAATTATGCTGGGCCCTGAGTTGGGATATAGAGCTGGAGACAAAATTTCTACCCTAAAATCCTGGCACCCAATGCACAGGTGAAACAGTTCAATGAACAATTATAATAAATGTGCTATGAATAGACGAATGCCTGAGAAAATTTCTATCTGCTTCTTTTTCTCCTAGGAGAAACTTTATAACATATATTTTATTTTATTTTATTTTATTTTATTTTATTTTATTTTTCTGCGGGTCTGGGGATGGAACCCAGAAGCATTCAACCTCCGAGCTACACCTTCTGCCCTATTTTTCATTCTTCATTTTGAAACAGGGTTTCACTAAGTTGCGGAGGGCCTCACTAAGTAGCCGAGGCTGTCTGCGAGCCGCGATCCTCCGGTCTCAGTCTCCCGAATGCTGGGATTACAAGTGTGCGCCACCACGCCCAGCTTTTATTTTTTATTTATTTAAAAAAAAAAAAACTTAGTCTACAGAGAACATTAACTCCACAGATACCTAAGCATTTGGGGCCTGAATATATAGTTCCACCTTTAGCACTGAGAAGCCCAGAGAGGCTGTCAGGATGACTCAGTTTATACCCTAGTCCTAAAAACAACAAGTAAATAAAATTCTCCAGTAGTAGGTTTTGGAAATATTAGGATTTCCCATCTCTGCCTACCCTAAATATTCTCTTTAAAATTTTTGTGAAAATATAGGTGCCCATGACCCACTGAGACTTACTAAACCATAATATGAAGAATCAGAGCCCTGATTTCTTCTAAAACTCCCCCAGTGAACTTGGACAGACAGCTTTCCAAGCAGTGATCCCCAGACTGGCTTCATCAGCTGCCCTGCATCTGTCTCCACCCGGGGAGTCTGAAAACACCGGACCCTGCTGATCTGTGGCCAGATGTGGGCCAGTGATTTTGCAATCAGAGTAATTAGACATCTGACAAAGAGCCTGACACTGAGTGGCCCTCAGCACCCTCCACGCCCCCCTCCGGTCCCTCTGATCTGCGCAGCAGAACGCTCCAACCCAGACCCACAGCCAGTGGACTGTGACCAAATTCAACAGATTTTTCAGATACTTAATATCAGGGTACAGTTTTATCTGTTTACCCATTATTTTACTCTGATTTTAAAAAAATATAAAACAGATTTTTACTAAGTCTAAAGCTTACAATGAAGAAAGTTGATGTAAAGACATTTTATGACTTAGAAAACCCATTTCAGCCTTTTTCACTAAATAAAGAGAGAAAGTAAGGGGCTTAGAGCCCTGGGTTGTCTGGATTATTCCATAAGTTTTTACATACTTGGCTCCCAATAGGTACACTCAGCCTTCATATAAATCTAGATAACATTCTTCAAAACCTCCTTTTTACATGGCCATTTTATTTTTATTTTTTTTTACTTTTATTTTTTTTATTTTATTTTTTAATTAATTTATTTTTTTTTATTGGTGCATTATATTCATACAACTTATTGGGGTAAAAAACTTGTGTGTATAAACATGTACTCTTACATGGCCATTTTAATCTGTCATCTACCTAACAGGGAAAGAGAAGATGTTTGAAATATTAACATAAATGTCAGGGCTTTCCAGGATCATGTCAGCTTTAGGCTGAGTGAATGTCAAAATTATCATGCAACAAATAAATTAATAAGCATATTTTTCTGCAAAATGTAGATTCCATTGTATCACAGCTGATTACTATTTATTTATTTTTGTGATACTGGGGATTGAACCTAGGAGTGCTCTACCACTAGCTACACTCCAGTCCCCCTCCTGTTTTTAATTTTAAAAAGGGTCTCCTAAGTTGCCACCAACTGGCTCAAATCTGTGCTCCTCCTGTCTCAACCTCCCAAGTTCTAGAATTATAGGTGTGCCACCGATAACTACTCTTTAAATTAAATAACCAGGCATGTATCAATGGATAATAAAAACACATTTAGTATCCTAATGTAGCAGTTACCTTAGAAAGGCTACATTGTTACGAGGAAATAAAAATTACTTGACTGGCAAATATACTTCTGGGATATTAGGTAAAGGCAGTTTTCTGTAAAATCCCCTTGCACCAGAATGGTTTACTGGATTTCCTGGGCAGTAGTCTCACTCTCCTCCCTGAGCAAAGTCTTCTTAAAATCCACGCTCCCGCCACAGGATCCAGCAGATGGAGGACTGCCTGGGTCAGTGGTCTCCTTCCCTCAGGACCATGCTCCAAAGGCTGAAGGCCATCAGTGTGATCTCTTCGCGGAGCCTCCGAGGCGGCTGCCACGGCCTTTTCTCCTCAAAGGGGAGCACAAGAATCTGTGGGGACCCTACGGGTTGGGGTCCCGTGGACTGAGGCTTGTGGATTAGCCTGAAATTCTATCCTTCAGTTTACCGCAGGAAGCCTGGCCCAGGTTCCTCCCGGCCTAACAGCCACATTCGAATGGTCTCCAGGGCATCTGCAAGTTCCTCTGGGTGTCACAGAAAGAGCCTTGTTCTCACCCTTACACCAACCCACTCTGTGAAGACTTCGTTTTAACATGGGTTATGATTTTAAAATAAGCTTATCCACCATAGGATCGGAATCTGAAACTCTACCCTATAACTGACTGCGAGACCCTGGACAACCACTGTTCTGATAGGCCAGCTCATAGGTTAGGCTGCGGGCTCCCCATCACAGCAGGGGACTGAAGACCACTTAGCTGGGTCCCAGGGAGCTGGCCCAAAGGCCAAGAAGGCAGTGCCTCCTCAGCCCCTTCTTCCAACAGGCAGCTTCCTTTATTTGATCTGCATGTGGGACTTCTGTATGAGATATAATTTTACTGCCTCATTTGTTTGTATTTTTTAATTATGAAAAATGTGTAACCAAGCATGATTACTGGTACTCACCAGTAATCCCAGTACTTGGGAGGCTGAGATACGAGGATCACAAGTTTACGGCTAACCTCAGCAACTTAGCAAAACCCTGTTTTAAGATTAAAAAAATGAAAAGGAATGAAGGTGTAGCTCAAAGGTAGAATGCCCCTGGGTTCAATCCCTGGTGCCAAAATAAATAAGTTACAGTAAATGTGGAGCTGCATGATCCAGCATCAGCTCCTCGGACTCTGGTGCCACACCCGCCATAAGGCAATATCTTCTGGACAGCACATTCTTTTATGGAATGAAAAGTTTCTGTCTTCCTAAAAGAAAGAACAATTCAGTGGGCACGGAGCTTCCCTATCCATATGGTCATCCCAGAGGACCCTAGGATTCCCTTCAGCCATTGGTTCATCTATTCCACAGTCACACTTCCCTGTGTCACCAAACAAAAACTTTAGGTATGGGGACACATGAGGCTCACTGGCATCCTCTGCACCCAAGGCCGTGGGGAGGCAGATACTAACTGCACAATCATACAAATATTCCACAACACACACATACACTCACACACACACACACGCAAAAGAACCCCGCAGGACGCCATGCAGGTCCAGGGGGTCAGAGCAGCCGCTGCAGTAAGAAAGTGGGGTGTCCCTGAGTCTCAACTCCACAGCACCGGGGCAAGCCAACCCCAATTCCTGCTTCTGCCCGAATTAAGTCACGGCAGACTTGAGACTAAGGTGTTTATTATTCAGTATCCAAGAAGGAAAATCTTACACTGGCAGGGAATGGAAATTTTTTATAATAAATGAACACTGTATCCTCAAGTACAGTCTTATGAAATTAGCCTCCTCTGGGGTTGGAAGGAGCACTGGGGGCAACTGTCAGAAACCAGGCACCATCACAGGCTCCCAGCGAGCACAGAAGGGCCACACGTATGCACCTCCACAGGGCCCGAGGGGCTGAGGCCACTGACTCGCGTGGCGTGAGGATGCCCCCTGCCACCCTGGCCAGGCCAGGCCAGCCAACTCCAGCATGGCCGACCTCAGTGCCAGAACTCCCCGCCGCAGCCCAGAAAGCACGCACCTTGTTCTCCCTGTAGAGAAATTCAAGATGCAAAACCTTGCGGAGGTCATTTCTGCTGTTTATGCTGAGCTCAGAGCGTGGGCGCTCCTGGTCCATGATCACACATGTTTTCTTGAGGCCCTGGGGGAAGGAATTGGAATTCTCTGTTTTAAATCAAAACCTGTTCTCTGACGCAGTGTAAACCCAACACTCCCGACATTCATTATGATCATTTTCAGCTGGCCTTCCTTACAAGGGACGGCAGGGCCCATCGCTGACTTAAGAATTCAGTTTTATATAACCTTTACACTCGTCATTCCCCTCACGATTATTATTCTAGTTCTTAGAGTGGCCCTAGGGGTCCACAGCTAAGGCTGTGGTGTCAGCCCATTTTATACAAAAAGAAGTGGAATCAAAGTAACTAACTCACTGAGGCCAGCTCAGGGGCCCTGGTCCTAGATTTGAGCCCATGGAATATGCAACTTGAAAATACACAAAAGAAGCTGGGCATGGAGCTACACATTAGTATAATCCCAATACTTGGGGACTGAGACAGGAGGGTTACAGGTTCAAGGCCAGCCTCAACAACTTAGTGAGACCCTGTCTCCAAAAATAAAATAAAATAAAGTAGGCTGGGTTTATAGCTCAGAGGTAGAATGCCCCTGGATCCAATCCCCAGTACAAAGGAAGGAAGGAAGGAAGGAAGGAAGGAAGGAAGGAAGGAAGGAAGGAATATTCAGTCCCTTGGTTTCTCAGATGGGGAAACAGGAGATGATTGATTGGCCCAAGGTCACAGAGTGAAGTCATATACATGGCAGGAATTCTGACCACACAGCCTATGAGCTCATGATTCCAGGGCCCAGGACCAGGGAGAGTACTTGGTAAACTGAGTCACCAGCAAGCCACTGCCCATGCCACCCTGAGTGCCCCCAGATGGAGGTTCTCTGGCTAAACCTGGTAAAATGGAGAAGTCCTTTCCCCCAAGAGCCTGGCTTCTTCCTTTGAAAATCCACCACTGCGGCCACTGCCTGTCCCCCGCAGCCCTGTGACCATCGGATGGCTATGGAATGAGAAAGTGCCTCACAAGCCACTGGGCTTGTGCCAAGGGCGTTCTGCCCTTGGGGGACCTCAGGCCCCCAGAGCTAGGCAGGCCTCAGCTCCTCCCGAAGCCTCTGTCATGTCGTCAATAGCTCCAGTACCAAGTCTCAATACCTTCAACACGCCCCGTTGCAGCATGTAGAAACCACTGCAGCCCAGTACTGGGAACCCTTAGAAGTCAAGAGCCTTCAGTCCGTCCACCCCTGACTCTTCATCCACACCACAAACATTTGGCCCACACCTGAGGCACTCGCTTCTGTCCCAGATATGGGAGGTGCAGGAGGACAGAGCGGGCTCCAGGCTGGGGAAGCCTCCAGACTGGAGACACAGGCAGGGCACGCGAAGACGAGGGCAGGGCCACGACTTTAGACGGGCAGCTGTTTGGAGCCTCACCTAGGGGCTCACCCTTGCCTTCCGGCTTCCCCATGTGCAGGTTGAAGGGAATGGACCTCTAAGCCAACAGTCCAACCGCGGAGGCAGAGAATGAAGGGATTGAAGTCCCATCCCAAGGAGCCAAACTCTACAGGGAAACGACAAACCCAGCAACTGCCAGGGGAAAAAAGTAGGGTCAGCACTGCGGCATACAGAAGCGGGCACGGGAACAGACCTGGAGCAATGCCTTTCTACTCTCAGGATGTCAGTGTCTGCAGATAACACATGGGGCACAGGCAGCTGGAGGAGGCGGTTATTTCCAAGGGGCCGTCCAGCCCAGGGGTCAGCTCTGTGGCCCCACCTAGGAGGTGAGACAGGCAGATGTATTGACTACAACCTAAGTGCCAGTGAGCAGACAGGTGAGCTGAGGATGCTCTGCTTAGAACCTACTGAGAAGAGCCCTGGAAGAAACGGGACTTGAGGGGAGGCCTGGGTAATTCAGGGGAAACACAGGGTAAGAGCTAGAAATGAGATTGGATGGAACACCGAGGTCAAGCTGCAGGGCGCCCAGGGTGTCGGTGAGGGCCCTGGATTATTCATCTGTACTTAGAAGGAGCCCTCTCTGAGGTTTGCTTGCCCATCCAGGCTTACAAGATGGGAGTGACCGGCCTTCCAAGGTGTGTCAAATCCAACCCGCAGCCAGCAGGTGGAGATGGCAGATACAAATACATTAAGAAATGTCAAGGACTGGGGTTGCGGCTCAGTAGTTAAGTGATTGCCTAGCATGTGCAGGACCCTGGGTTTCATCAAAAGAGGGAGGAAGAGAAGAAAAAGATAGAGAGAAAGGAAAGGAAGAAAAGGAGAGAAAGAGAAAGGGAGAGAGGAAATTACAGAAAGCACACAAAGGCACTTTCAGATCAGGTGCACATCAGAGATAAAGGAGCAGCTACAAAGCTGACTGGCATGTGGGCTTGGATCTAGCTGTCAGGTACAATGCCTGGGAGCTGCTCGTATATTGTTACTGTTAACATGCATACATCTGCAAAGAATGGGTCTTATTCTTCCTGTTCTAGAAATAAGGAGATGGAGGCAGTGAGTATTCTGCCCAAGCTCACTCTGCAAGCTAGTAGCAAATGTGGGAACCTCCTCCAACTAACCTCAAAACCATTCCCTTAAGACTAAAAAATAGGGCTGGGGGTGTAGCTTGGAGGTACAACGCCCCTGGGTTCCATCCCCAGTACTGTTAAAAAAAAAAAAGTGTGTCTGTGTTTCCATCCCAGACAAGTGCCCATCAGCTCAGAGCCCACAGCACACCGCCCAGAGGATGAATAAATGGGTGCTCTCCCACCCCTAGTCCCCAGCGACCTTCCTCACCCAAGGCGCCATCTCCACTGTGGGATGGATGGGCGCTAAGGACCCCTTGTAAACACTGCGAAAACTCTCCTGAGCCGAGACATGAGGGGACCTTAGAGACTCCCCTACAAAAATGAATGAATGCGCCCGCCGGAGTTCCCGCAGTCGATGAAAACAGTCGAAAGGTTGGACTGGCGAGAACTTTTTCTTGCCCCTTTGGGAGAAGTCTTTGCTCGGGGGCCTGTATCGGGTGACTGGCATGGGCGCGGGAGCAGGGGGCTGGAGCTGGGGGCCGTCGGCTCTGCCCTGGACACCCTCCCACCGGGCGCTGCCCACTTCTGAGAGGGGCTCCTGGGGAGGGGGCCGCGGGGCAGAGGCGGCAGGTGACAGGCAGCGGTGTCTCCTGGGAAATGTAGTCCCCCCCCACCCCAGTCCTGGGAAAATGGCGCTCGGGCAGGGGAGTCTGCAGCCGGCAGGGAGAGCAGCCTCCCGGAGGTGCAAAGGTGCCCGGGCATCCCACTCTGACCCCACCCCATAAAACACTCGGAGCAGCCGCCAGGGCTCGAGGGCCGTACCTTCCTGCTGAGGAACTCCCTGACCAGGGAGGCGGCCACCTCCTCCACGTAGAGGCCGTCCATGCCGCCGGCTCCGCCGCCCAGGCCGCAGCCCGCCGCAGTCGTTGGGCCCAGAATGGCCGCGTTGCCGTGGCGACCGTGGCGTCGGCGCCAGCGAGGGCTCCTCCTCTTCCCCGGAGCTGCGGGCGGGGCCCGATCGGACCCAGGGAAGGGGAAGGGAGTCCAGCGGGAGGCTGAAGGCAGGAGAGGCCCGGCAGCCCAGGGCCAGGCCTCGGGCTTCGGCATCAGGGCTGACTCTCCGGCCCCATTCTGCGGGCGGCCCGCGACAAGTCAGTGCCCCGTCTCCATTTCCCTAGACAGAAGATAGTCAGCAGCATGCCTGCCCCTTGTGAAGGCCCTGGTGGCCTGCAGCCTGCCCGGCCGGGAGGCCAGGACTCTGCTTGCTGGGTCCTGGAGTTAAAGGACAGGACCAGTCCCTCTTCCCCTGGGCACTGGCCTCCCACAGTGAGACTGCACAGATGCCTGTGCGTTAGCATGTCTTTAATAATCTCTGCAACTTTCTGACAAGGTGGTTACTATCGCCCCATTCTTTAAAAGAGGCCAAGATGCAGAAAGATAAAGATTTTGCAGAGGGCCATACAGCTAGGAACTAGCAAAGCTGGGATTCTGGTCACGCCCGTAGCTTTGCCCAATGCCGTTTTCCCCCAGACCTGCACACTTGGGAATGCTTTCACAATCTTTCCCATGGCTACACATCACAGACAGTATTATTTTGCTAGGGCTGTTATAACGAATACCACAGAATGGCTTAAATAACAGATTTATTGCTGCACAATCCTGGTGCCAAGAAATCCAAATTCAAGGGGTGTTATTGGTTCTGGGGCTGGAACTTAAAAACGTTCGACCTCCAGGATACACTCCTACCTTTTTATATTTTTTATTTTGAAACAGGGTTTCGCTAAGTTGCTAAGGGGCTCGCTCATCTACCGAGGTTGTCCTGGAACCTGAGATCTTCCTGTCTCATCCTCCCAAGTAGGGGGACTACAAGTGTGTGCTGCTGCGCCCAGCATCAAAGCCTCTACCTCTCTGCATCCATCTTTTCCATGTATCTTAATAACATCTTTCGTCCGTGTGTATGTGTCTTTGTTACCTCTTCTTATAAGAATATCAGTCACATAGGACTGAGGCTCACCACAGAGAACTTACTTTAACTTAATTACCTCTTTAATGACCCTATAGTTGAATCCAATCACATTCTAAAGTACCAGGCATTAGGACTATAAGATTGAAGAATGCGGTGTGCCCCATTAGCATAGAAACACGCCAAGATCCATAATAAGTCTTACGGATATCTTTATTCGTGGGAGAGCGGCCTCCAGCCCCCGCGTGGCCGCGGGGGCCGGTGGCAGGCTCTCGGGCTCCTCTCTGAACTCTGCACTGAACTCTCTTCTTCCGGGCCGGGAGGCCTGGTCCCCTCCGGAATTGCAGAGCTCCACCTCCTAGCTTCCGGCCCTGCCCCCTGTGGGGCAGGGGGGTGACTCACACCTTACAAGGACTTCAACAGATATTTCAAGGACACACCTGTACTACGTACATGTATATATAGGTATATATAGGTACTGTTACTTATGTATTATTTTCTTTAAGCTGACAAACATGTTTTTACATTTCTTTAAAAGGAAAGTATTCCCAAGCAGTAATACCAACAGCCTTGGGTTTGATGTGTGTGTCACATCTCTAATACAAAATCAAAACATATGCACTCAACTAAAATCATCTTATAGCCAGGCGTGGCGGTGCACGCTTGTAATCCCAGCATTCAGGAGGCTGAGACCGGAGGATCGTGGTTGGCGGACAGCCTCAGCTATTGAGCAAGGCCCTTTGCAACTCAGCGAGACCCTGTTTCAAAAATAAAAAACACTAAAATATAGGGCTGGAGGTGTAGTTCGGAGGTAGAATGCCCCTGGGTTCCATCCCCAGTACCGAAATAAATAAATAAATAAATAAATAAATAAATAAATAAATAGAATTACCTTATGACCAGTGGCACACGTACCACCCTCAGGAGACAATAACACCACAATATAGTCTCCCGAGAAACCCCTGTAACACGCAGACTGCATTATAATGGCTGGGCCTCCTCCGCCTCCAGCCCCCAGGGCTCTCTGAGCAGGCTTTTCTGAGCTCTCAGGGTCCTGTGAGACAATGTGTGTGTAGAGCGGGAGGGCAGAGCTGCAGGAGGCAGGATCCATGGCAAGGGACCTCGAGTTCCAGGTACAGAGACACACTAATGGATGTATAATAATAAAAAATAACACCACACAGGACAGCTTTAGGCTTGGGTAAGAGATCGCATATCACAGTAAGTGTTAAGGACTAAGTCAAAGGAAAGAGACAGTCCCCTCCATGAAAGTAGTTCAAGGTGAAATTGGGAATGTACAACGATAAACCACACACAGTTCAGCAGTCACCTTTTTTGTCCTAAAGAGGGTTTTTTTTTTCCTTTTTTTACCATAAAAACAGTTATGAAATGTGGCATCCCATTGATGCAAGGACCGGGAAAGCCATTTTTTATTTGTTTCTTTGTATTTTTTCCCCAAACTCACTGTGAACAATTGAAGTTCTGGATGAAGAAACACAATTGAGACCTTTTCAGTGATAAAATCTGCATATTTGTATTTCAAAAATGTAGCTAAAACTTATTGTAAATTCCTTTTTTTCCTTTTTTCGCTTAATGAATACCATTGATTCAGTATGAAATCTTTATATGTTTCATGTGTTAAGAATAAATTGTACATTATCTTGGTTAAAAAAAAATGAAATTGGGGCAAAGAGAAAAAAATTCTTGCATCTATCCTGTCATTAATAAATGTCTATTGAGCCTTTTCACGTGCTATGTGTATGGTCACCATGGATAAAACCAAAGTTTTTTTTAATTTGTGTTGCTTTGGCAGTGCTGGGGGTGGAAACCAGGGCCTAACACAAATTAAGCAAGCCCTTTGCCACTGAGCTTTATCCCCAGCTCAACTGTGGATTTAACGCTGCAAAAATATATCTTCTAGGAGGGAGAAGAGTAGAGATGGAGATGAGGAGATAGAAAAACACAAAAACACACTGAGCATAGCAGACGTTTTTCAAAAAGTTATAGACTAAAAGAGGAAAAAACACACAGCAAATATAGGAGGGCTTTTGGCAGGAAGTAGAGATTAAATGTCAGATGGCACAGCAATATTTCAACAAAACATCAGAATGAAGAAAGGATATGAACTCTGCAGAGACTTGAAGGAAAAACAGTACAGCCAGTGCAAAGGCCCTGAGACCACATCTAGCTTGAGGAATTGCAAAATAGAAAGACCAGAGGAGAGCGGAGACTGAGAAAGCAAGAGCCCAGCAGTGTAGACCCCTGATTGTCAGAAGGACTCCTCCTTTACTCTGAACTGAGAAACCTTTGGAGAGTTTTGGGCAGAGGAGGGACAGGGTTCGACTCAGGTTTAGACAGGGTACAGGGTACCCCTGGTTCTTGTGTTGAAAATAGACTGATAGACTGTAGAGGGGCGGATGTGCGCACAGGGAGGCTGGTAAGGAGAGAACAGTGACAACCAGAGATCCAGTAGAATGTAGGAGAGACATATTAACTGTGTGTGTGTGTGTGTGTGTGTGTGTGTGTGTGTGTGTGTGTGTGTGTGAGAGAGAGAGAGGGGGGGGAAACTTTCCTGGATCAAAAACATTTTTACCACATCGGAATGGAACAATTAAGCAAGAGAAGTACAAGACTGTATTCTCCTTCCAGACACGCAGCTGGCTCCTGGGGACACAGTAACCTTAAGGTGTCAAGTAAAAGGCCAGACTTGTCAGTATGAGCAGGCTAGAAGCTGTCCCTCCAGAAACCTAGGAAGAAACTAAGTGGCATCGATGTCCCATCGTTTTCCAGTGGATATCCTGCAAGTCATTCTGACTTCTACAGGATGCTTCTGTGAGCTGGAACATCCTACAAGCTCTGTAAGGGAGCCTGCTCTCCTGCCTGCATGCGAAAGGTGGTCAAGGTCCTTACAAATGACTCCTTAGAAAATACGTCGTATTAGAGGAGGGCATAGGTTCAACACGCCAAATATAGGCACAGGTAGTAACTTCCTCAACAAGACCGCCAAAGCGTAGGAAATTAAAACAAGAATTAACAAGCGGGATGGCATCAAACTAAAAGGTTTCTGCTCATCAAAGGAAACAATCAAGAATCTAAAAAGAAAGCCTACAGAATGGGAGATCTTTATCAGCTACCACTCTGATAGAAGGCTAATATCCAGAATATATAAAGAGCACAAAAGACTCTACACTAGCAAAACAAATAACCCAATTAAGAAATGGGCAACTGAATTGAATAGACACTTCACAAAATAAGAGATACAAATGGCCAATAGATACATGAAAAAATGTTTAACATCATTACCCATCAGGGAGATGCATATCAAAACTATGCTGAGATTCCATCTAACCCCAATCAGAGTGGCAAGCATAAAGAAGTCAAATAACAACAAATGCTGGTGAGGATGTGGGGAAAGAGGAACTCTTACACTGTTGGTGGGAGTGCAAACTAGTTCAGCTACTATGGAGATCAGTATGGAGATTCCTTCGAAAACTGGGAATAGATCCACCTTATGATCTGGTTATACCACTCCTGGGTATCTTTCCAAAGGGGTTGAAATCAGAGAACTACAGTAACATATGCATACCCATGTTCATAGCAGCACAATTTGCAATAGCCAAAATATGGAACCAACCTAGGTCTCCGTCAACAGATGAATGGATTGCAAAATTATGGGAAATACACACAATGGAATTCTACTCAGCAATAAAGAAGAACAAATTCATGTCATTCCCAAGAAGATGGAAAGACCTGGAGAACATTATGTTAAGTGAGATCAGCCAAGCACAGAAAGGGAAGGGACATGTGTTTTCTCTAGTGTGCTCAAGCAAGGGAGTATTAGGGATACCAGAGGGACTCCAGGTAATGAAGGGGAAGCCTCAGCAAAGCCAGAAAGAAAGGGTAGGGGAGGAAGAAGGCTGAGGATGATTAATGGAAAAGCTGCATTTGAATATGTGTACACAGGTGAATACAAAATTGTTAACCTGGACACTCAGTAATGGGAGAGAAGGAAAAGGGGAAGGGGGGTACCAGGTACTGTGTGAACGCATGCCATTGTCAACATGATCCACATTGTGATGTGAGACAGTAGTGCACCAATTAAAAAAAAAGAAAAATACATCAGAGCTGGGCGTGGTGGCACACGCCTATAATTCCAATACTTGGGAGGCTGAGATAAAAGTATTGCAGATTCAATGAGTTAGCAAGACCATATTTAATTTTGTTTCTATGTATGCGGTACTATGGATTGAACCCAGGGCATTCTACCTCTGAACTATACCCATAGCCCTATTTATTTTAAACTTTATGGTCTCACTAAGTTGCAGAGGGCCTCATTAAGTAGCTGAGGCTAGCTTTGAATCTGTGATCCTCCTGTCTTAGCCTCCCAAGCACTGGGATTACAAGTGTGCACCACCACACCCAGAATATTTACATTTTTTTAAAATAAGGTAAGGACTTGGGGTGTAGCTCAGAGGTAGAATGCCTCTGGATTCAGTCCCCACTACCAAAAAAATATATGCTGCTGGAGATACAAACAATATCATAAAAATAATGATCCAGATATTATAAATCTCTCTGTTAGCTTTCCATTGCTATAACAAAGTACCTGAGAAAAACAACTTATAAGGAGGATTTTTATCTAGGCTTACTATTTCGATCCATGGTCACTTGTTTCTGTTGCCTTGGGCCTGTGGAAGCCCAGTACATCACAGGAGAGCACATAGCAAAAGAGGCCTGTCACCTTATGGTGGTGAGAAGCAAGGAGAGAGAAGAAAGTTGCTAGGGTCTCAATGTTTCCTCCAAGAAATTACACACTCCCCATTACCTAAATTCCTTCCACTAATCCCCACCTCCTCAAGGCTCCACCACCTCCCCGGAGCACCACAGGCTGGTGACCAAGCCCTCAAAACATGGGCCTTCATGGGACAGTCAAGATCTGAGCCAGAAAAATACAGGCACACAGATAGACAACATCATCTCTTTGTGTAAGCTCTAAAAATCTTAAGCCATAATAGGATTATTTGTGGGAAAACAGAGCTTTGGCAAACTTTATAAAAATAAAAGCAAGGGAATGGAGATGACATGACCAGGACCACAGCTGGCAGGGGACCCAGCCGGGGGATGTAACGCTGTTATTATCTTCAGGGCATCTGGCTGTCATCTAAAGCATTTGTTATACTATTTCCATCGATTTGTTAGTTAATAAAAGATGGTCTTCAGAGACCAGTGACAACAGCATGGCATGAACCAAGGCATATTATGAGTTAATTCTGTGCAGCCAAAGGTATAGAGAGGAGGGAAGGAACAATTTAGATGATTTGTACATAATACAGATACGAGGGGAAAGATTGTGTGTGTGTGTGTGTGAATGTGTGTGTGTGTGTGTGTGAGAGAGAGAGAGAGAGAGAGAGAGAGAGAGAGAGAGAGAGAGAGAGAGAGGGAGAAAAAGCTCTCTCAAGCTGTGGCCTGGTCCATCTATAAGTCACCTCATACCTGCATTTGTGTGAGTCTGACAACAGGAATTTATGGACACCCCTCTGCCTGCCTGGTGCCCAGTTGGATGTGTGAGGTATGTGGGGGGCCTAGAAATGGGAGGTGATGTCTGCCATGCAAGAGCAGGTTGTTTACAACAGTGTGAGGACGGAGTGTTGCCTCCTCCAGGGTTCTCTAGAGAGAGGACTGGCTGAATGGATCCCCCTCCAACCTAAGGCTCCTTGAGAGCAGGGAGAGCTGGGTGTTTACCTCAGTCCGGGGGTTCCAGGGAACAAAACATACAGTCCTGCCTCCATAACTATGACCGGACCAGCTGCAGCATGCTTGAACCAGCTGGGCTGGAAGAACATTGTGAAAGCTCTTCTAATGACCTGACTCTCAGAGCTTCCCAGCCATCTGGCTACCAGCCACAGAGGTCAGAGCCACTATCTTTGTGTGCTAGTTAGTATAACTAACTGACAATATGCCTGAGAAAAACAACATAGGGGAGGAAAGATTTGTTGCTGGCTTCTGGTTTCAGAGGTTGTGATCCATGGTCACTCGGCTCTGTTGGCTCTGGGGCTGCAGTGAGGAGCAGCAGTATGACATAAACAGGTGGCTCAGCTCAGGGCCATCAGGAAGTGTGGGAGAGACAGGCTGGGGACAAGATAGACCCTTCAAGGACACAGACCCAGTGAGCTACATCCTCAAATTGGGCCCTGCTTCTCAAAGGTTCTTCCACCTTCCAGTAGCTCCACACGTGGGGGATGAGCCCTCAACACATGAGCCTTTGGGGACGTTCCAGAGCCAAACCACAGGGCATGACAATGTAGACACTCCTCCACACTGTCCCCACATCCTATCACACCAACAACCCCATCTCTGCTCCTGGGCGGCATCCACATGGTCACGAACATGAGGCTGGAGGTAAAGACAGTCCCAGGTCCTGCTGGGGTCAGCAGGAGGTGACACAGCCTTTTCCTCAGCCCAGACCAGCCCAGACCTCTTTCTGTCAAGAGTGGTGAACCTGCTGTATACACAGGCCTGTAAACCTGGACTGTCGGTAGAGGTACAGAGACACAGTGACACCTCATGGGGGTTTGAGAATGAGTCTATTTAAACCAAGAAGAATGTGTAATTCTCTTCCCAGCATGTCTGGCCAGAGACCATAGATGTTACTGCTACAAGCCATCTCACCTGCATTTACCCAACCTGCTGCACAATATTAGCCTTCTCTGTGTATGCCCTGGGGAGGCCTCTGCTCTTGACAACAACCCATCTTCTGCCTCTTGCTCTCCCTGTCCATGGATCTCTGACCTGGACAAAGCTGTATTCCTTGCTCCGGTGCTTTACCTGGATGGTCAGGAGATGCAAGCACTCCTGACCATCCTACTCCAGTGTCCCCAGAGGGACCAAGATCTGCCCTCAGCCTATGGCAGTGCTATAGGAGATCCTTTTGCTTAGCTTTCCTGGTCCAAGCCCTCTGTAAAGACGTTATTTGCAGCAGATGGCAATCAGTCCTCCTTGGTTCAACTATAGCTTATAATGGTGCTTCATGCCCCTGGCATGCAGGAGCTGACCTCTGGGACCAGAGCTAAAAAAAGGCAGCCCTGGCCGTCGTCTCCCTCTTCTTCTCCCAGGCCTGGTTATACTAGTTAGCACTGGGTTCAGTTGAAAGTGACAGAAAACCCCAAATAAGAGTGACTTGGTAAGGAAGTTACTGTATTAGAGTTCTCCAGAGGAACAGAACCAACAGGATGCATATGATTGTAAAGGGGATTTATTAAATTGGCTTACACAGTCAGGAACTAGATAGCCCCACGGTGGCCAGCTGCATCCAGAGAGCCGGGAGAACCAGTAGCTTCTCAGCCCCAGAAACTGGAGCCTCAAAACACGAGAAGCGATGATGCAGCCCCAGCCCAAGACTGAAGGCCGGGAAGCCCTCTGGAGGGTTTCTGGTGAGCATCGCAATGGAAGAGTGAAGGAGCTGGAGTCCCGTGTCCACAGGCAGCAGCAGCAGCAACAGATACACCTGTTCGAGGAGAACTGAGCTTGCTCTTCCTTCTGCCTTTTGCTCCCTCTGGACCCCAGTGGTACCCACTTCATGGCAGGCCTCCCCTCCCAGTTTGCTGCCCTACATGATCATCATCTCCGGAAACGGCCTCGTAGACACAAGTCTCCCAATTCTAGGTGCCTCTCAGTCCAACCAAGCTGACAATCCAGATTAAACAACACAAGCATGCAAAAAGTGATCGAGTCAAAAGAACACACTACCCAGCTTCAAATGGCTCCTACTGGTCACATCTGTGCACCAGAGTAAGTAATGATGATGATGGATGTTTCAGCCCACTAAATAAAATGAAAATCCTTGAGTCAGCCAGGCGTGGTGGCGCACGCTTGTAATCCCCGCGCTTGGGAGGCAGAGACAGGAGGATCGCGCAGGTTCGAAGCCAGCCACGCGCGCTGGCTTATGAGACCCTGTTTCCAAATAAAAAAGTATAAAAAATAGGTCTGGGAGTGTAGCCCGGAGGTAGAAGGGCTTCCAGGAACCCCAGTACCACCAAAAAAAAAAAAAAAAGAAAGAAATCCTTGAGTCCACTTTAAATAACTAAATACACAAAAGAGAAAAGAAATCTCCTTCTTGCATTTGAATGTCCACTGATAATGTGGAAAGAATGATGGAATTAGCAAGTCCATTTGACAACTAGAATAATAATTAGTCATTCAAGCATGGATCATCAATGTCTATCAAAACAAGTAGACACATGATATTTATGTATCCAAGTATCTCTTCCTATCTCATGTCTCCACCACAGGTGGCCTTGACCTCAAGGTCCAAGATGGCAGCATCCATGCTCCAAGTGGCACAATGGAGTGAAGGTGAAATCAATAGTAGGGTCCACGTGCACCTCGTCTTGAAGTCCCCAGGCTCCAACACTGGGAAGCGCACTTCCATCCCTTTGGTCAGCATTCAGCATCTTGGTTACACGTGGCCGCAAAAGGGATGCTGGGAAATGTAGTCTTTGTTTAGGGAAGCCATGTCTTCAGCTAACAAATCCTATGGCTATGTAAGAGCTGTGGAGAACATGAGCAAGGGAGGACAGCTAGCAACCTCTGAAACAACAGTGTTTCATTTTTTGTTTTGTTTTGGTTTCAAATCCACACATCTCTCAACACCTCTGATTCTTTTAATTGGGATCTCAGATCACATCACCCATGTACTTACACACACACACACACACACACACACACACACACGAGCTCAGAGCCCACACCCTGCAGGTGCTGATCCCTAACAGGCCGGGGCCTGTCTCGCTCTGTGGCTATGCACAACCTTAAGTCTTAACATAATTTCCTGTAAGGAGGGGCAGTTCTTATGGAAAAGTCCCCATGGCCTCTCTGCTGTCTAAGCTGCTTTAAGGTGACATGACCAGGAGGGCCAGTTTTTGTTCTTTTCCTTTCTAGACAAGCAGGTAGAAATGCCTCTGGTGAGCAGCCATGTCTCCTGCCCTTCGCTGGAGACAAGCTTTTTCAGAGCTGTAAGCAAAAGAATAAATTTGGAGTGTTTGAGGTTAGATGGAGCTGTAAGATGTGCCGTATTTCCCCATGAGGATCCTGAGCAATGCTTCTTGCCAAGAATGTGCCACGCAGGCGAAGAGGCTGCCCCCCCCAGAGCAGGGTGCTGGCCACGGGTCATTGTCACCAGATTTCCCCCTTGTCTGTCCTCCTCCGCCACCACCCCCTCCTCCACTCCTGTGAGGAGGCCGAGTTCACGATCAGGGCTCAGGAGGAAGTTAGGAAGTTCACATCCTTTGCGTTTGAGCCCCTGCCATCTTCTGTCTTTGTGAGAGCAGCTTCCCAAGTCTGCCTCAGCCTATCCGAGACTTGGCTGAGTGGAGGGTGAGGGTGAGGAAGACCACCCAGATAACAAACTGCCCCTGGATTCTGCAATGGGCATCCTTTGCCTTCTCTTATCCCTGGCACTTCAGGACTGCACGAGTCATGACGGGGAAGCAGGGATGGGTCCTGTGAGATTAGCCATAGCACAAGAGGTCTCCTCTCTGCAGGAACAGACAGCCCCGATCCCTCCCTCCAACACCCATAAACCCAACTTGTAGGTCACCTCCAAGAAGCCTGTGGACCTCCCCAGACCCACTTAGATGTTGTCCTGACACTCTGTGGGAGGACAGTGTGGGCTACAGATCAAGCTCTTTGGCTCCGAAGTGACACTGTGTAGGTTCTTAAGCCTTGTTACGCTGCTTAGTAGCTGTGTGACTTTAAGCAGGTCAGTGCCTCCATTTCCCCACCTGTAAAATGAGTATTCCAAACAATACCATCTATATGAAGTTACTGTGAATTCAAATGAGTTTTACATGTTTATAAACATAGCTGACCTCATAACAGTATTATTTGCAGTAGTCCAGGAAGAAACAATTCAAGTGGCCATCAATGGACAACTGGATGAATAGAATGTGTTATGGTACGTCCATACAGTGAAATAGTATTCAACCTTAAAAAGGAAGAAAATTGTGGCACATTGTATAGAGCATGGGCTCTAAAACAATTTTTAGGAACCCATAAACAACTTGTTTTGACCTGCCAGCATATAGCATCAGCACAGGACTCAGACCAGCACGTCTGTGCTGCACTTGGTAATAGACCCTTGGGTCATAAAATACCTTCTCACCTCTGAGGGACTTAAATCATCAATACATTTAGATTGCTGGCAGGAGTCTGGAAGGTTTGATAAGCCTGGATGAGCTTTCCAAAGACTCTGGGCAATGCTCTGCCCTTATGCCGAACAGTCGGCCCATGTGTATGACTCCGCTCCAGCGACCTGCTCCGGTCCTGTTCTTCTCGCTGACCAGCTCAGTGCTAGGCCAACTCCTGAATCTCCTCTTTCACTCCTGGACTGGTTCCTAATTCCCTACTCCCTGCTTGTCTGTATTGTGTTATTTTGCTAATTATTTGAAGTGCTCTAAATATATAGAATTTGTGTGTTGTCCAGCATGCTTATATTTGACCTAAATTTCTAGATTTGTTCATGTGAAATATATCCTTTGATGCCCATTCACTGCTAATTGGCTTTGGCCAAGCAGCCACCCAGCATCTGAACTTAGCTTAACTTTACTTAGGCCTGTGTTCTGTGGCCTCAGATGGACTGAACCCCCAAACCTCCAAGGAAACTGATAGAAACTTCCTTTCTCTAAATTTGCATGGTCATGTCTTTGGATTATAGCAGTAAGAATGACACGACAGTGTATTCTACCACAATTTTAAAAATAGATATTTTACCCAGGTGCAGTGGCACACACCTGGAATCCCAGCTCCTCAGGAACCTGAGGCAGGAGGATCACAAGTTCAAGGCCAGCCTGGGCATCTTAGGGAGACCCTGCTACAAGATAAAAGAAGAACCAAGGGTGCGTAGCTTAGTAATAGAGTACAAAGCCCTGAGTCCCCTGTACTGAAAACAAACGTATTTTAAAAAGTGACTAGCACTTCCTCATTGTGATGGACATGCTGGCTATGGATGGCTATGAACACTGCACAAAAACTGTTACAGTGGGAACTGTTACGGGGGCCCCGTTGGGCTCCTGAACTGTAACCATGAGGTGTAGCTGCAGGTTCGTGTTCTTAGCTATGTGTAGAAAACAATAGCCAGAACTCCTCTTTTTTGCTATAAGCTTAAGTGATTTTATTATTACAAAGATGGAAAGATAGAAACAGATATTAAGCCCTAAGCCCAATAGGCGGGGTGTGTGTATGTGTGTGTGTGTGTGTGTGTGTGTGTGTGTGTGTGTGTGTGTGTGACTTAACTGAACTATCTGCAGTTTTTATAGATACATGGTCCTTCATCTTGCTCATGCAATAATCTTCTAACATAGGTGTAAGTCCACCCATTAAAACTCTGTGTAGGCCCTTTTTTTAAACAAATTTTTATTGAACATAAATGGTATACATTTAAACTATATTTGGTGCCCTCTCCCCCCCCGTCCCCGTTTTTCCTTCCCCCCTCCCACCAGTGGTTGTCCAGGGTAACCATGTCATATTCATAATTTTACACATATTCGGATGTAGACCCTCATTAATCAAGATCAGCCTTCCTCCTCTCCTATCTTTCCATTCAGGTTTTGCTGGTATTTCCCCTCCATTATCTGGAGTCCCACTGGTATCCTCTGTGTTTCCTAGTTTGGGCATATTAGAGGAAACATATGTACCTTCTCCTTCTGTGCTTGGCTGATCTCACTTAACATCATGTTCTCCAGGACTTTCCATCTTCTTGCAAATGATATAATTATTGTTCTTCTTTATGGCTTAATAGAATTCCATTGTGTGTATTTCCCACAGTTTTGCTATCCATTCATCTGTTGATGGAGATCTGGGTTGGTTCCATATTTTGGCTATTACGAATTGCTGCTATGAACATAGGTATGCATATGTTGCTGTAGTTCTCTGAATTCAACCCCTTTGGAAAGATACCCAGGAGTGGTATAGTTGGATCATATGGTGGATCTATTCCCACCTTTCTTAGGAATCTCCACACAGATCTCCATAGTGGTTGAACTAGTTTGCATTCCCACCAACAGTGTAAAAGAGTTCCTCTTTCCCCACATCCTCGCCAGCATTTGTTGTTGTTTGATTTCTCTATGCTTGCCACTCTGACTGGGGTTAGATGGATTCTCAGCATAGTTTTGATTTGCATCTCCCTGATGGCCAGTGATGTAGAACATCTTTTCATGTATCTATTGGCCCTTTGTATCTCTTCTTTTGTGAAGTGTCTATTTAGTTCATTTGCCCATTTCTTGATTGGGTTGTTTGTTTTGCTAGTGAAAAGTCTTTTGAGCTCTTTGTATATTCTGGATATTAGCCCCCTATCAGAGTGGTGGCTGGTAAAGATCTTTTCCCATTCTGTAGGCTTCCTCTTTAGGTTACTGATGGTTTCCTTTGATGAGAAGAAACTTTTTAGTTTGATGCTGTCCCACTTGTTTATTCTTGCTTTAATTTCCTGAGCTTTGGAGGTTTTGTTGAGAAAGTTACTGCCTGTGCCAATATGTTGTAATGTTGAGCGTATGCTCTCCTCTAATAACTTCACAGTCTCAGGTCTAATTTCTAAGTTTGATCCATCTTGAGTTGATTCCTGTATATGGTGAGATATAGGGGTTTAGATTCATCTTTTTACAAATGGTTAGCCAGTTCTCCCTGCACCATTTGTTGAAAAGGCTGTCTTTTCTTCAGCGTATAAGTTTGGCCCCTTTTTCAAAGATTAATTGACTAAAGATGTGTGGATTTGTTTCTGTATCTTCTATTCTAATCTACTGGTCAGTATATCTGTTATTGTGCCAGTACCATGCTGTTTTTACTACTATTGCTCTATAGTATAATTTGAAGTCTGGGGTTGTGATGCCTCCTGCATGTTTCTTATTGCTGAGAATTGCTTTGGCTATTCTGGGTCTTTTCTTTCTTCATATAAAGTTCATGATTGATTTTTCTAGGTCTGTGAAGAATGTCGCTATATTTTAATGGGAACTGCATTGAATCTATAGATCACTTTTGGCAGAATGGCCATTTTGATTCTGCCTATCCATGAGCACAGAAGATCTTTCCATCTTCCAAGGTTTTCTTCAATTTCTTTCTTTAATGTTTTATAGTTTTTGTTGTAGAGGTCTTTTACATCTTGGGTATTTTATTGGTTTTGAGGTTATAGTGAATGGAATTGATTGTTTTATTTCCTTCATTATGGATTCATTGTTGGCATAAAGAAAAGCCACTGATTTCTTTTTTTTAATTGGTGCATTTTAATCATATATTACATTGGAAAAAAGACTTGAAAGGATATACAAGCACACATTATCCAATTAGCCCTTATCCAACCCCCATCCCATTCCCTCCCCCTCCCTTGATCCCATGCTTGTTTGGTGATTAACTTTGACACATTTGTTTATGGAACTCCTGTATTTTAAAGAGGCTCCATCCTCCCCTATTCCATACCCTCTGATTGATTACCTTAGTTGCTTCACTATAGGGCCCTTTCAATAGCTCCACCTCTTCCTGTTGCCCCTTTCCTCCTAGTTTTTGCTGATTAGGGGAAGCATCTGATTTTTATTTTCTGCGATATTTCTCTGTACATGCCGCGTTGCAAGTACTGATCCCACTCTTGACAACCCCAGTAGTGGCCTGGCTATCCAGTGGACTGATCCAGACCTCACTGGCGCAAGCAGTGGACTTGCCTCATGGGAGGACCCTATTCTGGTCTCGCTGGCCCTGACACCAGCCTAACCTCTCAGCTGGCTCCGATCCTGGCCTCGGAGGCCCCAGCACCGGCCTTGCCTCACAGCAGGCTCCAATGCCAGCCATTGGCCCCGGCACCGGCCTAACGCCTCAGCAGGCTCTTATCCAGGTCTCGGAGGCCCCAGCACCGACCTTGCCTCACAGCAGGCTCCAATGCCAGCCTCGTTGGCCCCAGCACTGACCTAACCCCTTGGCAGGCTCCGATCCCAGCTTCGGAGGCCTCAGTAGCGGCCTTGCCTCACAGAAGGCTCCGATGCCAGCCGCTGGCCCTGGTACCAGCCTAACCCCTCAGTAGGCTCCAATCCCAGCCTCAGAGGCCCCAGCACCAGCCTTGCCTCACAGCAGGCTCTGATCCCAGCCACACTGGCCCTGGCACTGGCCTAACCCCTAAGCAGGCTCCGATTTCAGTCTCGGAGGCCCCAGCACCCGCCTTGCCTCACGGCAGGCTCCGATGCCAGCCTCGCTGGCCCCGGCACCGGCCTAATCCCTTGGCAGGCTCCGATCCCGGCCTCGGAGGCCCCAGCACCGGCCTTGACTCACGGTGAGCTCCGATCCTGGCCTTGCTGGCCCCAGCACCCGTCTAACCCCTTGGCAGGCTCCAATCCCAGCTTTGAAGGCCCCAGCACCAGCCTTGCCTCATGGCAGGCTCCGATCCCAGCCTCACTGGCCTCAGCATCGACCTAACCCCTCAGCAGGCTCCAATCTCAGCCTCAGAGGCCCCAATAGTAGCCTTGCCTCACGGCAGGCTCCGATGTCGGCCATTGACCCCGGCACCTGTCTAACCCCTCGGCAGGCTCCGGTCGCTGCCTCAAAGGCCCCAGCACTGGCCTTGCCTCACAGCAGGCTCCAATCCCAGCCTTATTGGCCCCGGCACCGGCCTAACCCCTCAGCAGGTTCTGATCCTGGCCTTGGAGGCTCCAGCACCGGCCTTGCCTTAAGGCAGGCTCCAATCCCAACTTTGCTGTGTTCGTCGCCGGCCTCACCCCTCGGCAGGCTCCAATCTGAGCACCCTCTTCGCCCAACCAATTGTCCCACGTTCTCGAGGGTGCATGGTGGTAGCATTCTGCCTCTGGGGTCATTACTTCAAAGGTTCCAGGTGTAATGCATCAGATCTCTGCCTCCTCTGAGTACTGGCCACTGCCATTGCCACTGCCTCCACCATTTCAAATCTTTCCCAAGCTCTTTTTCCACTCTGAATGTTGCCCAGTGTTCCTAAGCATGCGTGATAGTAGCATTCGACATTTGGTGTAATTTCTCCAAAAAAATAAGGTTGGTAGGATCCGATTTCTGCTTCTCCTGAATACAAGTCTCCACCGCCATCGTGGAGACCACTTTCAACACTGCCTTTCTCCTTGGTCTCCGCTAAACTCTCTCCTTACAGGTGATGTCCACGATTCTTAACAATATAGAGAAACAAAAGTCCTCCTATGGGGAATTTTTCCATAAGTTCTAGTGCATTTGGATAAGTTTTGTCTGCATCTCCAGTATCCTGGCATACGCCACGGCCTTCTTAACCCCTCTCCGATATTTTTCTTTTTTCTTTTTCTTTTCCTTTTTTCCCCCCAATAATAGAAGACAGTATATGTGGTTTGAGGAGGTTGTGGGATCAGGCACTCAGTAGCACTGTGACCCGGCCCGGTTTCTCCATGGGTCCAGCGTGCTCCGCAAAGCTCCGCCCGGGGCCCAGAGTCCCGCGACCCGGGCCCCGGCTGGCATGCCCCGCACCAGCCACTGATTTCTTTAGGTTGATTTTGTATCCTGTGACTTTGCTGAATTTGTCAATCAGCTCCAGAAGTCTTTTGGTTGAGTTCTTTGTGTCTTCCAGATAAAGGATCATGTCATCTGCAAATAAGTATAATTTTAATTCCTCTCTTCCTATGTGGATTCCTTTGATTTCCTTCTCTTGTCTTATTGCTGCAGCATGGATCTCAAGGACTATATTGAAAAGGAGTAGTGATAGTGGGCATCCTTGTCTTGTTCCTGATTTTAGAGGAAATTCTTGCATTTTTCCCCATTCAATATAATGTTGGCTTTGGGTTTACGTTATATTGCCTTAATGATTTTGAGGTACATTCCTTCTATCCCAATTTTCTGCAGTGTTTTTAACATAAATGGGTGTTGGATTTTGTCGAATGCTTTTTCAGCATCTATTGCTATGATGATGTGGTTTTTGTTCTTGGTTCTATTTATGTGGTAGATAACATGTATTGATTTGCGTATGTTGAACCAGCCTTGTTTTTCTGGGATGAAACTGACTTGGTCATGATGTATTCTTCTCTTGATATAGTTTTGAATGCATATGGCTATTATTTTGTTTAGAATTTTTGCATCTATGTTCAGTAAGGATAATGGTCTGTAGTTTTTCTTTCTTGAGGTATCTTTATTTGTTTTGGGGATTAATGTGATACTGGTGTGCAGGCCCTTTTTAAAAATAATATGGGGATGCCGGGTGTGGTGGCGCACGCTTGTAATCCCTGCGCTTGGGAGGCAGAGACAGGAGGATCGCACAGGTTTGAAGCCAGCCACGCTGGCTTAAGAGACCCTGTTTCCAAATAAAAATATAAAATATAGATCTGGGAGTGTAGCCCGGACATAGAAGGGTTTCCAGGAACCCCAGTACCACCAAATAATAATAATAATAATAATAATAATAATAATAATAATAATAATGAGGAGGAGGATTATGATCATGGGGATTTCTAGCTCAGCCAAAAAAACTTCTTCCTGCCTTACCGCAGGTGTAAGCCTAGGTTTCTTTGTTAGGACCAGAATGATTAACAAAATCAGGGGTCATGAGGTATCTGCTCCCCTTTGACAGAGGTCTGTACCCTCCTCCCACACTCATAGGAAATTCTTAGCTTTCCTGATAGATGCTATTTATTATGTAAACTTGTTTTTAGAATATGAAGGCCCTAGGTCCCAACTCTTCTATATCGACTTGCTAATTACTTTTAGTGAGGGGACTCTGCATTAAAACATCTGCCTGAGTACTTGGCAGTAACCAGGCCCTGACTGCTTTTTACATTTTGAAACCAATTTTCAATACATTAATACCAAATTCATTTTCCAAATTCATTTTTCAATACATTAATATCAAAGTCATTTTCCAGTACTGGCACATTAATATCAAAGCTGTACCAGTATTGGGAATGGCCTAGGAAGATTTGAGAAAGCTCTGATTATTAACAAATATATTTCAAAAATCGTTTTGTAGAAGATGAAGGGCAGACCTGTGGAAAGACTTGGTTTCCGCCAGGAAGCAAGCAGCTATTATAATGTAAAACATTCTAGCTAAAAGTAATTAGCAAGTGGAAAGAGAAGGGGAGCTAGGACTTCCTCATTCTAAAGACAGGTTGACATAATAATTGATATCTAGTTAGGATGAGAGGAGGAGATCGACCTTCCAAAAGGAGAAACCTGGGCATAGACCAAAGTGAGGCAGGAAAAATTAAGGGGACGGACTTTACCCATGTCAGAGTTACATAGGACAAGATGGAAGATGTCCTGTCTATATAAAGGCTGTTCAGTGTTTTGTATTTCGGTGAATTCGATCGAACCACCCCCTCATACTATCCCTGGATAGTATGGGGCTGTAACCATATTCTTTATTTCTATCTTTGTAATAATCTATCTTTGTAATAAGCTCATTTAAATCTCTAGCAAGAGTCCTGGCCAGTGTGCATCTGTCCTGAGTTGGGGCAAGAACCCGTGTTTTTTTTTTTTTTTTATAGGAAGTGTTTCTGGGAGCTTCACAAATGTCTCCAGGGATAGTTGCCCCAACCCGTAACATTTCAAAACCTTAACAAAAGCTATTTTCAAATACATTTTAAAGCCATTTCCCAATACTGGTACATGACCCATGGATGTGTTATCTGCCCCCCTCCAGGGCAGGCACTGAAGGAGGTCGGCCCTGGTGATATGAGTACCCCAGAAGGGGTTGGGGAGGGGGCAATCTGCCCAATGTATGCAGGTGGGGTGAAGGGGCAAAGAGGACGAGGCAGGCTGGAGGAGGGGGAGAAGACAGCAAGTGCCAAGGCTCTCCCAGAGGGAGAAGCCAGGCAGGAGTCCCGTCATGAGACAGACAGGAGTCTGCACCGCCTCTTCCTCCCCAGGGGCTTGCTGTGGGTGTGCGCAGCCACCAGGCTGAGGCGGCCTCTCCCAGTCCTCCCACGCAGGGCGGGAGGGACTAACAACAGCGGTCCCTGGGGAACAGAGCATATTGGATGAAAAGACTGAGTTCATCGTGACTTCTAAGAACAGGTTCTCATCCAAATCCCGCAGATCCCGCCAAGGAAGTCCTAGAAGAGTCTGGAGGCTGGGGCACGCCCTGCCAGGTAAAGAAGGCGCTGCCTCCGCTCCAGGGGAGCTGGGGCAGGAGGGGAGGTCGTCCACCAAAGGCCCCGACTTCCTTGTTCCTGCCAAGCCCACAGCTCTCCTGAAGCCTCCTCCAGGCACGGAATGGAGGGGACCATGGGCTCCCGACAACCAGGTTTAGAGAGTAGAAACAAAGCCAGCCATGCAGAAAGTTAGCCTTTCCCCTAGGTGATTTAATTAATTACTACACAGAAAGAGTCATGACCCACAAGTCCCCCACCCGGCCACAATGGGGCTTTCTTCTCCAAAGGCTCCCCCACCCCACAGTCTTGACAACAGATCACAGGTGCTTAGAATAAAGCAAATTGTTTTATTAAGGCAGGAAGAGAAAAGCCATTTTCTGGACATGGGCACCTCTCAGGGACAGGGCACAGGCACTCCATCTAGCCCGGCTCAGTGCTCTGACGGCTTCAGGAGCCCCCGCGACGTCCTTCCTCAGCACCTCGCCCTCCATCTCCCCCACACCACCCACCCGCTCTGCCCTCTGAGCTGAGCCATGGCTGAGGCCCCTGGTTTAGATTCTCTTTCTCCCACCTTTAGGCCAGATCGCCCCCACAGGCAGTCCTGGAACTGAGAGCAGGCTCTTGTGACCTTCCCTTTCCTTAGCAATCCCTTCCCGGGCAGCCTCTGTCTGCCGCCTTGCAGAAACCAGCCCACTGCGGCTGCATCAGTAGAAACTTCATGTATTATCAGAGTCCTCTACCACACTTCCCTTTTGCAGCTCCTAGACATGTGTTCTCTGCAGGGCCCCCATGTTGATCATGCTGTCCGGGCAGGTCTAAATCTATTATCCATGATGTCTCTCCAGGCCAGTCCAGGGAGGGTCTGCCGAGACCCGCATGCCTCTGGAGAAGAGGAGGGTCTGCGTGCAGTGGAGTGGAGAAACGTCCACAGGATGTTGGTGGGGAAGCAAGTGTGTGCCGAGAGGCAGGGACAGTAAGAGGACTCCCTCCCCTAGGAGCCAGGGCATCTGGAACCCTGGCCGCAACAGGAGTAGGGATGCCTGGGTTCTTAATCCAACTCTGCCACCAGCTGGCTGTGTCTTTGGGTGGCTGCTTCCTGGCTTATTATAAGCAGAGGTTGGACTGAGGGACTAACACTCTCCCTTTGGGAGAATTACATCGATAGGTCAATGGGTGCAAAAGCTCTTTATTCTCAAAGCACTTTCATGTCATTGACCTCCTGCTCCCAGACCTTTCTTGAAGGTGACTAGGTGAAGTCTCACTCCCCTGCTTATAGACAGGGAATGAGACTGAGGGAGGTGGCAGGGCTGGAACTAGAATCCAAGTCTCTGGGACTACAGCAGGTGACCGTGTCTGGCTCTGCAGAATACCCAGCCCACGGTACAGGATGAAGGGAGCCAGGGAGGCTGACGGGTAGGTGTTCTGGGATGGGGCCTGGTGGGCTTTAAGAAGGGGGTACCATTCTCCAGTTGGTCTGCACAGAATGTGCATGTTGTCTTCAAAGTCTTCCCAGTAAGAGGTGGATCCTATTTTGGCAATTAATCAACCCCAAAGTCACCCCCCTGAAATGTGTCACCTATAGGAGACCTTTTTTCTAATTTTCCCAATGGCACCTATGTGCTAGGGATGGCCTTGACTCCTGAAGCCAGAAGAGTCCATCTACAACAGAGTTGCTGGACCAAATATAGGATGCCCCGCTAAACTTGCATTCCAGATGAACAACAAAGCATACTTAGGATAAGTATATCCCATGCTATTTGGAGAACATACTTATCCTCAAAAAGCATCAGTTTTGTTTATCTCAAATTCAATTCACTAAGTATTCTGTGTTTTTATTTGCTAAATCTGCCAGCCCTCATATGGAGGCCATGGTGCGTTCGAACTGACCCCTAGCAGCTCATGGAAGCCGATCATAAAACTTTCAGGAGTTTTATGAGTCAATTGTTGAACCTTTGGTAGCTTGCAATCAACCAGGTTCAAAGTATGGACACCACAGGAATAGCAGACACCCCAGATCAGTACCCTCCTCTTTTTAGGGCTGGTTATGAAACGCTCCCCAACATAGCACTGTCTACAGGCTTCCTTGTCTTTGACATCCTGGGTGACGCCCAAAACCATGTCTGGGGCTCTGTATTTATTTACATGGGAGTTAGCTTGGTAAAGTAGAAAGTAGAATATGCCATTTCTGGGATCTTAGAGCTCTGAAATGAGGATATTAGAACTTCAGACTTTCAGAAGATGGGATGTAAGTATGGAAAGCAGGGTTGTTAGACGCACCCATTAGACACAGCACTAATACAGGAGGGCCCTAGGTGGGTGAGCAGCCAGGCCCGGCGGGGCCCTTGGGCTCAGGGCCCAGGCCTCTTGCGGGCCACGATGAAGCAGATGCCCTGGTTGGGGGCCGTGTTGCTGGAGTAGCACTGGGGGCTGTGCACGAGCTGCAAGATGTCAAAGCCGGCATCCAGGATGGCCTGCTCCACCTCCTCCTTCTTCAGGACCACGCAGGAGAACTCACGCTTCCCCACCATGTAGGACGAGATCTGCAGCGTGACGGTGGTCACCAGGTGGCCGCCCGGCTTGAGCAGCGAGGCGAGGTTGCAGAGCGCGGCGCGGTAGGCGTCCAGGCTGCAGCAGGCGCACTCCAGGGCCAGCAGGCTGAGCACGCAGTCAGCAGGGGGCAGGGCCGCCGGGGCCAGGGGGCTGCCCAGGTTGGCGTCGCACTTGAGCACCCGCTTCACCACGGCCCGCAGCCTCTCCTCTTTCTCCTGCCAACGGCTGCTGTGGAGAGGGCAGGGCTCAGGGACCTCTCTGTCACCATGACCAGCGAGCAGGGTGACTTCCAGATCCCGCAAGAATGGCTGCCTCTGAGTCCCCGTGTGACCTGGCGGCAGGCTCTTCCCCAATCTAGGTCTCAGTTACCTCAGCAAGAAAACGGACAGGGAGCTTAGACCAAAACATAGGAATCTTCCACTCTCTGACTCCCTCTTCCCTTGATCCCCAGGGACAGACAAAGAGCCCAGGTGTGGGCTGGGCATTCAACCAACTAGTCTGGTGGATGGATGGATGGATGGATGGATGGATGGATGGATGGATGGATTCATGAATTAGCTGAAGATAACATATGGATACAGCTGTCTTAAAAATATAATGATAAGTGATGAAAAGGAAATCCCAGAAGATAACAGAAAATTCCTCTGTTAGGAGGTTCGAAGGTATATGAAATGAGAGCCGGGTGTGGTGGCACAGGCTTGTAATCCCAGCATTTGGGAGACTGAGACAAAGGATTGCAGTTTGCAGCCAGCCTCAGCTACTACTTAGTGAGGCTCTTTGTAACTCAGTGAGACTCTGTTTCAAAATAAAGAATAAAGCTGGGTATGGTGGTGCACGCTTGCAATCCCAGCATTTAGGAGGCTGAGACCAGAGGGTCGTACTTCGCAAACAGCCTCAGCTACTTAGGGAGGCCCTCCGCAACTTAGTGAGACCCTGTTTCAAAAATAAAGAATAAGCCAGGCGTGGTGGCCCACGCTTGTAATCCCCGCGCCTGGGAGGCAGAGACAGGAGGATCGCGCAGGTGCGAAGCCAGCCGCACGCGCTGGCTTATGAGACCCTGTTTCCAAATAAAAAATGTAAAAATAGGTCTGGGAGTGTAGCCTGGAGGTAGAAGGGCTTCCAGGAACCCCAGTACCACCAAAAAATAAAATAAAATAAAATAAAAATAAAAAATAAAGAATAAAAAATTAGGGCAGGGAGTATAGATCAGAATTTGAATGCCCCTCGGTTCCATCCCCAGACCCACACACACAAAAGAAAGAAGAAACAGGGCTGGGGGTGTAGCTCAGAGGTAGAAAAAAAAAGTATATGAAATGAAACAATAGATGACCTAGACATACATAAATAGGTGTTAAATACTATTTTTGGAAAGCAGGAAAGTAGAAAACACACAGGTGGTAGTAGTGATTACTGGACTGGGAGAAGCAAAAGCAGAGGAGAGGCACAGGGGGTCTTTGTGGTCTGAGCCAGGCTGGATCGTGGGCTTCAGTTACCATGCATGATATTGTCACAACAGATGGAGATGATGGAGAGCAGGTGGGAGGGATGGAGGTCCTATCCCCTGGTTTTCAGAGGCCATACCTGGCTATATCACATCTCAGCAGTCCTGTGATCCTGAAACTCAGTGGCCCATCTACTCGGTCCCCACCCAAGACATCCAGTCCCACCTTTGAGGGTCCTGCTGTCCTGAAAATAACTGAGAGGCCAGAGAGCCCTCTGAGAAAGGGGCTTGAGGTCCGGCCGCTGGGGACCCCAGGCCCTGAGCCCCTACCTGTTCCCTTCCAGCTCGCAGGCGAATCTCACCACGGGGCTCCAGTCGTAGGCCCCCGGCTCCTTCCTCAGCCACCTCTCCAGCTCCTCGCGGTTGCGGTCGGTGAAGTCAGAAAGCGTGATGTCTCCGAAGGCCTCGCAGGCGGCCAGCACTTGGTAGATGGTGGGACCGGAGCCAATGTCGATCAGGGTGTCCCCTCGGAGGCCCCCTGGGAGAAGGGGAGAGGGAAAGAAATCTCAGAGGCTGGCATGGGGCAGGTAAAAAAAAAAAAAAGGAGACCCAAAACAGACACCCCGGGAGCAAGGAGGACAGACACCCTGGTCTTCCCCACAGGGGAGGCAGAGTGATGGGCTTTGCGGCTTGGTAGCTTCCTGTGGGCTGAGCCCTGAGCTGAATGTTTTATATGCATCAATTCCCACTTACAACTCAGAACTGCTTGTGTGAGTCGCGACTATTGTCATGATTTTCATTTTATGGATTACAAACTGAGTCTGAGAGTCGGGCATGGTAGTGCATGCTTGTAATCCCAATACTTGGGAGGCAGAGGCAGGTAGATCACAGGTTTGTGGGCAGCCCAGCTACTTAGTAAAGCCCTCTACAACCTAGTGAGACCCTGTTTCAAAAATAAAGAATTTTTTTTAATGGGGCTGGGAGTGTAGCTCAGAAGTAGAACGTCCCTGGGTTCAATTCCCAGTTCAAAAAAAAGGAAAGAAGGAAGGAAGGAAGGAAGGAAGGAAGGAAGGAAGGAAGGAAGAGAGAGAGAGAGAGAGAGAGAGAGAGAGAGAGAGAGAGAGAAAGAAAGAAAGAGTCTGAGTCTAAGAAAGGTTAAACAGCCCAATATCTCTCTGAGAATAAGAAAAGATGTGCGTTCAGGAACAGTGGCTGACTGGGAGCTAATCCCCACCATGTTGGCCCCACCTGGATGGGCTCCTCGGCAGGGGCTGCCACGGGGACAGGGGGCAGGGGCTGGGGAGGAGACGGCCAGTGGCGTGTCAAGGGTCACCTGGAAGCGTCACGCAGCACTGAAGCGTGGCATGCGGAGTCATCTCTGCTTTCGGATTCCTGCCCTCCCCACCTGCCTGCCCGCCACATTCTGCAGCTCTCGGCCTCTCTTGCCCCTGGGCCACCAGGAGACTGGCCCTCCATGTTCTCCAGCCAAGTCCCCAAAGAGGGGCCGTGGCTGGGCGAGCTGGAGGTCAAGACTGGATCCCAGGGTCGCTGTGGCGCGGGTGGCTATCCTCGGTCCGCTTTAGAGGCGGTTCAGCTGAGGGCCCTGGGCGGAGGCCTTGCCAGCAGGTTTGTGGGGGGCTGTGACCTCACCCAGCACTCCCATCCCCAGGTGGTACTTACCACGGCCATGTTCTGGCTGCACATTCCAGAGGTGAAATCCTGACTCCACCACAGCCCCACGCTTCCCCTTGGCTTCCTCGGGGCTCAGGACAGGGCTGGACTTGGTGGGGATCCGGAGAGCCCTCCCCACCCACCACAGCCAGCCAGGGGCTCAAAGAGAGCAGCTTGGGAACTCTGGGGTGCGCCCATATCCTGGGCTAGGCCTCACACAGCTCCTCAGCTAACTGGGAGATGTGTGGACCCCCACCCCTACCACCCCCAGAACAGGGGCTCCTCCAGAATATCCTTCCTCTGTCTCCATTCAGGGTCCCTGGAGAAGCCCAGCGGGGCAGGCAGAGCCACCTCTGCTCACCTGGGCCAAAGGTCTTGTGGAGACATTCCAGGTTAAACTTGATCATCTCAACCTCGGGCGAGGGGCCGCTCTCGAAGTTATAGTAGGTGGCCAGGTAGTCCTCGGGCATGAAGTGCTTCTGGTACTCATCGCCCCCCGTGAAGCCGCCCTCCATGGTGGCCCTGAGAGTCACCTCCCTCCTGCTGGCCTGAGCCTTATAAGGGCTCCCAGACTCCACCCCCAGAATTCCAGAGCCATCCCCTCTCCTCCCACGCCCCTGTCCTTGAGCCTAGCTGCTCAGGATGTGGAAGGGATAGGGACCTTCACCCCTCCACCCATGAGACACTTTACCTGGACTGCCTCTGCATCCACAGCCATGCCAGCCGCACCTCTAGGGACTGACCTGTGCCCACTGGGGCAGTCACTGTCCCCAGCCCTGGGTGCAGCCTCCTGCGAGGTGCTTCGGCAGGTGTCGGCCCCTGAGATGGACATCTGAGTGCCCACTTTTCTGGCTGTGGGGGTCAGGGTCATCCCCTGGACACAGGTGTCCTGGGTCTGAGTGCACAGGGCAGGGCCCGTGTGGAGCGGTCAGCAGGGCCAGTGCTGTCTCTGGGCTGGGCGGTGGGCACAGCTCTGCACCGGCTCCTGCTGAGGTCAGAGTTCAGACTCAGGGTGGAAGCGCAGCAGGCTGACCACTCAGCATCGAGGTGAGGTGGGAAATTACCCCTCGGCAAAGCAGTGGAGTGGAGGAGAGGAGGGCGGGGACCTGAGGGGAGAAGGGCTGGCGCTGGGGGTGAAATCCACCAGATCCTATTGCGTGCATGTACAGATACATCACAATGACCCCAGCATCATATGTCATTAGAATGCACTAATAAAAATTAATCTTAAAAAATAAAAAAAAAGAAGAAGAAAAGAAAGAAATTACCCTTCAGCCTCTGTGAACGAGGACCAGAGAGTCCAGGCAGAAGGGACATTCTGCCAGAGTCTCAGCTGCCTGGCTTCTGACTCTCCTTGTGACCCTGGGTACGTCAACCCCGGGCCTCAGTGTTCATCCTTTACAATGGGTGTACATTAGAAAACCTCACACTGACCAAGAATAGCTCAGGCTCCTTTTTTGGCACCAGGAAATGACTCTGATTTGGCCACAAACCAGAGAGAAATAAAATCTGCTGGAGGTCAGGCCTACTGCCCTGGAAGTGGGGGGGGGGGGGGACAAGAATGTTTTGTTCTGACTTTAAGTAAACAAACACTCCAGCCTCCGTGGAGCCGGCAGCCTGCAGCCTCCAGGGGCAGGGTCACCACGGGTCACTCACCCTGGCTTCCCAGGGGCCTGTGCCTCCAGCAGGCAAGAAACCACAAGCTCCGTTACATAATCCAGGGAGTGTTCTGAAAGCGACAGTGTTTACAGAGGTGACATGGAGTCCTCGGAGAAGCAAAGAGGACAGCATGAGTATGGAGGAAGAGATCTGTGCTAAGAACCTGGCGCCAGGATTAAGGAGACTGGCAAGGTCAAATCTGCACCCGGGCCAGCAGGCTTCAGCCAGGAAGAGCCAGTGTTGCAGTCCAAGTCTGAAAGCCCTCCTGATCAGGGAAGGGCAGCCTTTCTGGACTCACGCCTTCGCCTGATTGGATGAGGCCCACTCACATTTGGGAAGGCAACCTGCTGTACCCATCGTCCACTGATTAAAATGTGAATTTCATCTAAAAGTGCCCTCACAGAAACATCTAGAATATTGATGACCACACATCTGACACCATAGTCCTGACGCGTTGACACACAAATAATCAACACATTAACTCAGGGATGCTGGCAGAAAGGAGCCATGATCCCCTCTAGGCCTGAAACAGAGCTCTACAGAGAAGGCCTCCTGCACTCGCCAACAGAAAGAAGCTGAAGAAACATCTAGCCTTCCCTCTCCTCCTCCCTCCCTCCAATATCCTACTAAATTCACTGAAACCTGGGGGACAAGGCAACTGCGAATGGAATCCACAGGGCAGCCTCCGGCGGCTCACAGCCGCTGATGAGGCACCTGGACCATGCCCAGCCCAGTGCCCCACCCGCGTTTACGGAATGGACTGTGGACATGCACGTGCCACCCCGGGATGCCCAGAGTCCCTGCAGTAGGACGAGCCCCTGGGGATCTGTGCGGAGATCATCCTTCCTAGAAGATCGCCCCGCTGTAATTGGACGTCCTCGGTGGGCAGAGGACACGCCCCTCCCTGTTCAAGGCCTCCAGCGCCCCCTGCTGCCCGGAGGGATGAATACAAACTCCTCCCCAGAGCTTTCGAGAGGCTCCGCCCTCTGGTTCCCTCCAACCTCTCCACCACCTCCGTCTGCACCCCAGCTCACAAGCTGACTCCCGCCTGCCCGGAGCACTTCACAGCACCACGGTCATCTGCTCAGTCGATTCTCTCCAAGAAAGTTTCCAACCTCAGGACCGCTGGCATTTCAAGTTAGATGGTTCTGTGTTGCGGTGGGGATGCTGAACGGTGCATTGCAAGGCTTTTAGCAACCCTGGCCTCTACTCTCTAGATGCCAGAAGCACCCAACTCCCAGCCACGACAACCACAATGTGTCCAGACATTGGCCAGATGTGCCTGGGGAGGCCAAATGGACACCGGTTGAGAACCGCTGGCCTAAGCTTTCCTCGTCTCAAGCTGACAACATTCTCTTCATGCCAGGGCGGTTTCAGTTCCTTTTAAGAATGTACGTATCATTGTAGTTATTTTTTTTAATCTTTTAAAAATTTTATTCTGAGACAAGTTCTCATTAACTTCCTCAGGTCAGCCTCAAACTGTTAACCCTCCTAACTCAGCCTCTGAATAACTGGGATTATAGCTATCTTCCTATACTATGATTTTTTTTTAATAGCTCAATGAAATTTCCATTTAGGAAGGCCTTGTACCATACATTTAAGCACATAAGCAAATTTCAAGCTACTTATCAAGAAAATGAAGCCACGTAAAAAGTCAAGCCAGATAAGAAAAATACTCCTACCGCTAGAAAAACCAGCACCTGAGCAGCCACGCTCTCTGAGAGCTGTCACCTGTTTTTCTACTTCACTGGGCTGAGTGCAGCGACATGCCCAGAGAGGACCCACAGGTATGGAGGAGACAAACCATTTTTTTTCTGGTGAAGTCAAAGCCTTACCTCATACCACACCCAAAAATAAAGGCTGTATGACTTTTTACAAATCAACCACAGACACCATTGCCACTGGGCACCAAGGATCTGGCAGAAAGGGTTTCCTGAGTTAAAGTGAGCCCAAAGAGAATAAAACAAGCTCACCATATTATAGTGTATATAATGTTATATCACATGGTAAGCAAATATTGATTCTAAAAAGTAAGATTTTTTGAAAAATAATTTACAAATTATTTGCCTAAATTATTTATATTAAAAGTCTTCAAAATTTGGCCCTGAATTCCACATATAGGAATCCATTCTAAACCAGAATTCATAATGCAGAAACATAATGCACCAGGACACTGATTACCTTGAAAAACTGTCTTCTGCCTGTCGACCACTGGGGGAGCAATGGAGTCCGCCTCCTAGGAACAGCCAGGAACAACTGTCATTCATTTCCTGGGAGTGGAGCGCTAAGGAGAGGTGCCGGGAGAAGGAGAGGTACCAGGAGAATTGAGCAGGTGCATGTGGGCACCTGAGGTGGGTGAAAACTGGCGTTTTCAGAAGCAACTGTATGGGACAGATTGCAACATAAAAAACCCTGGGACAAAGAGAATTTGCCTGATGTCACCAATCATTCTGACCACCAGAATGTATGTTAATCAGATTTCAACGTGCAATTTATTTCAATAAATTAAAGAGAGGCCTAATGTCACTGTCTCCCAGCTGGATGAGTGGCCGTGCCCTCACCAATCTGGTATGCAATTGACCCTTTTTCGCTGAATGAAAATACCCCAGAGCCCAGGTGCTCTGTGCTTCGGGAAAGGGGGAACTTGATACTTAACACAATGAAATGACAGGAATGAGATGGAGGATGAATCATAATTAATATTCTGTGGATATGTTTTCCTGTGATCTAGGAAACCTGGAAATGGGTGTTGACGGCGTCTGGCTTGGGGTAGTAGACCCAGGGCCTTCCTGCTCGGAGCGCAGCGGCCCGAGCTCTGTGCTGGAGGCACAGAAGCAGGAGCTGGGCCACATCCAGGTGACTCCTGGGCCCGCGACCCTGTGGTCAGCGCTGCTGCAGGACTAGGCAGGTGGAGGGATTGTGTGCGTTGATGGCCGAGGATGAGGCCGAGGTCGGCTTAGACGCCCCTTGCCCCTGCCAGGGCCTGTCTTCGTCGCTGACGGGGCACATCACTGTCTACCCTGCAGATTGCTGTGAACACCATGGGGCTTCCATCCCAGGGGCTTCCTCTGACGCTCTTCATGGCATCTGTAAGGGGCAGCTTCTCACCAGCCCCCAGCCCAGGCTTGCCCATTTTTAAAACACACTAGAGTTTGCAGCCTGAAATCTTTTTCTTCTAAAGTGACTTTTGGAGCCAGGTGTGGTGGCACATGCTTATAATCCCAGTATTTGGGAGGCTGAGACAGGAAGATTGTGGTTCACAGACAGCCTCAGCTACTTAGTGAGGCCCTTTGCAACTCAGTGAGACCCTGTTTCAAAATAAAGAACAAAACAACAACAACAAAAAAGGGCTGGGTGTAGCTTGGAGGTGGAAGGCCTCTGGGTTCCATCTCCAATATTGCCAGAAAAAAAAATAAATTAAAAATCTTTTAAATTACAAACACAAGAGCCGGGCGTGGTGGCGCACGCTTGTAATCCCCGCGCTTGGGAGGCTGAGACAGGAGGATCGCACAGGTTCGAAGCCAGCCTCAGCTACTGAGTGAGGCTCTCAGTAACTTAGTAAGACCCTGTTTCCAAATAAAATATAAAATGGGTCTGGGAATATAGCCCAGAAGTAGAAAGCCTCTGGGTTCCACCCCCAGTACCACACACAAAAAAAAATTACAAACACAAAAGACTAAAAAATAGGGCTGGGGGTATAGCTCAGAGGTAGAAGGCCCCTGGGTTGCATCCCCAGAATAATAATAATAATAATAATAATAATAATAATAATGTGATGTTTGTTTTTGGTGGTACTGGGGATGGAACCCAGGGGCCTTCTACCTCTGGGCTACACTCCCAGACCTATTTTATACTTTTTATTTGGAAACAGGGTCTCTTACGCCTGCTGAGGCTGGCTTCGAACCTGCGCGATCCTCCTGTCTCAGCCTCCCAGGCGCGGGGACTACAAGCGTGCGCCACCACGCCCGGCATAAAGTGACTTCTGGAAAGAGATTTAGCAATGCTCTTTTTGCATTTTCTAAAATTTTATTCTGAGATCATTGTAAATTCCCATGCAGTTGTGAGAACGTAACAGTCTGTGTACCCCACTCCAGTTTCCTGCAATGGTGACATCTTTCATGATGATAGCGGTGATGATGATGATGTGTGTGTGTTACTGGGGACTGAACCAGGGGCATTTACCACTGAGCTACACCCTCTTAGCCCTTTTTATCTTTTCTTTTCTTTTCTTTTCTTTTTTTTTTTTGTAGCATTGGGGATTGAACCCAGGGGCATTCTACCTCCGAGTTACACCCCCAGCCCTATATTTTTATTTATTTTAAAACAGGGTCTCACTGAGTTGCCAAAAGCCTCACTAAATAGCTAGCTGAGGCTGTCCGTGAACCGCGATCCTCCTATCTCAGCCTTCCAAATGCTGGAATTACAAGTGTGTGCCACCACACCCGACTAGCCCTTTTTATCTTTTATTTGATTTTTGTTTATTTGTTTTGGTACTAGAGGTAGAACCCAGGGTCCTGAGTTACAATCCCAGTCCATTTTATTTTATTTATTTATTTTTTTGAAACAGGGTCTTCTCACTAGTTGCTGGCTTTGTTAAGTTGCTGAGGCCAACCTCAAACCTGTGATCCTCCTGTCTCAGCCTCCCATGTACTAGGATTACAGGTATGCACTATCATGCCTGGCTCTTATTTTTTATTTTGAGGCAGGGTCTTGATAAGTTGTCCAGTCTGGCTTCGAACTTGCCATCCTCCTGCCTCAGCTCAATGGTGACATCTTTCAAAGCGGTGGTACCAGATCACAACCAGGGTATTGACGCCAATACTGACCTCATTCAGGTTCCCAAGTTTTACCGGTCTGCGTGCACTCACAATGCGAGTTCACTGCCATGTTATCACGTGTTCTTCTCATGTATGGTGACACTTTTCATACGGTTTGCCCGGGCACAGGGCTTCACGTACACTACCCAAAAAGACAAGATTGAGTCCGGAAGGGGATGTGGTAAACAGGACTCAAAGCTGGGGGAGTGTTTGACACAGCGAAGGACCTGCTGTTTGCAATAGCAAGCTCACTGACCCCCGCCGCTGAAATCAGAACCATCTCTACGCGATGTTTCTTTATCCCCAGGGATCTTTTCTGTCTGAATCTTCTTTTCCAACTGAGCCCCAGGAAAGAGGCATGCTTGAACTACCGCAGACCCTTGGTTTCTCTGTATCTCTGCATCCATCTGTCTCTCTGTTCCGGGCCTCTCTTCTCTTAATTCTTTCCTTCCCTAGCGGCAGCCTAACTCAACACACCATTACTCACTGAACTGGGACTAAGAGTCCCGGGCACCACGGTGACCCTGTGGCATTCCTGTGTCCTTGATAATTTATTAAGCAGATAAACTCCAGCCAGAAGTCCATCAGCGAGGCTCTGCTGATGGATCTGCCCCTCCCTGAGATAGAGGCACAGGACCAGGAGAGCGTGCAATTCCTGTTGGAAGAGCCTGAGAGAGGAGGGGTTGGCAGGATGGGCAGAGGTAGCAGGACGCCCAGCCAGGATGGAGGGCAGGCTTCTGGGAGGAAAAGACCACAAGAAGGAATTCTACCCCAAAGACTACCCGACCGCTCGCTGCTCCTTTGACTCAGGCACCATAGCTGAAAGCAAAATCCTGAAATGTAACCTGGGAAACCTCTTCCAAACCTCTTCTGCAGGCGAGTGGCCGACGTCTAGCTGGGTTAGAGGATGGACTATGCCTCACAGATGAGCTGCTGCCAGTGCCCAGAGGTCCCCTCTGGGCCGTTGTGCCCAGCCCTGGCCTGGCCACCAGCCTGTAGACCTGCAGGACCTCTGCCAGGGGGGGTCTGGAGCCCTGGCCTTGGAGGCCAAAGTGCTAGGGACGAAACACTAAACACAGGCACACTGCCTGCCTCTGACCACCTCTGCAGCCCCCTCTGTCCAGAGGCCTCGAAACAGGGCTATGTTGCCTTTGTGGGCTCTCGATCCCCTCTGAAAATTTTCGTCAAAAATTTGTACACAGATACATGCACACACACACACACACACTTTTTATGGAAAATAAAGTTCAAACCACAGAGCTCAGTTTACAAATGCTTGATCTGGGGCATTAGTATTGGATGAGTCAATAGAAACTAACCTTCAAGTTCTCAGTGCACACGAGGGGAGGCTGAGGCTGCATGTTGGAGGGAGTGACCAGCCTAGGCCGGACTGCCAAGCACAGCAAGACTACAAGCTCAGGTGATGGGGACCGCCATGCAGCTGGGCGGGGTGTACACTGCACAGACCTCGGGGTTGTTCAGTCACCCCAAAAAGCTTGTCTAATCGTGCAATCAGTGCCAAGAAAGGCGTATCAAGGTACACCCACAGGGCCACAGAAGAAAGGAGTTCCAGAGAAATCTGAGGCTTCCTGTAGTGGGACGTGGGCACTGGGCCTTGACAGATGGACAGGTGGGTATTAAGGGACAGAGGAGGGAAGAAACAGGGGTTAGGAGGGATATACTTAGCATTACCTCTAGCTTCTAGCTCACCACCACATCCCCTGTCTTCCCCGATTGGCTGACAGGCTCGGGGCTCAGCCTCTGCCCAGGGTCCTGTCTCTGTATCTCCCCCTCTACTCTTTCAAGACCAGAGTGGGAGGGCAAGTGGAAATAACCCTGTTTTGACTGGAGGTCAATCCTACACCCACCCAGAAGGCCAGGCCCCCACTAACAGCTCAGGGCAGCCAGGGAGTTGGAGTGTGCCAGGCTGTGCCCTGCCCTCCACCTTACCTGGGCCCCAGATGAGTCCTGAGGCTACTCAGAGGCAGGCTGGAGAGTCCCGGGAGGGGAGGGCTCAGGGTTCTTCTCCATCCCCCAGCCCCTCTGATGTTGCTTCCCACAGGAGTTGGAGCTACATCCTGATTGACATTGGCAGGACCCACCATCCACCAGCTGCTCTCAGCCTGCCAGGCCTTGGGAGAGAGCATCGCCATGCACTGGACAGAGCAGAACCTGCGGGAGTTGGAGAAAGAGAACAGGACCTCGGGCTCTGGGATCTGGAAAGGGCACCTGTGTTTCTCCACCCAGACCTGGCCCCACATGAAGCCCCCCTACCTCTCCCTCTGACGGGTCCCCAGCCATGCAATAGGTGTGCGAGCTGGAGGGCACAGGTACCTGCAGGCCATGCCAGGCCACCATGGCTGCCGCCATCCTTCTTAGACAAGTCTTCCCCATCCCACGGACAGAGCATGAACCACAGGCCTGCCCTGCTGGGGGAGCCGGTGGAACCTGCTGGAAAAGAGTACCCTGAAAACTCCCTGAACGGGAATCCAGATTCACCCTCCTGACTCTGCAGCCACTGCCCCCAAGGGGAGTAACGCCAGCATTTCCAGAGTCTTGCTCCACAGCCCCTAAAGCAGGTGGAGCCCGCTCTGACCCCCATCCCCAATACCTGGTCCTGAGGTCACAGAGGAAAGTCAGAGACCCCCTATACCTGTCCCCCCGCCCCTGTCTTGGTACCCTGCAGCAAGGACCATGGAGACAGTGTGGTTTCACTGGGTGCTGTCCCGGGGTGGCTCCTCCCAGAAGCAGACCCGAGACAAGGATTTAAGTGTGAATCATGATTGGAGAAGGGATCCCAGGAAACATCAACAGGGGGTGGGAAGAAAAGTGAAGAGGACGGCAGCTGGTCAAGGACGCATCACCAAGCCCTTAGCACTGCGGGCAACCGGAGCTGGGGTGCTGGGGACCAGTGTAGAACACACACATGGAGCCGGGCCTTCATTCTCCCGGCTCCACCATCATGGCTGAGGGCCACTTATGGGGCCGTCAGCCCAGAAAGCGCTCACGGGCAAAGACCTGCTGCCGCTGGCTGTGGAGTGGGGCCAGCTACCAAGAATCACCAGCCTTGTCTGAGGTAGACATGAAACGCGCCATTTACTGCATCCTGGGGGTTCCGGCAGCCCTGTCCTGCTGCTGGGCCAAGGAGGAGCAGAACCTTGGGTTCTCAGAACCGGAAGACCCCTGCCAGAGCTCGATGACTTCTGGGCCCAGCTCCTGCCCCCTGGCGCAGGGAGGCCACCATCTGGGAGGGGAGAGGACTGGCTCCATGAGGCGATTCCGTGGGTCATGAAGATCCAGCACCGAGGCCTGGGATCCTGCCCAAGTAGCCATGAGCCTGGTGACAGTGGGGTGTTGGGGAGTGGTTGGGGGAGGCTGCTACACGTGGCTGGAAACATGGGCTCTGACCTCTGGGGAGGCCTGAAGTCACCTCTCCAAAGGACAGTCATACCTTCCTTCCTTCCCCTCTTGGAGCCGGCTCCCCGCACAGGCTCTCCAGGGCTCTCTGGGATCTGGAAGGGGCCCTGTGTTTCTCCATCCAGACCTGGCCCCACATGAAGCTCCCCTACCACTCCCTAAGCTGCAGCATGTGCCAACCCCCATCTGCTCCCCAGAGTAGCTCCCAGCGCAAATGCAGTCCTGTCTACACTGCTTGAAGTCTGGACCCCAGGGAAGAGGTCACAGCCTGGAAATGACCCTCCACAACCAGACCGCTGCCTCCTGTCCTGCAGCTATGATATAGGGACCCTGGGGCATCTGGTGACCGCTACCCTGCATGGCCTTGCTACATAGGTCTCCTCTCCTTCCTCCCTAGCCTGTGCTCCACCTCTGAACAGCTGGAAAGGGCAGTTACAGACACCAGGACTGAGCCAGCATCCCAGCCCCAGCAACAGGGCAGCCTCCATTTGCCATCCATCCTTCTGTTAAAACCCAGTATCACAAAACCACTGCCATTATGTTCTGGGGGGGCCCAGAGCTTATATCAGAGGGCAGTAACAGCAGAGTTCTCCTTCACCATCAGGGAAACTCTGAGTCCACCCCTGGGTCCTGCTGCAAAGATGGGCAATGCGAGACAGCAGTGCCTCTATATGGCCACCAGGGGGCAGTGCCAGGCCAGACCACTGCTAAGGCGCAGGGAAGGTGCTGTCCAGCCTCCTAAGCAGGAGGAGGTTTGATTCAGTCCACCTTTTGACCTCCGCCTTCTTCATGGCAGAGTAACCATGGGCAGCACACCCAGATGAAAGTAGAAACCCTTGGGCAGGCTGGCCTCTCAATCCAATGTGCCTACCAATCTCCTGGGGGTCTTGCTAAACCGTGGATGCTGGTCCTGTGGGCCTGACTCCGTGGGTTAAGGGTTTGCATTCCCAACAAGCTCCCAAGCCGTGCTGATGCTATGGGTCCATGGACCACATACCCTGAGCAGCCACGTGTTCAGGAGCACATCCTGAATGCTGCGTTTTCCCTGAAATTATGGAGTATATCCTGGAGTTGGCACACCTAATTTCTCTGGCTCCTATCTCCAGGTGAGAGAGGGAAGAGGGCCCATCCCTCTACCCAGAAAACCTCCCACCCCTCTAACCTGGACATCATGGGCCCTTCTCCCTCTGGCCTTTCACGGTCTTCTCCCCAGGGCGAAGGGGCCAGGACCCCCGCCTGGAAGTTCCTTGTCTGCCTGGCAGGTGGTAGGTGCCTGGGGAGGGTTTGCTGCTGCTGAGCTTAAACAACTAAATGCCTGTCAGGCAGCTCTTCGTGGCTACAGAGGCTGGTACCACCCAGAGCCTCCCCATCACCCACCCTCCTCTGAGCTCCTGCCAGGCATGTGGCACAGGGGGTGCTATTGAAGATTCCCAACCAGAAGCTCAAAGATGCATAGTGACTTCTACAAAGCCACTCAGCCTCAGCGTTCCTGGCCCTGCAGGTGTCGGGTAGGATGAGTATCACTCCAGACACACATCAGAGTAACCCAGGAAGCTGTGAAAGCCCTGGGTTCCAGGCCTCACCCTGGACTGATCAGATCAGAAACTGGGGTGCACAGCCCCAGACATGAGTGCTTTCGGCCCCTGGTGATCCGAACATGTAGCCAAGACCGAGCCTGTGCTGAGAGCCGGTGTCTCCCAAACATTATTGCTTCCCAAACCACACAGGGCTCTATAAGAAGGAGGTTCTGCCCAGGCGTGGTGGCGCACACTTGTAATCCTCGCGCTTGGGAGGCGGAGAGAGGAGGATCGAGCAGGTTCGAAGCCAGCCTTGCTGGTTTAAGAGACCCTGTTTCCAAATATAAAAAAAAAATAGGTCTGGGAGAATAGCCCAGAGGTAGAAGGGTTCCATCTGCAGTACCACAAAAAAAAATAAAATAAAATAAAAAAAGGAGGCTCTGATTCGTGGGTCTGACGGGGGCTGATAGCTGCACTTCTGATATGCTGCAAGATGATGTTGGTGCTGGTGACACAAGAACCACTCTGGGTAACAAGGTCACCGAAGGGGGCACCTCCCTCCACCTACCCCAGGCAGGCACCGTGCTAGGTGGGGAAGGGAGCTGAGAAGCACAACCGAGTGGTCAAAATGTGGACCGGTGACTGATGAACTAAACTTTCAGGGCCTGGGACCCTGAATGATTTCAAAAGGCCCTTGGTCACCAAACACAGGTGCATCTGTACCAGCGCTACTAATACAACATGGGCATCTAGCAGCCACTCTCTTTCTGGAAGAACAGCCCTAGAGTGACTCTGTGTTTGAGCCCTACCTCTTCTCCTATCATCTTGAATACAGGATGCTTCGTGCCCGGTTGGCTCCAGTGGCCTGGCCACAGTCTTCCAACTGAGCAGGTCCACAGCCAACCGCCCCATTTCCAGACCTGCTCTTTCAGGTTTCTATCTGATTTACTCTGCTTTTTAGCTGCTGTAACTGAAATATCTGATAAGAACAACTTAGGGGAGGAAAGGGTTTTGTTATTTTGTTTTGTTTGGGGTTGGGTTTTTTATGTTTTTGTTTGTTTGTTTGTTTGTTTGTTTGGCTTACAGTTTCAGAGGTTCAGTCCATGGTTGGCTGGCTCCAAGGCAGAAACAACATGGCAGATGTTATAGCAGAGGAGAGCTGCTCAACCCATAGCGGCTGGAAGCAGAAAGAAAGGAGGGACGGGGACAGGTGTAGTCCTCGTGGCCATGTCCTCAGGGGCCACCTCTGGACCTTGCTGCATTGGGGGTCATGCTTTCAACACATGAGCTTTTGGGAGGATGCTCCAGACCCAAACCATACACCAGCCCAGTGAGCACACTACTGTCCAAACTTTACCTGCACTGGACACGTGGGTCAGGCCCCTCCAGAATCTTCCTCTGCCCCCTTCAGACCCCACCCTTCCACACCCAGGCCTCGTGACGACTCTTTCTAAACAGCTGTGAGATCCCCCCAACTGCCCTCATCACGCCATCCCAACCCTGACCCTGGTCTGTTCTCTTACCTCAATTCTGCAGCAGTCCCCTGACAGGTCCCCAGCGTCTGTGTCCACCATTGTGTACCTGCTCCCACTATCTCCACCAGCCAATGGATTCCTTGCAGCACATGACTCCTAAACCGCACACCAGAGCTGTTTGAGAAGTGTCTTCTGCACTAAGGAATCGGTCAAGAGACGTGGTGTCCAGCCTGGCTCTGTCACAATCACAGTGATTTCAGGCAGCCTTTTCCCTTCCTGGTCTTACTTTCATCTGAAATGGTCCCTGGGACGCCTTGAACATGACTTGAGATCCCATTGAAAGGAGCTGATCCTGCCTGATTTCTCTGCCAGAGGCCAGGCGGCATGGCCAAATTGGCCTCACATGCCAGGCTGCTCTGTGGCTGCCCCGGGATGCCAGGTAAACTGGGATGCGACCCCACCCTTCTTCCTTTTCCATCTCCTCACCCCAGCTTCTTCCTGAACCTGAAATTCCTGGCCTGCGCAGGGCCAGCCCCTGCTCCGCCTCCAGGTTCTTGCTTGGGCCCTGTGGTCCCTGCACCAGCAGCAGCTGAGCTTTCCCAGGTAGCTTCTTGGAAGTGCAGAATCCCAGGCCTGCCAGCCCTGCTGAGTCAGCTCTGTAGCTCAGCAAGACCCCGGGGGAGGGCTAAATTCAGGTCAGAGACCTGATGCTCTAAAAACAAAACAAACGCCGGGCGTGGTGGCGCACGCTGTAATCCCCGCGCTTTAGGAGACCCTGTTTCCAAAATGAAAATGTAAAAAATAGGTCTGGGAGTGTAGCCCGGAGGTAGAAGGGCTTCCAGGAACCCCAGTACCACCACCAAAAAAAAAAAAAAAAAAACAGAACAAAGGCAGGCAGAGGAAGCTGCCGAGAAGGGGCTCCTCTCCAGACCCCTCCTGCCTTCCACAACTCAGCAGAGATGCTCCCTGTCCCAGCCGTTTCCACACAAAGCAGGTGCACCCCACCCCCTGGCCAAGCTGGGAGCGCGTCACTCTGGTGCACAGCTGTACCCCAGAACCTCGTGGGACAAACACTCTGCGTTAGCAGAATAAAGGCATTCACTTAGTGAAGTGTATTACTACAGACTTTCTGCTGCTTGTCCCTTTGAACTAAGGATTTTCTGAAGCCCTAACCCAGTGGCCATTTTCATTCTTTATAATCAAGCGACTTGGGGTTTCCAGCAAAGCAACAGGAACCCCAAATCACACACCAAAGTGGGGGCTGCTGCAAAAATGACCAGGATACACCCAGAGTGCACAGCAGAGTGGAGGCCAGGGCGGGAGTGGAGGCCAGGGTAGGAGTGGAGGCCAGGGCGGCTTCCCCGACCCTGACTCCAGGTCTGTGGTCTGAGCAACCCTCTCAATCTCTTGGCCTCTGTTTGTCCTGCAGGGAATAAGACCGAGAGTAGAGGTCAGGGGTGACGGAGGTCAGTGAGGTGTGGAGGGCCATCAGGTGGGTCGGTGAGGGCCAAGGAGCCCTGAGGGAGACAGCATCACCCCCAGGAGGACAGCAGAGCCTGGGACAGCCCCTAGGGCCTGGGGGAGCTCTCTGGAATAGTCAGCAGAGACCAGCTGGAAAAAAAAAAGTACTTTTGAAATCACTAAACTGGAATCCAGATGAAGAGAGTCTGAGAATCCAACTTGGAAGATCACTGAAGCTGAGCATCCTAGGAATTTCTAGAAGACAGAGGTGTCCAACACTCACCTGACTCTCCAGACCTGGGCCTTTAGATTGCCTGAGCACAGCAGCACTGGGTGTGTGTGAGACGGCCCCTACCCAGGTGCCGGGTGAGGCCAGGTGGGCCCTCCGTGTCTCTGTCCACATGTCCGGAGCTTCAACTCCATGGAAGGGCATGGGCTCCCTGCGGCCCAGACCATTTTCAGGATTGCAGATCTGAGCACAGGGTGGGCAGTGCAGATGTACCTAGCGCCCCCGGAAGCCCGCCCCGACCAGGAGCAGTACTGGGGTTCTGCAGGGCAGCATGGGAGGGAGGGAGGAGCTCCCATCACCTGGGGTGTGGGAGCAAAGCCCGAGTGGACTCCTGCAGAATGGAGAGGGGCTCTGCAGCCCAGCACTTGGTGGACCTTGGTCTAGAGGAGGTCACTCTGGGCTTCCTTGACCTGGGGCAGACCAGGAGCCCCGAGCCTGGGACGGGTACAGGAGGCCAAGCCAGGGCAGTGCCAGGAGAGGAAAAGGAGGGAGGGGCATCACAGGGAGAAGGAAGACGTCCAGGTGGACGCAGCAGCTGGGCAGGGTTGGGGAGGGAGGCCAAGCCTGATGGGCTGCAGGAGGGGATGCTCAGGGGGCGGGTGGGGGCATCCCAGGGGGAATATCACCTGGAAAGAACCGACAGTGGCCCACGCTGCCCATCCTGCTGGAGAGGTCGGCCTGGCTGAGGCTGGACCTGCCACAGGGCTGGAGACAGAGCAGTCGCGCATGCTGTAATTAAGTAAGAAATCCATTTCCCGCTGTTGTTAATCTGGGAACTGACTAGCCGATATGTTGAAAAGAAAGTCGTGCGTTGCTTCCTTATAATGACAACCCCTGATCGGGGAAGGTGCCAGCTGTCAATTCTGCTGACCAGCATGCCGGCCCCGCCTCTGCCCTGGAGTTGCGTACCGCACCGCTTTAGACCTGGAAGGTATAGCTGCTTGGTTTTCCTCCAGAGTCCAGAGAAGGAAAGCTTTTCCACGGTGGTGGCAGAGGTGGAGCCCTCTAGAAGGTCTCCAAGCCCATCCGTTCGGCTCTGTCATCCCAGTACTTTGAAGGCTGTGACAAAAAGATCACAGGTCTGAAGCCAGCTTCCAAAACTTAGCAAAATATCAGCAACTTAGTGAGACCCTGTTTCAAAATAAAAGAGGGCTTTGGGTGTAGCTCACTGGTAGAACACCCATGAGTTCAATCCCCAGTACCACAAAATAAACAGACCCCTGGTTCCCAAGCTGTCATGGCGATGGAGTAGAGAGATGTGCTGGGAAACCCGGGGCCCCGGGGGAGGGGCCTCGTGGATAGAGCCCGCCCTCCAGCCTACCCTTTCCACTAGGGGGCTGGAAAGAGCAATCCCTGTGCAGACAGGGCCTTGAAGGTTGGGGTCAACCACCCAATCCGTGGACGGGAAGACCGAGGTTCAGACAGGCAGAACAGCCAAGGGTTTACGGCGAGGTGAGGGCTGCGCAGGCGCCTTGGCTGGCAGGCAGGAAGCCAGGGTTCTGGTCCCGGCTGAGTCTCTCATCCGCTGACCTCCTTGGGTCTGTGGTGAAGGAAGGCCCTCACCTGGACTCCCCTCTGAGGCTCCCAGGCCCCTGGGCCAGCTCCCCTGCTTCTCAGCAACTTTGCCCAATGGAGACGTCCTTGATCTCAGCAGAGGTGAGCAGGAGGGCCACGGGCTGCCGTCAGCGATCCTGAGTACTGTCCCCATCTCGTTTCCCAAGCTGTACCAAGGAGAAATCATAGGAAGGAAGCTAGAGAACAGGTGGTCCAGGCTTAGTTAGAACCAAGGTCCCAGGCTGGAGGTGACCTATGCGGCTGGTGGCAACTGGGGCTCCCTCAGCTCCTCCTGGCCTTAACGCCTGCCATTTATGCTGGTGTCCGGGAGCTGGGCCTCTGCTCCTTCCTCTGCGTGCCTCTTCGTGCCCTTCTGTTTCAAGGGGCAAGTTGGCAAGGAGGAGACGCTGAGGATGCCTTCCTTCCTCACGACTCCTGGTTGGCATCACAAGAGGGTGGGCGCTGTTTCCTGTCGACTGTCGATATGAGATGCTGTGTCTCCAGTATCTGGTAGAGAGATGCCCAAGTAATTGCAGACTGATTAAAATTACCCCTATTTTCCAGATGTGTGGGCTGAGGCTCAGAGAGGGTTAGGAACTGGCCCAGGGTCACACAGCAAGGACCTAGCTGGGTTTCCACTCTAGCTGCACCTAGTTGGGTGGGGAAGGTGGCCAGCGTGCGCCATGCTCAGATGGTATTCTGTGCACCAGGGAGCAGAAACCAGAAACGCAGCTCCCAGAATCTTCAGGTCTCCATAGACAGACAGACAGACAGACAGACAGACAGACAGTGCTGGGTGAATTCTGGCTCTGCCCTGCAGGCACCACTACTGCGCATCCAGTCTCTGCATCCGTGAGCTGCTGGTTGGAGCCGCGTGTTGGTGGGATGAGGATGAAGTGAGAGTCTTTGGGACACGTGTGGCGTGGCCTGGAGCGTGGGGCTCCCGGTGAGGGACAGTTCTCATTCCTGAGTCCAGAGGAAGGAAACGGGCAGAGGTGCTGTGGGCAGAAGTGCTTATCTTCCTTCCAGGAAAATCCTCTCCCCCTCCAAGACTTCCCATTGAGAATCCATGGCAAAGAGAGGTGACTCTTCAGAACATTGTCTTGTGTGGTTTCAGCACCTAGCACTTTACGGACAGCCTGAAGGCCCGGCATGGCCCTGCTCCCCTAATCGCCAAGAGTCAGCCTGGGCCTGGCCCTTCCGCCTGCAGTCCTGACTGTGGCCTTAGCCCTCGTGGCTGCCCCTCGAGGGGCTTCCGATCCCTTCCTCCTCTGTAGCCGGGTCCCACGGCATCACAACCCCAGGCTCTCTCCTGTCCCCCTGGAGCCTGAGCCAACAGCACACGGAGCTGTAACAATGCTTACTCTGAGTATTCATCTCAAAACACTTACAGGACCCAGAGAGCCTGCTCACTGCTCCAAGCCAGCACCCGAGAGGCAAGAGTTGGGAGGAATTAAATCAGTTCTATTCAAGGGCCACAAATCCGGCCCTTGAAAAAAATTCTTTTAAGCAGGCTCTCACTAAGTTGCTGAGGGTCTAAGTTGCGGAGGCTGGTCTCAAACCTGTGATCCTTCCAAGTACCGGGATTACAAACATGTGCACCAAGCCCAGTGTAAATAATGCAAATCTTTTATCCAGTTTCCCGAAAGCAAAGCCTGAGATGAGGATTTGGGTATGTGGTGGACTGAGAGAAGACTCCCAGAAAAGGGAGGGAGAGAAGCCAGAAAGAGAAGGGACGCAGTCTCAGTTCCAGAGCATGGATGGCACACACCCACCCTTGGAGCTCTCTGTCACGCTGGACCAGCCAAGGCAGTCTTGTTTCCCAATACCTGGTGACAGTCTCGCCTCAAGGATTGTTTCCTCCCCGAGGGGCAGGTCCTTGTCTCCTTTAATTAAATGACAACCCGAGTGAGGCAAAGATAGCTTCCGAATGGATGAGTTTATTGCAACGCACACAAAAACAGAAGGAGCAAACACGTATATGAAAACATAGGCAAAAACAGGTACAAGAAAACCACTCAAGCATTGGTAAGGACTCAAAGCCCATGTGGAAGAAACGGGAAGAAGTGTCCACGTAGTTGATTTGGGGAGAAGAAATTGTCCAAATGGTGCAGGAGCCCAGTCCCTTCAGAGTGGCTCTCCTCTGGGTTCAGGATCCCAGCTAGCCGGCCAGGGTGTAGACAAGGCAGGATGGGGCCTCTTGCGGCCGATGCCATCTCAGAGACCACTCAAAGCCGAGTCACCACCCGACTCGGGAGGTCTGAAGGCACTTGGACCAATGGTCCTGGGAGGCATATTTTATCTCAGCTCCCGGATGTCAGTTTTGGAGGAGAAAGTCCTATATACCAAACATCTCATTTGCATTGACGTGTAGTTGTCAAGGTGACTATCAGCCAGCCGCTTGGCTCAGTTACAGCAAGGGTTATAGGCTCAAAATGGAGTTAGTGCTGTCCAAAGTGGAAGGCTGAGGCAGGAGGATTGCAAGTTCAAGCCCAGCCTGGGCAATTTAGCAAGACCCTGCCCCCAAATAAAAAATAAAAAGGGCTGGGAATGCACGTCAGTGGTAGAGCACCCCTGGGTTCAATTCCTAGTACTACAAAGCAATAATAATTATAAATTCCAGTTTACTTAACTCCCCCAAATCCTAACACAGCAAAGCACACTGCCCAACACCCCTCTGTCCCCATGCCAGTCGGCTGTGGCGGTGGGCCTTCCCCTCGTGGGAGGGAACCAGAGGAGTCTCCCAACATAGAGCCATCCTTCACAGGGGCACTGTCAGAGTTTGGAGGGCCTGTGGGTGGGGGGGGCTTCAGCATCCACTTCAGTGTGACGGGGGCCTTGGGGAGGAGACATTTGAGGCAGTGAGCTCAGCGGGTCTCTAGTGGGAGCGTGCCTGTGTGCCCATGATTGTAGCCCTGCAGGCCCCTGGAAAATCCCTGGCTCTTACCCCAAGTGAGGTGGGAGCCACTGAAGGTACTCGAGCCGGGGAGTGTCCTGAGCTGCCTTTTTCTTCAAGGCTGGCTGGAGGTGAATGGTAGGCAGCTTCTCCAGGGGACCCCGCTCCTCTGCAGGAATCTGGTGGCTGGCTCTTGCCCCCACCCAGGTCATGTGCAGTGGGCGAGACCAGAGAGAGCTGGCTGTACGGGAAGGGAGCATCTGAGGGCGCCATGGTGGGCTGCTGGAGCTACAGACTCAGCCTGCGCCCCGCACAATTTATTGAACAGGTTATTGTGGAAGAGTAGTTGAGACTCACTGGAGAATCAGAGCAGCCCTCGTGCCAGGCCTCAACTCAAAGGGCTTTGCAAGTAATGCCCCGAATAATTAAAAAGAGCCGTCTGCTCCCCCTCCCTCCACCTCTGGGGAGGGATCTACATCTGCAAATAAATTAAAACCAATCTTGCAATTTGTATGACTCAAGTTCTCGGCTGTGGAAGCGGGCAGGCTCTTGCAGAGGAGGGCCGTGGACCATGGGCTGAGGTAGGCGGTACTAATGCCCAGCCCAGAGGCACAGTTCCACATGGTGTCTCAGGGTCCCCCATCTTCCCGCAGCCCCGGCTCTGCCATCACGCTCTCCACCGAGGCGCTGTCCAGCAGACCAAAGAAATTATCTGAATAATCAGGCTCTGACCATCACTCAGAGGCACGGTTATGTTGGGGTGGGGACCATCTCTAGGGACTGACTACTCAGAGGCTCCCAAGCCCTCCTGTCTTGCTGAGTGACATCAGTTCCACCACTCGGGAAACAGGAAGAAGCCTTTGCTGGTCTACAGTGCAGAAGAGGTGCTGGCATTGAGGGGGAGATGTGACTGGGCTTCAGAAAGAAGTTTGCTATGCAAACCCAAGGCAGAATCACATTATGCAACCTAGAAATAGCCACAGACGCTAGGCTGGGTCCTGCTTCTGGGGAGCAGGGAGACCATCTTGAGTCCCATATCTTTCACACCTTGGCGCCATTTTTCTTGGGTACGAGGGGCCCTTTGGGTAAGCACTGACAGGAGCCCTGGCTCCAGAAGAGCCCATGAGAAGCCAGGGCGCAGGCCCCCACTTAACAGCATGCCTGTGGCCTCTGCCCCAGACCTGCCAATAACGATGGCTCTGGCTCAGGTGCTGCCTACCCCGGGATGGCGCATTGTGAAAGGAGCCAGAGGATCCCTTGGGCCTAGAAGGCCAAGCATGTGGGGGTGTCGTGGCCCTACCTGCAGGCTCTCCAGGAGGTGGTGACCCAATAGCTCACTCTGAAGTCTGTGACCACATCTTGCTTGCAAGCATGGTGCCCTGTATCCTGGCAGAGTCCGCAGAGAAAAAGGAGATGAAGATCTCCTCTCTCTCTCTCTCTCTCTCTCTCTCTCTCTCTCTCTCTCTCTCTCTCTCTCTCACCTCCCAACCCGCAGCCCAAGCCAGCGACTGGCACCCAATTAATCATCCCTCTGGGAGACAATGGACTCAAGGAGAGACACCAGAGTCCAGGCGTGTGGCAGCTAGAAGGATGCTGACTTAGGCCTTCAGAGCCAGGAGGCGACAGCACAGCTTTCTCCCCCTTTGTCCTGTGTTAACAATGACAGAATCCTGTGCCCCTTGCCTACCCACAGGGAGCTGGAGTCTGATCAGATGGAGTTGTTCTAACCACAGGAGCAGGGGAGGATGAGCTCTCAAGCTCTTGCTGGCATGTGGGGGCTGCTGTAGTGACAGCTGTCAATTATGAAACACCTGCTCTGTACTAGGTACTTAATTTCCATGGTCTACTAACTCCTCTTGAGGTAGTTACTGTTATCTTGACTTTACAGAAGACAAGTCATTAAACATTGGTGGGATGGAGGAATTTGAGGACCCTCTCAAGCCAGCCAAGCCCTGTGTCCACATCATCACTGCTAGATGGAACCTCTAGGTATCATATCCTGCAGCTGCTGGAACCAATTATTGCAAACCTGGTGGCTTAAAACAACAGAAATGTGTTCTCTCACATTGTAGAGACTTCAGAAGTCCAAAATCAAGGTGTGAGCAGGGCCGCGCTCCCTCTAAAGGCTCCAGGGCAGGCACCTTCCTGCCTCTTCACACTCCAGCGGCCCCTGGCACTCTGGCTTGGGCGGGGAGGCTCCTCTGCCTCCCTTAGGTCTTACATGGGCTGCCAGCTGCAGCTACAAACCCAATTAGCACGAGTGCTTAGTAACAAGGGAAAAGCATAAAGGTTTTGTTAATTTTTACACATATGTGGGGAACTTTGTAAGAGTGAGGTCGGCAGCAATGCCCAAGTTGTGATGCTTTTACACACGGCAGACAAGGAATAGTAACTCTGTGAAGGAAGGACAGGACAGGTGGGTGCCTGGTCCGGGACCATGAACTCTAGAGATAACAGCAAGAGACTTGTCAGCAGGGGAGGGGCTTGTAGAAGCCAGTGGACAATGGGGGTGACACCAAAGTGTGTTCACCGGGGTCGCCACAGCCACAGTCCCCGGTCCCTGGGGATCAGGCTATTTTCCAGCAGGGACATGTGAAGGACGTCCATTCTGACATAACTGTATGGCTTGTTGCATGTAGGTAAAGACAGGCCAGTGGTCTGCTGTGCAGGTACCACACTTCAAGTGATTTCAGCCTGAAATAATCCATATGTGAATTCAGTGTGTGTGTGTGTGTGTGTGTGTGTGTGTGTGTGTGTGTGTGATACGGGGGGTTGAATCCAGGGGCATTCTACCTCTGAGCTACAGCCCCAGCCCTTTTTATTTTGACACAGGGTCTCACTAAGTTGCTGAGGGTTTGCTAAGTTGCTAAGGCTGGCCTTGAACCTGTGATCTTCCTGTCAGCCTCACTAGTACTGGGGTTATATGCTTGCCGATGTTGAATGCCAGCACCTCCCAGACTCACCTCCAGCAGAGTCTCAGCCTGGAGGAAGTTTGCTGGAAGCCAGAGAGTAGCTGCCCTGGTGGTCTCTGACCCTAGAGTGACAGTCCCCGAGGACGAGGCTGTATGAGGCAGGTCGGCTGGAGGCTGAGGAGGCCGATCCTGAGTAGCACCTGGCTCCCGCCCTCCAGAAATCCAACGGAGCTCCCTCTACTTCTAGAGAACTCTGGATCCAGGATATTGGAACTGAAGGGCCCCACACCAGCCCCCAGCTGCAGGGATGATAGGTAGAGGGCAAAAAAGACACAGAGCATTCACAGGTTCTGGCAGCCGATTATAGCTGTTGCGTGTAGCTTTACAGGCTGTCCACTCACTGGGTAATAATGTCCCCAAAGCCAGTTACCAAGGATACAAGTCAGAGCATAAAGTAAGAGAGCACGGCCAGGTGGCATGGGTGTGTATATTTCTCAATGCTGCCATAGCAATGACCAGAAACTTAGTGGCTTAAACCACATCAGCATTCCAGAAGTGAATGTTTTTCAAATGGGCTCACTAGACTAAGAAGCAACATTCAGCAGACTGTGCCCCCCGGACACCCTAGGGGAGAGTCTGCTGCCTCATCCTAGCCAGCTCGCAGAGGTTGCCCAGGTCCCTGGCTCCGGACCCCTCGCCCCATCTTTGAGGCCAGACATGGAGCCAGGTCCTTCTCCTGCACCCTCTGCTGCCTCCTCTTCTACTTGTAAAGATGCTTGTGTCACCATGGCCCCGTGGATGATCCAGGCTATTGCCCCTGCCAGGTCAGCTGATTAGCAATTGCCAAGGCATGAACATGTCCCCCCCAAAACCCATGGGTTAGACCTTAATCCCACCATGGGGTGCTGTGTGGGGGCCCTTGGGGAGTGGTTTAGACCAGAGGGCAGGGACCTCGTAGACTAGTAGCTCATAGTTGGGCCGAGGGAATCAGCTTGGACCCTTTTCGCTCCTCCACTCTTTGGTCATTGCAGGACCTAGAGTTTGTCCCTCCAGAGGAAGCAGGGTCACAGCGCCATCTTGGAAGTGGAGATTGGCTCTGGCCAGGCATTGAGCCTGCATAGGCCTTACGCTTGGACTCCCAGTCTCCAGAGCTGTGAACAATAAATTTCTCTTGTGTATAAATTATCCAGTGTCCAGTATTTTGTTATATCCTACAAATGGACTAAGATAGACGTGTTCATTCCATCTGCAACCTTAATTTTCCTTTGCCTTGCACCAATGTTTAGGTTCTGGGATCAGGATGTGGAAGTCTTCAGAGCCTCTTCTTCTGGTAGGTAAGCAGAGGCATGAAAAATTGTTTCAGAGTAGAAGAGATGGCAGAGCTCAGGCCAGCCTACAACAGAGAGGAGCAGGAGGGACAAGCCAGAAACAACAAACAGTAGGGTCTGGTTCAGAGGGCCCGCTGAGCATGCAGGTGCACCCTGACTGGGAAAGTGTGGAGATATTTGCTGGGCTGGAGTATGTGTATGAATGTGTGTGAATGCACATAAATGAGTTCATATGTGTGCAGTACTTCCTTATCCTCTGTCTGAACCTAATTCTCCAAGGAGCTAAGATGTGAGCAGGAGTTGAAGGGCAGCCCAGGGCAATAAGCTGGCCATGGGGTCAAGGTGATGTGTCTCCTTCTCCACAAATCCATCAGTGCACCCCTAATCCGAGGGCCCAGATCTGGCTAGGTGAGCAGCTCCATGCCTCCTGGGCTGGAGATGGGGGTAGAAGGGAGGCTCCTCCCCACGCTGGCTGGTTTCTATGACACTAAACTCGGTTCCCCCACCTGGGGGAACACAAACAGGAGGTGGTAGGGAACAGACTCACCACGCAAAGGGCAGAACAAGGAGCTCTTTGTTGAGCACAATAAAGGGCCGCCTCCCACCTGAAGGAGGCCAGCTACACCTGCAGCTGGGTCCTCCCCGGCCCCACCACAGGCACCAAATGAGCATGCCCCCAGCCAGGGAAACTCACCGCGTATCACCAACCACCAGGAGGCACCTGCAGGAGACAGGCAGAGACCCCAGGGCCTGGTGCTGGTGGGTGGAGCTGCAGTAGAATCCAATCCAATCCAGTACAGTGTATATACATAGGAAGCCTTGGTGAATGATGAATGGCTGCATACATGAATGGGTAAATAGAAACAGAGAGGGAGGGAGGGAAGAGTGGATGGATGGATGGATGGATGGATGAGTAGGTAGATGGATGGACACTCATCTAAAAGATTCTGAATATGCTGGTCACGGTGGCACATGCCTGTATAACCCCACTACTTGGGAGGCTGAAACAGGCGGACGACAAGTTCAAGGCCAGTCTCAGCAACTTAGAATCTCCGCAACTCAGACCCTTTGCAACTTAGCAAGACCCTGTTTCAAAAATCAAAAAATAAAAAGGACTAGGTTTGGGGATGTAGCTCACAGGTAGAATGGCGCTGAATCCAAAAAGTGAGAGAAAGAAGAAAAAGCTTCTGAATAATGTCAGAACATGTACTACAGCATCTCCTCTCGGAACTAAACGGACAACTGTGGCAGCTGAAGGATCCCATGAACACCTGTTCATTAATTCAAAGCATCATGAGAGGTCTTCTAAACTGTAGCTTATGCGTCAGGCTGCCTATTCAAATTTCTAGTTTATGACTTTCTAGCTGTGTGACCTTGGGAAAATTACTAAGCTTCCCTGAATCCCGGTGTTCTCATTTGTAAACTGGGGAGAATAAGAGCCAATTCAAGGAGTAGCTGCAAGGCCACAAATAAGAAAATTACTAAGGAAAGGGCTTAACACAGTGCCTGAGGGATAAAAATAACTAAAAATAGTGTTTTCAGGCAGATATGGTGACTCAAACCTGTTATCCTAGTACTTGGGAAGGTGAAACTGGAGGATTGCAGGTTTGAGGCCAGCCTCACCAATTTAGCAAGGCCCTCAGCAAGCTAGAGGCCCTGTTTAAAAAAAAAAAATTATGCCAGGCGTGGTGGCGCACGCTTGTAATCCCCATGCTTGGGAGGCAGAGACGGGAGGATCATGCAGGTTCTTAAGCCAGCCGCACTGGCTTAAGAGCCCCTGTTTCCAAATTTAAAAAATATAAAATAGGTAGTGTAGCCCGGAGGTAGAAGGGTTTCTAGGAACCCCAGTACCAACAACAACAACAACAACAAAAATTAAATAGTTGGTGGTGTAGAACAGTGGTAGAATGCCCCTGGGTTCAATCCCCAGTACCAAAAAAAGGATTAATATTTTTGTAAATAGCTTCATTCCATTGCTGCTTGTCATGCGTTTTTCTTTATCATAATAGTAAGTAACGAGGCCGACCTCCCGCCATAGCCCCATCTCCCTCAGTGGCCTTACTATGACCCAGAGCGTCTCGTTTCTTCACTGACCCATCTTCTGCTTCTCTCCCGGTCCCCTTCCCAGCTACAAGAAGAGGAGGAGAAGACTAGGGGAGAGGGGCGCCCCCGGAGGCGAAGGGCGCCGCCTGCGTTATTGATGGCATTTCCCAACCCAGACATTTCCCGGCCCAGGGTTCTCAGAGGCACAACATGTCCTTAGAAATTATTTTTTCTCCATCTGCTTTGGGAGGGTTCAGCTTTGCAGTGAAACATGCGTGCCCTCATGCTCTTTTGCAAAGGGCCCTTGCCACTCCCCTAACAGGCATGTGCGCATACACACACACACATACACACACACACGCACACACACACACACAGGCACACAGGCACACACACAGATTCATACATAACACATGCACACAAACACAGGTGAACACACAGGCACATGCACAGTCATGCACACACAGGCACGCGTAGGTGTACACACAGGTATACACATGCACACACATATACACACAAGCATGGAGTCTGCTTCCTCACCCTGGCCCTGTGACTGGTTTAACCAATGGAGCGAGGCATCCGGGACACTCTGGGGCTTCCAGATGCAGGCATTAAGAAAACCTGGCAGCCCGCACTTTCGCATCATGGGGGATACAGATCTGTGTGGAAGTGTCCCTTCCCTGGCTCTGCCAAGCTGTGAGAAGGCTGAGCAAACCAGCTACTCAGAGAGATATCCACCCAGGCCCCAGATGGTCCAGCCATCCCAGCCCATGCTCCAGACATGTGAATGAACAGGCCTTCTGGAATATTCTAGTGCCCGTAGACTACTCCTGGAGCTGTCCACTGACCACTGAGCTGTGTCCAGGAACCCTCCCTAAGTTGCAGAAACCCGAGCAGGCAAGTAATTGTTCTTTACACCACCACGTTTTGGGGTAGTCTGTTATGTAGCAATGGATAATTAAAAATAAGCTGTAGCTAAAAGAGCTATAACCCTCACTGCCCACATTTACTGGGTTCCTGGGTTCAGACAATATGAAAGGCATTCAGCTAGGGTGAACCCCTAAAGTGAAGGCCAGGCTTGGTGTGGACTGGCCATGTGGTTCTACTGTTCTGTGCATCAGAAATGCTTGCCACCTGAAGCCAGGCCAGGTCCTGAGCATCCCTGCTGGGCTAGCTCAGTGCTGGGACCTCACAGAACCTTCTGCTCAGGGCCACTACTCTCCTCCTCCGTTATCAGTACCTTTACTACGCACCTGATTCACTCAATGAGCATTTCCCCACAAAGGCCAGTAACCACATACAACCATGCTTGACCTCATGAGCAATCAGGAAAATGCAAATTAGAGCAAGAATCAGATTCTTCTTCCTGCCTATCAGATGGCAGAATGAAGCAGATAATTGCTGTAGGCGAGGGGAAGGACCCAGGGTGGCGGTGGTGTTGCAGGTGCCTGGAAGCCAGCAGTGGGGGGGGGGGGGTTCGTAGCATCTATGAAAACACAAAATGTATGCATCCTCCAATTCAGCAATTCTATCTACTTCTGTGTTTATTCCCCAGAGAGATATTTGCATGTTACAGGAAGAGACCTATGCAAAACCCTCTCTGCAGCAGTCTAGAACGGTGACAGTCTGGAACGTACCACAGCCCTGTCAACAAGAGCAATGCACCCTGTCCTGGTGCACAAGACAGCCAGTGGCGCACACGGCATTTTGCTCCATATTTATGCCCCAGCACGTGTGTGTGCTGGGACATCTGTGCCCACGCACAGATACCTTAAACATGAGTGGCATAGCTGGAAGGTGGTGCACTGAACGGTCCCTAAGACAATGGGAACTGAGAAGAGCAGCCGGTCTGTGGACTATTTATGTAAACATCACACACACACACACACACACACACACACACACACACAGAGAGAGAAATACAAATATGCAAAGGTAAATGCAAAATTTAAAAGAGGAAGTTCAAGAAACTGTTTTAAAAAATGTTCTGAGAAAGGTGGGTGGTATTGGGAGGCCCAAGGGAGAAGGAAATTGTCTCTCTCCTCTTGATTTTATAATAATGACACTGTATTTGGATATTTTTTTTTGTGTGTGTGTGTGGTACTGGAAATGGAACCCAGGGCCATTCTACCTCCAAGCTATACCCCTGCCCTATTTTTTATTCTTTATTTTGAAACAGGGTCTCACTGAGTTGCAATGGGCCTAAGTAGCTAAGGCTGTCCATAGACCGCAGTCCTCTGGTCTCAGCCTCCTGAATGCTGGGATTACAAGCGTGCACCACCATGCCCGGCTGTATTTGGGTATTTTTTTTTATGCTAAAGGCAGATAATCTTTAAAATAATCACTGGGGGTGGGGGGGAATAAGCATTGGGAGCTTTCAAATTGGTGGGGACAGCGGAGAAGAGTCTGGGCTGGAGAAGGAACAGGGGCCATGACTGAGCCTCAGACTCTTCTGAGCCAGACTGGTGAGGGACGGCCGACTAGAGAAGGGAGTCTCAGGCCAAAGATCACAGGCGCTGTGAGCACAGGCTGGCTGCCCAGCGGCCGGGGAGCTGCAGAGGGAGCATCCAGCAGGCAGGAAATGGAATTGGTATGGCTTCTCCCAGGCTGATTGCTTGAGTTGCCTGTGAGGCTGGGCAGCCAGGACACAGGACGGCAGAGAGGCAGTGCCGGAGCTTCAGGAACACACACACACACACACACACACACACACACACACACGAACGCACACGCACTATTCCCGCCCCACAGGAAGACTTCCTCCACATGGTGCCCTGTGGACACATCTGCTCATCCCACATTCTTACTGCATCCGGCCAGTCTTTCCAGATATCCATTCACGCACCCAGTAATGATTGAGAACTGGGCGCCAATGCACTCCTTAGGAAGCCTCAGCCTCTGCCTCTGGAGCGGCCCTAAGGGCTCATATACTCTAAACTTCACCCACTGGGTAGATAGAACAGAGGCATGACTTACCCAAGTCCCAACAGAAGGCAGGACAGAGAAGGCACCCTGCACCTCCCAGCCTGTCCACCGCATCCTGCCTTCAGCTCTGAGCCCCAGGCCCATGCGCACCTCTATGCAGAGACAGCTCAGAGAACTTTGGCTGAACAGATACATAGAGGAGTGATGAATAGGGTGACCTCCATCTCAAACACATTACCACTTCTTTTTCACTGACGGTCTGCCTCGTCAGCAGCTAGGCTTTGAGCGTGCATCCTGGCCCAGGCGCACATCTAACCACTGGGCCTGGATTAATGGGTAAAATCCTCAATGCCGGCCAGCAAGGTAGGTCCAGGCAGTCCCCCGACCCAGCATGGCTCGGCTTAGGATTCTGTGGCTTTACAGAGATATGAAAGCAACACACATTCAGCGGGGACCAGGATTCAGGCTTTGAATTTGGATCTTTGCCCAGGCTAGTGATGCTCTCTTGAGATATCGGACAGCGACAGGAGCCACAGCTGCAGTCAGCCACACCGCCTGGAGGGAAGCTACCCACACTGGACCATGCACTAACCTCTCGGCTGTGCGGCTAATCACCGCGGCGAGTAGGTTGGGTGGATGAATGCATTTGCAACTTATGGTATTTTCCCCTTGTGATGGGCTAGTCAGGGCACAGCACCGCTGTAAATCCAGAAACATCTGCATTTTGATAGAAACCGTTACCAGGGAGTTGTGACCCGGGGAGCCGAAGGCACTCACCCACGGTCATACAGCTAAGATGTGGCGGCCAGAATTCCCACCAGGCAATCTGAACCTCATCAGCGTCTACTGAGCCCCTACTATGTGTGTGGAACAGACAACACAACACAGAATCAATATTTGGGGACACATGTGATGGTACTTATGCTGTGCTCCAAAACCAATTTCCCTCTTCCTCGGAAGCTGGGGAAATGCAGGGCAATTTGAATTTTCTTTGTGGATACTCTTTATACCTGCTAAAGGCAGCATTAGCAGAGCCTCAGAGAGAGGCAGCTCTCCACACAAATACCTCCTATTATCGCTGACTCGATGCTTTTGCACTCGGTACGACAGCACCATCTTTCTTTAGAGAAAAGATGCAGTTCATAAGCCTGACGACTGGGGTTTCACACTACTGTGAGATGGGCTTCCCTTGACCCCTATTACAATGTTAGCACATTCCCCATCAAATGTGAACTCAGGAGGGGAAAAATAGAAACAGAAAAGCGTCTGAGTGGAACTCCAATCCTCCCTTCACAAACAGCCTCCCTCCCCACAGGGCCAGGTGGTGGGTGCCCGGTGAGCTCTGAATCCGCAGGAGTGCTGGCTGGGAGAGAGCTGGTTTATAGCGAGCCCCGTGACAGCTAGAGCAGCGTTGCTAAGGACCCGAGGCCTGGGCGGCCTTTCCACAGAGAGACCCGATGGTACAGTAATCAACAGCGAAGATCCAGCCAGGCGGGGAGTGGTGGCGCTCGCTTGTAATCCCAGTACTTGTGAGGCTGAGACAGGAGGATCGCGGGTTCGAGGACAGCCTCAACTAGAGTGAGATTCTCTTCAACCTAGCAAGACCCTTGTTCAAAATAAAAATAAAATGGAACTAAAGGTGTAGTTCAGAGGAAGAATGCCTCTGGGTTTTATCTTCAGTACCACAAATAAATAAATAAATAAATACTAAAAGAGCGAAGACTCCTGGCCTAGACTTCTGGGCTTCGACTTCTAGGTCTCCCAGCTCTGTGACCTGGGGTCTGTCACCTCATCTCTGCCCTTCAGTTCCTTCACCCCTGAAGCGTACCTTACATTAAGGCTTTATGAGGATAATCTATACGGTACTGTTACCCCTCAGTTCCAAGGAGAGATCGGCTCCAGGATCTCTGCAGATGCTCAAGGGCCTTATAAAATACGGTATCGTCTTTGTATGCCGGGCACAGTGGCACTGGCCCGTGATCCTAGTACTTGGGAGGCTGAGACAAGAGGATGACAGGTTTGAGGCCAGTGTACAGTAACTTAGTGAGACCTTGTTTCAAAATAAAAAATAAAAGAGGGCTGGGGTATAGCTCGGAGGTAGAATGCCCCTGGGTTCCATCTCCGGTACTGCAAACAAAACAAAACAAAACAAATACAGTGTCATTATTATAAAATCAAGAGGAGAGAGACAATTGAACTTTTGAATTCAATTCCCATTACACACACAAGAAAATATTGTAGTGTAGTGTTTGTAGATAACCTACGCAATCCTACTATGTGCTTTCTGTCATCTCTAGATTGTTTGCGTTACCAATGCAATGTAAATGCTCTGTGGGTAATTGTTATGCTGTATCATCGAGGGAAGAACGCACAGGAAGAACCTGCCTGTGCGTAGTCAGCACAGATGTTTGTTTGTTGTTTCCAAATACTTCTGACACGAGGTCGATTGAGTACACCGATGCTGTCATTACTACGATTCCAGGTCACTCACAGAGCCCCAAATTTGGAAAAGAGAAACTCGACGGTTTGGTATAGAATTTAACTTCCCCACTCAATATTTTCTTCTAAGAATGACGCTGTGGCGGCATCCCCAGGCACCACATGACCTTCCTTTCTTTCTCTCCAGCACCAGGTCCTATCCATCCTTTGGTTGCCTGGGACTCTTCGCTGACCCTCCCGGCCCTCCTGAGCTCCAGTGGCTTTGGGATACTCCCACAGCTCCGGCTCACGGCCCAGCTGGGCCCTCCCCTGACATGGGCCACCATGGCTTCTCTGTCTCCCTGAGCAGAGCTGGGCCCAGTCACCACTGAGCAGTCTCTGGAGCTAGATTCCCTCCAGGTCTGAGGTTAAAAATGAAATATCACAAGTTCAAGGCCAGCCTCAGCAACATGGTGAAACCCTGTTTCAAAATAAGAAATAAAAAAGATCTAGGGATGTAACTCAGAGGTAGAATGCCCCTGAGTCCAATCCCAGACCCAAAAAGAAGTACAAAGTAATATACGTCCTTGTAAAGTTTTGAGAAAATACTGAACAGCATAAAGAAAATGTAAATCATAATTGATCTTTCCATAATCCAGAGTTAGTAACACCTAAGGATGTGGTCCTATCCTGTCAGACGCACAAGCTTGTGCTGTGCCTAGTGTAAAGGGTTGGTCACCCTTCCCCCCAACTAGTCACAAGGCAGATGTCTGTGTGACCAAGGAGGCTCCCAGGCAAACTTGAACTGAGCCCACACTCAGGTTCAGCCCCACACACAGCCCGGGGCTCAACATGGATAATGTTACGTGTCTGCCTGTCCAGGATATGGTGCCCCATCATCTGACCACATATCTGTGGTGGTCCTGGGAAGGTACTTTTTAGATGGGATTAGCACTTATTTTTTATTTTTGTGGTGCTGAGGATTAAACCCAGGGGCATTCTACCTCTGAGCTACATCCCAGCCCAATTCATTTATTTCTGTTGTAGTTGTTGTTGTTTTGAGACAGTGTCTCGTTAAGTTGCAGAGAGTCTCAGTATTTGCGGAGGCAGTCCTAAAGACTTCAGTCCTCCTGTCTCAGCCTCCCAAGTACCGGGATTGCAGGTGTGAGCCACCACGCCTGGCTGTGATTAGCACTTAAATCAGTAGCCTGAGTGAGGAGATTACTCCCCATAATGTGGGTGAGACTTGTCCAATCAGGTGAAAGTCTTAGGAGGAGAGCCAAGGTTTTCCTAAAGAAGGAATCTGGGGTCGAGGCTGCCACAAGGAAGCCCTGGCTATTTTCCCAGCGTGCCTGGCTTTCCTTCCGTACAAATTTCAACTTTTGGGTTCAATTCATTTTTATTGATGCATTTTCATTATACCTCACAGTGGTCAGCGAGACATTCATACATGCAGACAACATACATGCGGTTCCCTCCTCACGGCCCCTCCTACATGACAGATTGGGGAGACACATTCATATGTGTATATAACAGCACGGGCCTGTTTCCTCCCCAAACCTCTTTCCTTCCCATCCATCCCCTGGAGGAACAACTACTCTACTGTGCCTCTCCTGATTCTCACAAGGTCCCTTTTTTGCCCTAGGTTCATCTGTGAGAGAAAGCACATGGCCCTCGCCTTGCTGTGTCTGGCTGGTCTCACTCAGTGTGACGACCTCCGGTTCTGTGCACTCTCCAGCAAAGTGCACACTCGTGTTCTTTAACACTCCATGTGCAACACAGCCTCTACCCGAATGTCCAGCCTGTGGATTCCAGGCTGGCCAGCGCCACAGTGCATGAACCAATTCCTTAAAATCTACCTGTCTGTCTTTTTATCTTATACTCCCACTGGTTCTTATACCTCTTAAAAATCTGTCTGTCTGTCTGTCTGTCTTATTACCCCCCCGCCCCAGTTCTAGTTCCCCGGAGAACTCTTGACTAACAGAGTCTAGAAAAGCAAAGCAACTTGGTGGCTCTGAGACCCTCAAGGAAGGGGGGGTCATAGCAGAGGTCAGAGGTTGAGAGAAAGACCACAGTGGCTATTATTTGAATAGTCTCAGCCCTGGTGGCCTGTGTGGACACACTTGTCTATTACGAGAGTTGTCTCATTAAGCCTGTCCCATAGCTCCCCTCCCGGGCAGTGATGCAGTAGTACCCATCTCTCCTCCCAGCCGGGGTAGGGGAAGGCTGAGCCAGGCAGAGGCGCAGGTCCAGGTGCAGCCATGGCGGGCAGCGAGGTCTTGAGTAGCTGCTCCCCTCCTCTGCAGCTGGGGACTGAGATCTCCATGTTTGGGGCCGTGAAAGCCATAAGAAAAGACACAGGTGGGACCATGGCGCTGGGAATCTAACTGGGCGTGCTGCGTGCCTGGGGCCCCAGTACTTAGGAGGCTGAAACAGGAGGACAGCAGCTTCGAGGCCAGCTTCAGCAACGTGACAAGACCCTGTTAAAAATAAGACACAGAAGCCAGGCGTGGTGGTGCACGCTTTTAATCCCAGCATTTGGGAGGCTGAGACCAGAGGGTCACAGTTCATGGACAGCCTCAGCTACTTAGGCCGTTTGCAACTCAGTGAGACCCTATTTCAAAATAGGGCAGGGGGTGTAGTTCGGAGGTTCAATGCCCTGGGTTTCATCCCCAGACCGGCCAAAAAAAAAAAAAAAAAGACACAGAAAGGGCTGGGGGTGCAGTTCAGAAGTTGAATGCCCCTGGATTCAACCCCTAGTACCAGAAAAAAAAAAAAAAACAAGCTGGGAATCTGAGCAGAGGTGACCATGAGAACATGGGTCCCTGGAATGCAGATGTCACCGACCCTCCCCTGGGAGGCAGGATAGCGTGCTCACAGCAGCTGGAGTCCAGTCCCCGAGGACCACTGTCCCTGCACGCTGAGAGATGTACATGGGAGGCTGGGAAGGCGGCCTCACCCGGAGGAGGGGCTCCATAGGGACCACAGGCGGAGGCGGGCACAGCGGGCGCCATCCTGCTTCACCCTCTGAGCTCTGGCCGGCACCCGGCCTGCCTGGCCTCTCGCTTTCGGCACTATAAATGTCCCAGGAGGTGGGCAGGCCAGCCAGGAGGTGCCCGCTGCAGCTGTCTTAGCTCCCATGCCCCTCAGCGGGACTTCCAGAACCTGTCCATCCCTGGAGAGGAGATCAGAACGGAAGGGAGAGGGCCGGCATGGGGCTGCACACTGGCACGCCCAGCACTTGAGAGACCGAGGCAGGAAAACTCCATGTTTGAGGCCAGCCTCAGCAACTTAGCAAGACCTTATCTCAAGATAAAAAATTAAAAGGTGCCAGGTGTGAAGGCATGCACCTGTAATCCCAGTTCTTGGGAGGCTAAAGTAGGAGGACCAGAGGTTCAAGGCCAATCTCAGCAATGTATTGAGATCCTGTTTCAAAATAAAAAAAATAAAGAGGGATGGGAGTGTAGTCTGGAGATAGAATGTCCCAGAACCAAAAATTTTAAAAACAAATTAATAGGGATGTATCCCAGTGGCAGAATGCCCCTGAGTTCAATCCCCAGCAAAACACACACACACACACACACACACACACACACACACACACACACACACACATACCACTGACCTGGACCACAGTACCAAAACAGACCTAAGTCCACCAGTGGGTCAGAACACTGACTGATTAGAGTTTCTGCCTGAGAAGCCATCAGCCTTAGGCCAGAGCATGGCCCAGCAGAGACCAGGGGACCCAGCGAGGGAGGCCAGACCCCCACAAGTCCTGACTTCTCCAGCCTTGTCCATGACCCGGGGGAATGTAAGGCAGCCAGCCAGGAGACAATTCTTAGCTCCATTTGACAGATGTGAGCCTGAGGCCCTCCGGAGAAGCCCTGCAGGCTAAGGACTCACACACAGCTCATGGGCAGCACAGTAGGACCAGATCCTCCCTCCCAGGCCAGGCTCAGAGCCCAGGGAACCAGGCAGGGGACAGACCTTCCAGATGCTGGGACATCTGCAAACTACTCACAGGTTCATGAGTCTGTGTGTCCTCTTTCACCTAAGACGAGTCCCCCCTTGCACCTGGAACGGCCTGCACTCCCCCACCCCTACTTCAGCCTCACCCACTGGACCTCTCAGCCTCTTACCCTGCCTCCGCCTACCTCCACGGCCTGGATGGGACACCGCTGATGTCATACTTTTTGACCCTCAAAGCCTTTGCCTGTTACTTGTCTGTCTCCCCACCATGCTGGAACAAACCTCCCCATATCCAGCACTTAAGAGTTAATAAACAGAAGTGTGTCAAACTCAAACCAAAGACCATCTTCTACCTTCTAGCCCAGTGCCCTTGAAGGAGTCTAGGAAAAACAGATAGAGCAGACACATCGGAATCTGCCCACTGTGCAAGGGGCTCCTCCTTAGACTCTGGTGGCTGTGCGCCCCTTGCCTTGAGGCTCCTGTTCATTCAATCACTCAAAAAACATTTGCTAAGAAGCTGCTCTGTCCTAGACACGCAGAGTCGCAGAGTTGGGCCTTCAGGGCTCTGTTGCCCTTGGCAGGTTTTCAGTGTTTATTGCCTTTGAACTGAAAGGAACAAAGTAGAAAGCAGAATGCCACAGAACAGCGTTTCAATGACAGACCACACGCAGGACAGCGGTCTAACATAGGATCACTTGGTGACACTGCAGCAGTCTTAGTTTGTGTGTGCATATTCTGGGATGTTTGTGTCACAGGGAACCACCTAACAATGCCTCTGAGAATGTGTCCCCACCTCAAGCGACTTGCAGAGCAAGGTCTGTATACATCACCGAAGCCACACTGACCGCTGGGGCAGGGACAGCAGCATCCCCACAGGGCCGAGACCCTCGCAGGCCACCTGCAGCTGGAGGCAGGCCAGCAGTGGCCCATCCCACACGGTCCTCAGGACCCCCTGTGCGGGCTGGCCATGGCACCTCCTCCTGGGAGGAGCCTGTACATGGGATATGGGGACAGCTGTGAAATCACAGACAGGACAACTGGGGCCTGAGTGCCCTGGCACTGGAGCCCAACGATTCCGGAAAGTAAAGCCCCGCAGCTGTCCTGGGCCCTGAGCCCCAGGCTCCTCTCTGAGCAGGTGAACTCCGCAGAGCCGACTGGATCTCCGCTCACCAAGCATAACAACTTGCCTTTCTTTAGAGAGGATTGTCTGGCCTTGGGCCCCCCTCAATCCAGATTTTTTTGCAGTGGGGGAGGGGGATGGAGAGTACAATAATGTGCCGTGGAATTCACCAGGAAAAATAAAACTAGACAGAGCAAAATCGATGCCTTTTCTTTCAATGATCCTATAGAATCATGTTCTAAAATCTCACAGCAAAAGCAGACTATGCAGTCTGAGGCTAAGTTGGTGTGACCACAGCTAAAATAAGGAGATGGCCTCACAGACCTGGGCACTGTTCGGGGCTGGGCTGAGGAGCCTCTCTGCAGGATGCAGACACCTCACCTGCTAGGGCACTGAGTCAGAGGAGACCAGCCGGGGTCAGCATGGTGGCCTGCTTCCCACAGCCCCTGCCTTTCCTTAGACGCCTCCCTGGACTGAGAAGACCATCTTGTGTCTTGCCGGAGCTTCTGTACCAGCCCCATAAGGCTTCTTAATTCCAAATCCCAACTCTAACCCCAAGCCACCCTGTTGCCACCCGCCAAGAATGCTGCCCTCCACAGTCCCTCCCCCGCTCAGAGACACATGCAACCCAATGTCCCTAAGTTGTCCTGCCCTTCCAAACCACCCTTCCCTTCCATGGCCACCTACAACGACCCAACTACCCTCATCACATGTACAGGAGGTCTGGACTCTTGCCAACAGTGCTGGATCCCAGGCATGGGGTGGGTACATTCCTGGTCACCTTTTACTCTTAATCCAATAGCTACTCAGTCCCCGTGTCTTCTGTGGGGTCAGAATTCCCTGGGTAATGAGCAGCAGAGTATACTCCAAACCAGCCTTGGCATAAAGGAAGGGTTATCTTAAAGTCGTACGACTGAAGGCTGAGGGAGGGCTGGGTTCAGGTCCACTGGAACCAGACACCCTAAGACCACCAGATCCTTCTCCTTCTGGGCCCTGCTTCCTCTGGGTGGAAGCTCACACCACCTCGTTGGCTCAGCGCACAGCCACTGCTCTGGGCATCTGTTATAGTTTACGTCCGGAATGTCTCCCTAGAAGCTCATATGTTGAAAACATGTCCACAGTGCAGCAAAGTACAGCTGCGGGCATGGCCGGAGGAGGTGGTCAGGGGGCGTGGCCTTGAGGACTCTCTGCCCCTGGCCCCTCCCTCTCTCTCTCTCTGCTGCCAGCCGCTAGGGGCTGAGCAGCCTTCCTCTGCCCCGTCCTCCCACAATGTGTCTGCCTTGAAGCCAGCCAACTATGGACTGGGCCCCAGAAACCACGAGCCAAAATAAACTTTTGTTCCTTTAAGTTGTTATTGTCAGGAATTTTGGTCACAACGATTTAAAAAAAACTAACAAATATAGCATCTCTGGTTCTCCACAAGAGAAGAAAGGGTTCTCTCTTTGGAGCAAAGTTGAAATATCCTAAAGGAGGGATCTGACTGAGTCACTTCAAATCAGCTGTCCGGTCCCATGCCCCTCAACCACGGTCAGTGGGGTGAGGCCCTCTCTGTGTGTGGCCCTATCACTTGCTGTCAATCAGAGCCCGTGGCTGGAGTGGCACGTGCGCTCCCAAGGAGACAGAGAATCTGAGAGATGACCATGGCCACTGCCTCCAAAGAATCAAGTACACAACAAATATACGGTGTATCTGGGGTGTTAAAATGTCATAAGGGGAAGACGGCAAAGAAGAAAACGAATACCAGCCGGGCGTGATGGCACAGTTTGTAATCCCCGCGCTTGGGAGGCGGGGACAGGAGGATCGCGCAGGTTCGAAGCCAGCCTCGCTGGCTTAACAGACCCTGTTTCCAAATAATATAAAAGAGGTCTGGGAGTGTAGCCCGGAGATAGAAGGGCTTCCAGGAACCCCAGTATCACCAAAAAAAAAAAAAAAAAAAAGAAAAGAAAATAAATATCCAAACAGCATTGTCTTGATCTAGCCCCTGTTACTATAACAACAACAACAAACTGAGATTAGGTAGTCTGTAAAGAACACAGACTTCTGCAGCTCGGGGTTCTGCAGGTCAGGAAGTCTAACAGCATGGGGCTTCTGGCTGCACTGTAACCTGGCTGAAGACCCCGCATGGCGAATTGGAACAGGCAAACCAGAGAGAGCTCGCTCCTCTCATAAAGCCATGCCCACAGTAACCCATCACTCTATGAGCAGATTAACCCATTTCCTCGTGACCCAGTCACATCCCAAGGGCTCGACTCTCAATACTCCTGCCCTGGGACCAAGTTTGCAACACATGAAATCTGGGAGACACGTTCAAAACAGAGCAGTCTCCTTACAGGAATGATAGGGGGAAACGTCTGTGCGACACTAGAAGACGGGGTGCTTCTCAGAGGACAGTGCCATTCTGGGACCAAATAACAGCCAGCTCAGACTCTCCCTTGCGGACTCTGCTGCCGCCTCCCAATGCCTCATCCATACTCAATCACGGCACCCCTCCTTATTCCCCAGGAGCCACGGAAAGAGGCTGTGTGCATCACGGCTTTTTCTGAAGATGGGAACAGCAGGTAACCCCAGCCTTGTTGCCAACAGTCATCGGTCATCCAGCACCATCGGGAGTCTCTTCCGCCTGTACCCCTCAGGTCTATGCCCACAGCCTCTGTCCCCTCTTCCCTCTCCTCCCTAGAGCTCAGACCTTAGCCCTCTAGCCTTCCCCATCTAGGGTGCCAAGCTCCGTCTAGTCCTTTCTGTTGCTTTACTTTACAGAAGTGGGGAAGGACACCCAAGGGAAGCCCTGGAGGCTCAAAGTGGATTTTTATTGGTGTTGTTTGTGTGCTGGTAATAATTCCATTTAGAGAGTTAAATCCAGGCCGCTCTGACCATACAGACTCCCCAGAGGTGAGAGGACGGTCCTGGCAGAGTGACGTACAAAGGAAGAGCTCCCGAGAGAGAGAATCTAGACAGAAAACAGAACTCCCAGGCCAAGTCCCAGCCAGGCCTGGTCCCTGAGGGAGCTCCGGGTTCGTCCCACCTCCAGACACCAATTAGAGGCCGCCTTTGGGAGTTGGGAGGATAGAAATTCATTCCTGGATACTTTGGGATCTCAACTGCGCAATAATTATTTCTAGTTTCCTGAAAGCAGTTCCCCAAAGAGAGTTCTGGGTGGGGGAGGGGATCTGTTTGCAAATACAAGGAGGGCTAGGGGTGTTTATGCCCCCTAAATCCGTATGTGAAGCCCTGTCCCTCAGCGTGATGGCATTTGGAGGTGAGGCCTTTGAGAAGGCTCTAGGCTTAGATAAAGTCATGAGAGCAGAGTCCCGTGATGGATTAGTTCCCTTAGAAGAAGAGGAAGGACCCAGGGCCCTCGCTCACCCCCTGAGAATGCAGCCGGAAGGTGGCCACGTCTAGATCACTGGGAAACTGTCTCTGGCTTCAGCTGCTCAGTGAGCGGCGTTGTGTTATGGCAGCTGTACCCGTGTCGGGAATGGCCTAGGAAGATTTGAGAAAGCTCTGATTATTAATAAATATGTTTTAAAAATCATTTTGTAAAAGATGAAAGGCAGACCTGTGGAAAGAATTGGTTTCAGCCAGGAAGCAAGCAGCTATTATAATGTAAGACATCCTAGCTAAAAGTGATTAGCAAGGAAAGAGAAGGGGAGCTAGGACTTCCCCATTCTAAAGACTGGTTTACATAATCATTGATATCTAGTTAAGAGAAGGGGAGGAGGGATCGATCTTCATGAAAGGAGAAACCTGGGGGTAGACCAAAGTGAGGCAGGAAAAATTAAGGGGCCGAACTTTACCCCTGTCAGAGTTATGCAGGAGAGAACATGATGGAGGGTGTCCTGTCTATATAAAGGCTGTTCCGTGTTTTGTATTTCGGTGAATTCGATCGAACCACCCCCTCATGCTTTAGCATGGGGCTGTAACTGTCTTGTGTATTTCTATCTTTTTAATAAGCTCATTTAAATCTTTAGCAAGAGTCCTGACCAGTGTACATCTGTCCTGAGTTGGGACAAGAACCCGCGGTTTTATGGGAATTGTTTCCGGGAGCCTAACAAAGCCAGGTCCCCGGCTGAGCTCCACCCCACACCTGCCGATCCTTGCAGCTGCCCAGATGGCTCCTCTGGCTGGAGCAGAGGCTGCCCTCCACGAGGCATGAGTGAGCTGAGACCAGGTCCTCCTCAGCTTTCCCACAAAGATTCCCTGTACCACGCTCTGTACCAAGAGGAGGGAAGGAGGGAGCAAAGGGGCGGGGAGGCAGGACAGCCATACTGGCCTACTGCAATCTGAGAACAATGCAAACTGGTAAGAGATGGAGGGTTTTTGTGTTTTTATTTTGTTTTTGTTTTTGTTTGGTTTTTTGTTTTTGCAGTACTGAGGATTGGACTCAGGGCATTCTACCTCCAAGCTACATCCCCAGCCCTATTTTATTTTTTATTCTGAAACAAGGTCTCACTAAGTTGCAGAGGACCTCACTACTTCAAAATATGATTCTGTAATCCTCCTACCTCAACCTTCCAAGTACTGGGATTACAAGCATGTAATACCACAGCTGGCATGATGGAGTTTTTTACTCAGGCCTGTGAGATTCAGAGGCAGGAGTCAGGGTGGTCGGGAAGGCTGCCTAGAGGAAAGGGGCGGAAGGGAGGAGGCCCTGAAGGACAGAAAAAAGTATCTCAGGCAGGGAGACCACAGGGAACACTAAGTGTTGGGGTTTTTTGGTTTTGTTTTGTTTTGTTTTTGGTACCAGGGACTGAACCCAAGGTCATTCTACCCCAAGCTATACCCCTATCCCTTTTAATTTTGTTATTTTGAAATAGGATCTAAGTTGCTAAGGAGCTCGCTAAGTTTCTGAGGCTGTCCTCAAACCTGCGAACCTGTCTCAGCCTCCCAAGTGCTGGGTACAGGTCCCCACTACTCCAGCACTGTCTGAGCTTCTTGAATACAATAGAGTTCTCCGAAGTCCTCTACCAACAAGACTGCTTCTGTGGTGCCTGAGCTCCTGCCCTGGCTAATCACATTCCTTGAATGCTTTCCTCTGTCCTAACAAAGGTGCTGCTTAAGCACTTAAGCCCCTGGTGGCCCACCTGTCAGGAATGGCTCCCCGTGCAGAAGAGCTGCGAGGTCCACACGTGAGAGCAGTGGCCGCGCCTATTCCACGCTGTGGCCTTGGAGTCTCCGGGTGCACTGCATCCTCGGACCCTGCTTTGGGTTTTGTTTTGTTGCCGATGCTTTAGCATTTTATTTTGCCTTAATAAGTTGAAGAATGACTCAAATCACACCTATATACCCTTTGCCCAGGTTTACCAATAATCCACATTCACCTCTATTTGCTTTATTGCCGTGTGTGTGTGTGTGTGTGTGTGTGTGTGTGTGTGTGTGTGTGTGTGTGTGTTACTGAGTTACTGAGCCATTTGGACATGAGAAACACGGTGCTTCTTTAATAATCCCCAAAGTGTATTTTCTAGCAATTGGCACACTTCTTACAGGCCCTCCGTGTATGGATACAGGGGTATTACTTAATTTGCATCAGCATCCAAATCTCCTCGTCCCTCTGCTTGGGCACCTGTTCCAAACTCCCAGGTAACTGGAATCAGCCCTGGGAAGTGGAGGTCCAGAGGGAGCCTTCCTGAGGCGGGGACAGAGCTCAAGGTCCCCTCCCTCCCTATTCCTGGCTCCTCACCTTGCAAAGCCTCCCCAGCAGACCCCAGGCTTCAGCCGCAGCTCCCGGGCTGGAGGGGAGCCTGACCCCTGGCTGTCAGCTCACCAGCCACTGCCCAGCACCAGCTATAAATAACCCGGAGAGGCGGGCTGCGGGCTGTGTCACCGCGGCCCTGGGGTGGGGAGAATGCCCCCAGTACCCAGCTCCTTACCTAGGCCTCCCGGTTGGTGGGAAGCAGGCAAGCCGGAGGGGAGGGGCGGGTCCTGCGGGAGCTGCCTGAAGTAGCTCTGGTCCCCAGCCCCTAGCGCAGCATGGGGGATCCCGTGGGGCGCTCACGTCTCCTCCTCTGTCTGCTGTGTCTGCTCCCGCTGCCCCAAGTAAGTGCGGGGAGGGGCTGAGGGGGAGGGGAGGGGCAGCAGGGTTGGAGGTCTCTGGCTGAGGAGGGGAGCCTAGACGGGGTCTCCAGGCTTGGTGCCTGCATTCCGTGATGGGATGGATATCACTTGCCTGCTGGAGGGGCAGGTGGAGGGAAATGAATCTCTTAACACCAGCTAGGGTGGGACGGGGAGCCCTGGTGAATGAGCAGAGGGTTCTAGGGTGACGGACGTGTCTAGGACTAGAGAGTACAAGTTCTCAATCTACTCTGCTGCCCACAGACCCCTGAGCTACCTGTCTTACAGGACCCCTTAACTGCGTCTCCACCCCTATTCCTGCCCCAGCAGACAACCGGAGAGCTGCCTCCAGGACCCCATCTCTCCCCTTGAAGCATCCCCACCCTTCAGCCCTGGGCAGAAACAGAGAATCAACTACTGAGGTGGGGGAGGGGGATAGATTCTTGGCTTCTCCAGCCCCACCCCAAATGCCCTGGGCCAGAGTCAGGGTCAGCCTCTGGGGATGTGGGTGAGGGATGGAATGTAGCTAGAAAGGCTGGAGAAGCAGGGGCAAAGCTGGGAGGGAGCGATTCGCAGAAACAGAAGCAGGAAGAATCTACCTCCAGCCATGTTACAGATGGGGAAACTCAGACTCCCAGAGTGGGAGGGTAACCAGTCCTAGGCCACACTTTTCCAAAAGAGCTATAGCCAGGCATGGTGTTGCACACTTGTAAGCCCAGTACTTGGGAGGCTGAGACAGGAGGATCACAGGTTTGTGGCCAGCCTCAGCTACTTAATGAGGCCCTATGCTACTTAGTGAGACCCTGTTTCCAAAATAAAATATAAACAAGGGTAGGGGTGTAGCTTGGAAGTAGAATGCCCTTGGGTCCAATTCCTAGTACCACAAAAAATAAAAATAAATGAAGAACTACAACGTTAAAATGGTGCAGAGGGCAAGGGGGGACAGAACCCTGTAAGGTCTGCCAGGATTGAGCCTTGGGGCCATGTTCTGGGCCTCGGTGTCCCCGGATGTACCAGGAGAACTCACGCACTCAACAGTCATTCAGCAGCTACTAGTGAGCAGCCACTGGCCAAGTGGCTTTGGGAACAGAACCATTCAGATGCCTGTTTTGCAGCTCGGTGTGTGACCCTGGAAGGCTACTTGAGTATGCTCAGCCTTAGTAAAAGGTAAAACGAGGAAGGCATTGGTGCTTCCAGAACAGTCCTGAGGAACAGTTGAGCTACTCAAAGTGAAGCACTCCGCATGGAGTTCCACTTGGGGAGGGCAGGCTGTGGTGTTGTGCCAGACATGAGGACTCGGGGCCTTCTTCTCAGGGCTGTGCCGAGAGGTGTGGTCAGCATCCCCGGGGCCCTGGATCTGCCTGGGCTTTTATTTTGCTTTTGTCAGTTTGTAATACATTGAATGCAGGACACTCTACCATCAACCTATATTCCCACCCTCTTTATTTTCTTTTGAGAGATTTTCATGAAGTCACCCAGACTGGCCTCAAACTTGTGACACTACTGCCTGAGCCTCTCAAGTTGCTGGGATTATAGGCATGCACCATAGTGCTGGCTGGCTAGGTTCTTTGAGTGCCACTACAGACTTCTTTGGGGACAAGTGGTGGTTGGGGAGGGAGCTCTCCGTCCACTCTTAGGCCTTGATCAGTGCTGGGCTTTGGGCTCCTTGCCCCTTCCCACTGGTTCATGAGAGCCAGGGGCTGGAGAGCGGGGGGCGGGGACTAAAGCATCAGCAACAAAACAAAACCCAAAGCAGGGGCCCGAGGATGAAGGGCTGCCCTTCAGCCCTTCCCTCTGGGGGCCAAGCAGGTTACAGAGAGAACTCTTGATTCCTGCTTTCGTACTCAGCCTGGCAGGGGTGGGAGGGAGAGTGTCCTGGGTTCTGGCACACCAGAGTTGGAGGCCTCAGAGCAGACCGGCAGATTAGCTACCCTCAGTGTCAGCCCCAGGCCTGACCTGTCCTGACGACCCCAGACAGACAGAAATGAGTTTCTCACACAAAGTCCCTCCACGTGAACCAGCCACAGGGGACAGCACCTTGGTTCTTCTGACCCCAAAGCCCAGCCCTCCTTATTCTGGCCTTTGCAGTAATGGGATTTATTTCTGGGTCCTTGGCCAACTATTCTGAGATTCCTGCTCCCTGGGAAATGAGAACCTGAGAAGGGAGGGCCTGCAGCAGGGAGGGGTGCTGGCTCTCAGCACTTGTCACTTGTCAGCCGTGTTGAACCAGTGCCCTTGTGGCTCCCACTCTGTGCTGTTCCTGGCCCAGAGGGACACCTGGCTGGGAAATGGCAAAAAAATCCTGTGTGTTTACAATCTCTGGAAACTGGATCTAAGAAAAGGTGAATGAAGGAGTAGGCTCCCTAACAGGAAGTGGAGGAGGAGGCCAGTGAGCAGCGACTGGTCAGGGGTGAAGAGCTGAACCCGGGTGCGCAGCAGGGGCAGGCCCAAGATCCCAGCCCCAGCCCCAGCCCTCGAGGGATCACTGTGGGGCCCCAGCGGGCTCTGGAAGATGGCAAGAGCTAGGGAGGTCTGTCGGCAGGGGAGGCACTTGCTGTGATTGACTGTAGACGTGCCAGTTAGGCTCTTTTTGCCATTTTGTTGGTTTTAAGTATTTTTTAAAAAACAATTTGTCCGAGGGCACTGCCTACTTAACTCTGTATTCCTCGGAAGTCTCAAATGTGCAGAGGTTTGCAAATGATAGGACTTAGTTGTGCCCTCTCCGCTGTCAATTTCTACTTTATCTAATTGTAAACATTTTAATGCCTCTTCAGCCAGGTTATCTAAAGTCCTTTTATTCAAAATTCTAGTATATTAAGATGTCATTTCAAATCTGCACCGGCAGAGGAAAGATAGGTCGCTCGGTTTATTTTGTTTACTTTACTGAATGGCCGATCATGGGCAGACATGTGCTCTACCCTGTTTTAGACAAGTACACACACCCCCTATTTGTTTTGTCTTAAATTTTAAAAGCATTGCATTATAATTAAACATAATAGCAAGATTCATTGTAACGTTTGTATAGACATCACCTATTTGAAGTTTCACAATACTCCAAGTAGAAAAGACAGTTCTTACCCCCCTTTTTCTCTTACCTTTACAAAAATCTAATTTTAATGTCAGGCTATTTTTAGGACATTCAGACAAATGCCAAAACAAATCAGAAGAAGGGTGACTATTAGGCAAAGTGGGCAAGTTAATGATGCGGGAGAAGGCTTTAGACTGAGTGACTGTCAGGCGAGCCTCCAGCTGGTTCTCCGGCACCTAGATTTTCACACCTAGCCTTCAGGTTCAGAATCCAGGTAAGGCTGAGGCGCAGGGGGCAAGCGGGAGCCATGGCTTTCAGATAGGAAGAGAAGCCACGGAGTGAGGAGCCAGCTGAGCTTCCCTAGGGACCTTGCAGGGGGACTGGGGCCTGGAAGGAGGAGCGGGGCATCCTGGGAAGAGAGGCCTCAGGAGTGGGAAAGCCGCCCCAACCTGCCTGGGGTTTTGGGGTTCCCACTCGAGGTCCTGCATCCTAGAAGTTAGACCAAACATCTACAGTCCTCCCTTCCAGAAATCCAGGCCGAATGCAACTGCCTCCTTCCTTCCCATGACTCTGGTCCCCACCTTCTTCTCAGTGGCTTCTGTTCTCTGCCTGCTCTTCAGCCAGCCTGGGCCCCGACTGCTGTTCCATCTCCCTTCTCCCTGCCCTCACCCCCTGCCCTCCCTCCTCCTCTTCCTCTCTCTCCTTCCTCCCTCTCCTCCTCCTCATCCCCTCTGCTCCCCCTCCTCCCTCTCCTGCTGCCCTGGGTGCAGTCGTTAGCTGGGAAGCTCTGAAGGAGCACGGGGCTGGAGGAGCGCCCTCCCTGAGTCCTTCTCTGACCTTGGGTCGCCAAGGGAGGAGTCTGAGAGGACTCGGCCCCATTCCTTCCTGTCGCCGGCAGCCCGGGCCCAGGACTAGGTCCCGTAAATCTCCTGCTTAGACCCAGAGCTATATTTAGAAGGAAGCTTGCTGCCAGACCCAGCAAGGAAGCTGGGCCAGACCCGCTGGCTCCTGCGGGGTGGCACCTTGAGGCCCATCTGGGCCCAGGGCACAGGTTCTGCCTGGACAGGACCCAGGGTGGAGGAAGAGCAGCAGCTGGAGTCTTTCTCTGACCGTTGCCTCTTCCCTGCTGCCAGGGATCGCCTGCCCTCTTCTAGAGCCAGAGCTTCCCACTCTAGGACTGTGGGGGGGAGGGGGCAGAACCAGGGCCTGGGCTTTCCACACACTAGCCTCAGCTAAAGGAATCCTATAGGCAGAAGGAGCCCAGAACAGCCACTCCCATATTGGGGATGTGGGTGTCTCTACCTGGCACAGGGGAACCATGGTCTCATTCATCCACCTACCTAGTCAGTCCGTCAGTCCATAAACATTTGTAGAGCACGTATGTTGTCAGACTCTGGACTGGGAACGGGGAACACAGATGTGGACCCTGGGCTACAGTCAGACTCCTGGGCCCGGAGACAGCCAAGGATCAATCAGCAGGAAATTCAAGATGTCCCCATCACAATCGAGAATTCTGGCAAAAGGAAAATGCCTGGTTTCTGAAATCAAAAGTGCACACACACGCTCTGAAATCAAAAGTGTTCCCCACCAAAATTCCATCCTGACTCGATCAGTAGAAGCAGCACGAGCCTAAGAGGGGAGGCCCAGTCCGGCAGGGCCAGCCTTCCTCCAGAGACCATCGCCAGCTTCCTGTAACTGACCATGACTATAAATTGGAGCTTCCCACAACCCCTCTTGGGTCAGAACAGCTCACTGAACTCAGGGCCACGTTCACTTCTGTTTACTGGTTATGATGAAGGATGCAGATGGTGGAGGGCTGGGACAAGCCCTGGGGAAACGCCTCTGAGCAGGCGGGTCTCTCAGCCCCTCCATGTACTTGCAGCTAGGGGCTCCCCAGCCCTCATCCTCTGGAAATGTTCTGGAGGCTCCATGCCATAGGCAAGATCCATGACTAAGTCTCCAGCCCGCTCCTCTTCCCCAGGGCAGGGAAAGTTCTAAGCTTCTAATCTCAGCGTGGGGTCTCTGTAACAGTCCCTATCCAGAGCCTACCAGGGCCCACCTCAGGAGAAGGAAAGGGGCACCTGCCACCCAGGAAATGACGAGGGCTTCGGGAGCCCTGAGCCAGGAACCGAGGATTAAGAAACACATGTTTCTTTTTACATCCCAATATCACACGGGGGCCTATGGGGAGTTCAGATGTTACTGAATCCAAATTTCTCAGCTCCCTTGTAGAGACCCCGCCCAGAGACCCAGTTCTCTGTCTATAAGCACCCCATCCCCACCTCTGTGGCAAGAGAGGGGCTTCTTAATCATGTGGCTTCCTGAGCAGTACAACCACCCCATTGGGGACCAGAGTCCTGTGTGAGTCAGCTTTCCGTCACTGCGACAAAATGCCTGAGATTAACAGCTTACACAGAGGAAAGGTTTATTGGGCTCCGAGTCTCAGAGGTTCCAGTCCATGGCCGGCCAGCTCCTCGCTTTGAGGTCTGTGGTGTGGCAGTACAGATGGTGGGGTCGCGTGGCAGAGGAGGACTCTTCACCTCAATGTGGCCAAGATGCAAAGAGAGAGAGCCAGGAAGGGACCGGGATCCCAATCTCCCCTTCAGAGCAAGCTCCCAGCAACCTAACCCCTTTCTACCAGGCTCTACATCCTAAAGGTTCCATCACCTCCCAGTAGTTCCACAGGCAGGGAAGCCTCCAACACAGGACCCTTTGGGGGACACTTATCCAAGCCTTGGCAGGACTTCTCAGTCTCTTTGGAGGTCACCCAGGACCAGCAGTTCCTATCCACATCACCGGTCTATCTGGGCTCAAATCTGCCTCTGTCTCTACCTGTTGTGTGGCTTAGGAGGTAAATTCACCCAACTCAGTCTCACTTCCCTCCTCTATAAACGGTGCTATTCACTGAGGCCGTGGCAAGGAGTGAAGGCTCTGTGTGATGGGAGGCACACAGGTCCACGTCCAGCTGACTCCACGAGCGAGGTGCCCCTTCCCGCCACCTTGCGCCCGCCAGTGGCACTCTAGCCCTGTCTCCTCTGAGCCTGTGCTTGCTCAGCCCCCGCCCCCTTTTACCCTTCACCCACCTGTGGCCGTGACCTTCCCTCCTTGGGGACCAGCCGCAGTGCCCAGCCCTCCAGGAGGCTTCGGTGGCCTCCAGGTCTCCTGAGCATGCTCAAGGCGGAGGCCAGAGAGGGACCGGTGCCCGCCCGAGTGGCGGGGGGCTAGGGGAGACCCAGGCAGGCCCACACTTGAGTTGGGCAGGGAGGAGTGTGGGTTCTCTAGGAAGCTTTTCAAGAGAGGATGGGCTGGAGCTGGGCTGTGGGGGACCTGAAGCCTCAGCTCGGAGCTTCAGCCCAGACCCCTCTGAAATCCTCATTGAGACCTGCCATGTAGTTCATGTGCTGAGTTCTTGGCATGTGGTCATTTAATGCACACAAAAAGTTCTACGGGGTGTATACCCCCATTTTGAAGATAGACTAAGACCCAGAGAAGTTAAATAAATTTGCCAAGGCCATACACTGTGCCCCCAGAGCCCTGAACACAAGACTCCTGCGCTCTGCCCTCTCTGAGAGCTCAGCCTGCAGGCCTTGGAGGGGACCATGCATGACACATGTCTCTACCTTCCTGCCCACCAGTCTCCACCACCACCACTAGGGGCTTTGCCCAAAACAGGAACCTACAGGCCGTGCTGTGGGTCCTCACGGAGTCAAATCCACCCCAGCAGCCCTTTGGAGAGAAGGAAGACCCTTCGCTGTGCCGGCTTCTAAGACGAGCAGAGATGTTACAGATAATGGAGCCAAGACCTGGAGTCCTTCCAAAAGCCACCTCTTATCCATTTGCCCAGGCTGGATGAGCAGGCTTGGAACGCTGGGCAAGGCGGCCCTGAGCCCCCCACAACGTCCTTGCTCAGCGAGAAACCTCTGCCATCGTGTGAGACCTGGCGTCTGAGGCCCGGCTAGTTCCACATCACTCAGTCCGGGGGAAGATGCCCTGAGCCCACTCCCTGGGGGCTTAGAACGGGTGTTGTCCACCTAGGAAGGTCAGGCAGAAGAGGAGAGAGCTTCCAGGACCAGAGGTCTGTGCCTCCTCGGACCACCATCAGCAGCAGAGCTTTTGGGTCGGGTGTGGCCTGCAGGGGCTGGGGTCACTGTGACCTTGCCCCTCCTGGGGAAGTGTTAGCAGTTGCTCTGCAAACAGTGGGGACCAGGAAGGGGTCAGCCCTAGAGCCCCCACACTCCAGCCCCAGCAGAGGGTGGGGCCTGAAGATTTTCAGAAGATCCCAGGGCCCAGAGCACCCCACCCTCACCACAGGCAGGTGAGAAGCCTTTCTGGTGCCAAGAGACTGAGCCTGAGGTGCTCCCAGCAGCCCTGGGTCTGTGAGCAGCAAGACCCTGGCTCCCAGGGTTTCCTGCAGGCCTGAGCTCAGGAGGCCCCTTATGATCACACGCACACACACACACTCTAATTGTGCATGCACCTCACACATCCTGCTGCCCTGCCCCTCCCTCCACACCTAGCACTGTGGGCAGGACTTTGGCAGAGAACAGGAAAGGGCTGAGAGTCCCTAGGCAGGGTGTCCCTACCTGACCTGGGACACCCCGAAGATGGTCACAGGGTCCCTGGCAGGGCCCAACCCACAGAAGGTGTCCTAGGAATATTTGTCAGGGGGCAGATAGCTGGTAGACACCCCTGCTCACTTTGTCCACAAGGTCCAGGTTGGACTGAGGGACCACAGAGCAGAGTCCTGCCTGGAGGTGACACTGAGCTGGACCATGAACCCGTTCCAAGGCCACTCCAGGGATCCAGGTTCGGCCAGACCACTGCTGTGTTTTGTGGTCTTACACAACTCCCGCCTCAGTTTCCCCCCTGTACCATAGAGTTAGAGGAGTCAGGCACGAGTGACAGAACAGGGCAGGGAACAAACCTGCATCCTCGGTGGCCAGCCAGGGCCCACTCTGACCCTCACTCGCGTTCTCCCCTAGGCGGCCAGGTCGAGCCAGGTGCCCAGAGACCAGCCCCTGAGGGCTCTGCTGAAGCAGTACTGCCACGCGGCTGTGACCCTGACCAACCTCTCAGGTGAGGGCGTGGAGGGAGGAGAGCTCGGCGGGGTGCTGGTGGGCCCTGGCTTCTGGGATGGCTGGCCTCAGCTTTGTTGGGGTCCTTCAGCAGGCCCCATCCCCAGGTGAGCCTTGGGCTCCTCACTGGGGACACAGGTGTTGGCCGGACAATCCCTCTTATGCCCAGCTTCCTTGTGGGCATGGAAAGTAAGGGGGCTTGGCTGGGCTGGCCTTAAGAAGCCACAAAGAAAGCCAGGTGTGGTGGTGCATGTTTGTAATCCCAGCATTTGGGAGGCTGAGACAAGAAGATCATGGTTCGCAGACAGCCTCAGCTACTTAGGCCTTTTGCAACTCAGTGGACCCAGTTTCAAAAGAAAGAATAAAAAATAGGGCTGGGGGTGCAGCTAGGAGGTAGAATGCCCCTGGGTTCCATCCTTAGTACCGGAAGAAGAAAAAGAAGGAGAAGAAGGAGACGGAGAAGGAGAAGGAGAAGGAGAAGGAGAAAGAAGAAGGAGGAGAAGGAGAAGGAGAAGGAGAAGGAGAAGGAGAAAGAAGAAGAAGGAGGAGAAGGAGAAGGAGAAGGAGAAGGAGGAGAAAGAAGAAGAAGAAGAAGAAGAAGAAGAAGAAGAAGAAGAAGAAGAAGAAGAAGAAGAAGAAGAAGAAGAAGAAGAAGAAGAAGAAATCATGAAGAAGGTGACTCCTCTGCAGCAGAAGGTGTAAAGCCATCTCTGGTTGCCGTGGCTACAGGCATCACCACCAGTAAAGACCTGCGAAGCCGCAGCAGAACCTGAGTTGTGACCCCTCCAAGTATGGATTCATAGGATGAGGTGGCTGCTGCCAAGCTCTGAAGGACCCTGGGCTCTTGGGGCCCTGGAGACATCTCTCCAGAGCCCCACCCAGGCCTTGGCCTCCCGAGTCCTTGGGAGCAGCAGTAAAGGAGGAGGGTGGGGAGCCCTTTAGCTTGGAGTGGCTACCAGAGCACAAGGGGTCAAGGTGTTGGCCAGTGCTGGTTCCCAGCAGGCAAAAGCTGCCCCAGCTGGCATCCAAGGGCCTGTGCTCCTTCCATGGGCAGTCTAGCTATGGGTCCGGCAGACCCAGTCTAGATCCCACCTCCTACCAGGGCAAAGGTCTGACCCAGAGCCAGCCAACTGGCCAGTCTGTATTAGTTTCCTGGGGCTTCTGTAACAAGTAGCAAAGACAGGGCAGCTTGACTAGCAGCTGATTTGTCTCGAGATCTCGGAGGCCAGCGGTCCACAGTCAAGTTGTGGCCACGTCCATTTCTTCTGAGGCCTCTCTCCATGGCTTGTAGATGGCCGTTGCTCATCTTCTCTGTCTCTACAAGATCTTCCCTTTGCGCACATCTGTTCCCAACCTCCTGTTCTTATAAGGGGACCAGTCATTTTGGATCAGGGCCCACTAACCAAATTGTATAGATGTTACCTTAATGACGTCTTTAAAGATCCTACATCCACAAAGACCACATTCTGAGGGATGGAGTTAGGACGTCAACAGATGGGTTTTGGAGGGACACAGTCTGACACCGTTAGAGCCTCAGTTCCTAGTCAGTCAGGTACAGTCAGCGTCTACTGCAGAGGTTTACTGTGGAGGATGAATGAGAGAAGAGACAGTGGGGACACCCAGCTGGGGACATGTCCTCACCTCAGGAAGGCCCCAGCCTCCCTTACCACGCTGCCTGCCTGTCCTAGGCCACGCTGGCTGCTGGCATACCCACAGCCCCTCTGTCCCCTCTCCCTGAGCAGGTGCTGCAGACCTCTTGCTGTCCCCTTAGTCGAAAGCTCCCCATCCTCTTACCCCTGAGTCCAGAGAAGAGGCCCTGGCCTCTCCAGAAACAAGGCCTTCCCTGTCCAACCTCTAATGTCATTCATCGATTGACAAAAGGCATTTATTATTTATATAAAATTGTTTACATAAAGTTTAATCACAGAAGGCGATAAGTATTCATTATCCCACACCCCAAAGAATTATTATAATATATTCCTCAGGAGTTTATGGGTCCATAGCATCTCATGCTGTTCTTTGTTTTTTTCTTTTCTTTTCACCCAGGAGCATTCTACCTCTGAGCTACATCCCCAGCCTTATTTTTAATTTTTATTTTGAAACAAGGTCTCACTAAGTTGCTAAGGCTGGTCTCAAACCTCCAATCCTCTTGCCGCAGGCCCCCAAGTACTGAGATTCGAGGTGTGCACCACCATGCCTGGCTGAATGTCTGCAGTTTTATAATCTATTTTCCCCCTAAGAACTCAGCGTGAACACCTCCCCGCGTCATTAAGCATTCACACACCCCATCGCTGCGATCAGCCTCAGAGTCATGATGGGGACTGCCACCTGTCATCAGCCACACCCTGAGTGCCGAGAGCTGTCAGAACCCGGCGGGCCTCAGGAATGCTTTCTCAGCCTCCTCACCTCATGGTGGCCCCATTTCTGGTGTCAGCTAATGGAGAAAATGCACAATGACAAAAAGAAACTCAGAAACAAGTAAAACCAAACACCACTGTTTCGATTTCAGACATACACGCATGTGAGAAAACTGAGGGTGGGGGAGAGAAGAATAAGAGCAGGAGAATGACAAAGGCAGCCGTCAAGAGCATGCTTCCTTGGGGAAAGAGTGTGCAAACAAATATGCAATACGCAAGTGTTGGTAATGATCAGTTTGGAGCTGGGTGGCTCATTACAATCAGGCTACACACACACTTCCAGAAAAGGAAAGACCCAAATAAAATAAAGTTAGGCCACGTGTGGGCTGATCATGACAAGAGGCCATGAATCAAAGACTGACCAATTCAATTGCGTGTCCCTGAGGCCCAGAGAAATACAAATTATACATAATCATGAGCGCAGTGACGACTTCAGGCAGGCTTTTAGTGGGCCGTTTCTATGTATTCATCACAGAGGCATCTCCCTGTAGCCGAAAAATAACTGGGCATATGTTGGGAGGTAGAGTATTTATTCTGGCCATAGATAATACAAGGGTCCAAGTGGATCTAAGGATTTCTTGAAATCATTTCCTGGTCCAGCACACAGACGACACACACATACACAGCCCATCTGGACCCATGGGAAGAAAGCCTAGGCCTGGGGGACAGGCCCTGGGCTCTCCCCAGCTCTGGAGACAAAGCATTTGTTCTAATCACTAAGCCCAAGCTTTGGAGCATTCTGATGGGTGCTGAGGACACTTCGTAAACAGGACCAGCCCCAAAATCATCAACCTAGGTGAGACAGAAACTATTCCCTGGCAGATAGGGGTGCCAGGAAGGGCCACCCAGCCAGGCAGGACGGAGGTGAGAGCTTAGCTATGTGCTGGAAGGTGAGGAGGAGTGGGCTGGGCTACTGGAGAGCAGAGAAGGAAGGGCGGGCAGGGCACATGCAAAGTTCAGACAACCCGGGCGATGACAAGGCGCTCTGAAGGTCGTCTCAGGTTTAGCAGGAGAACAAGGATGGGGGCGGGGACAGGTGACCATAAAGAATCTTCTTTGCCTTCCAAAGACATGTGCTCCACCCTCAGAGCAACGGGGAGCCACTCTTGGGAGGAAGAGTAAGATGATCGTAGCTGTAGAAATAATCTCTTCACCTGCCACTGGGAAGAGTCAGGCCCAGCTGGGCCTCTGCAGAGATGAGGGCAACCTGGTAGGATGGGAGAGGGAAGCTCTTTTTCCTCCTCTGGGCATCCTGCTGCCCATCTGTAAAATGAACATGGGGAATTGGATGGTCATTGAGGGCCCTGTCTGGGCCCACAGCCTGGTCCCATGACTGGACATGAAGACACCACCTCCTCCTTGGTCCTGAGGTGGAGTGAGATGGGTGTAGTGTTCAGGTTTGGATATAGAATGTCTCCTGAAAAATCTCATGTATTGGCCGGGTGTGGAGGCACATGCTGTAATCCCAGTACTTGGGAGGCTGAGACAGAGGATCATGCACGTTCGAAGCCACCCTCGGCTACTTAGTGAGGATCTCGGCAACTTAGTGAGACCTGTTTCCAAATAAAATATAAAATAGATTGGGGGTGTAGCCCAGAGGTAGAAGGCCCCTGGCTTCCATCCCCAGTACCACAAGAAAAAAAAAAATCTAATATATTGGCAATGCAAAAATGTTCAGAGGCGAAATAATTGAATTACGAAGGTTCTGATTGCATCAGTAGATAAATTTGTTGATGGGTTAATAACTGGAATGGATTTACTGGGTGGTAACATAGGCAGATGGAGCATGGCTGGGGGAGGGCGGCCCTTAGGGGTGTCTTGGGAACTTTATCTATAGGTTCCCTTCTCCCTCTCCCCCCTTCCTCTTGCTCCCTCTCTTCCTCCCCTCTTCCTCTCTCCTTCTTCCCACTAGCATGGCCTGAGCTCCACAGATACAATCTGGCCTAACATGGACTATACCCTCCAGAACTGTGGGCCCCAAATACATCTTTCTTCCTCAAAGTTGTGCTGTCAGGAAGTTCAATTACAGCCATGAGAATGTTGACTGGAGCAGGTGCAGGGCAGGTATCTGGCCTGGGAGCACTGTCCTCAGCACCACAGGGAAGGGAGGGATACCTTCGGACCCCCTGGAGTGGCACACCCCATTGCCACCCCCAGGTAACCCTACTACTTTGTCCCAGCTCTGCCTGAGTAGACTCCCTGTCTTTGCAGTCTTAACAGAGGTCTCCCCTTAGAGACGCAAAGGTACACACTGTCCCTTACACCATTTTCTAAGCTGACATTTGCTTGGTGGAAAGGGAAGGAAAGAGAATGGGCGTGATATGGTCCAGATGGGGACAGTGAGGTCTGTGCCCTGCATGTGTAGGCGACGCCATGCATTTGGTTGTGCAGTGGGTGTGTCTAAGCTGTCCACTGTAGCCGACATCGGAGGTGGCCAAGACATGGGCCATGGGCAGCTGAGGCACCTGCCTTGCCCAGGCTGCTTATGATACATGGGGCTCTTCTGCTTCCCTGATCTTATTTGCCCTGTCCCTGTCTCAACGCAGGCTTCCCAAGTACCTCTCCCTTACTCCCCCATGCCTGGCTTGGATCTGTGACAGGACCACCTGCATCACCGGGAACCCACCTCCATCCCAGAGGCCTTCCCTGCCCCTCTGCTGGCTGGCTTAGTCAGCAAAAAGGCCTCGGCCTTTGTTTATGTGTAGTTGGAGTTAATCTAATTGAGGAAAGCTTTGTTTCTGTCCAATTTCTTCCTCGTTTACCTATTTGCAAACACTACAGTGAGCTCTAAAATCAATCTGCTCCCAAACTGCTACCTTTTCCAGCTCCCTCTCTGTCGCATCTAAAGCAACAGACAATGGTACCTCTAATAAAAAGACCCAGGAAAAGCCGGGCGTGGTGGCACACGCTTGTCATCCCAGCATTCGGAAGGCTGAGACCTGGAGGATCGTGGTTGCGGACAGCCTCAGCTACTTAGTGAGGCCCTCTGCACTCAGTGAGACCTGGTTTCAAGGTTCCATCCCCAGACCCGCAAAAAAAAAAAAAAAAAAAAAAGACCCAGGAAGAAGCAGCCCCACATCCTGGAAACTCGGGGACGTGGGGTCTGCGAGGCTATGCTCGGGACCTGACTGCCCATTCAGGACGCAGAGTGACCTTTGACTCTGCAGCCCAAGTGGTCACTTCCTAGAGGAAACTGTTACGTGTGCCCTTCCAGCTGGAGTGATTGATCCTGGTCACCCAGCCCAAGCCTCTTCTGCAGAAACCTGCATGTAAGATGAGCCCTTCTTGGCATGCAGTCACCTCCTGAGATAGGTGTCCTGATCTAGTGAAGTCCCTCCTTGGTGCGTGGAGACTTTCCCAGGGAACTCATAGGCTGTCCCAGCCAGGCACACTCGGGCCTCCAGGGCCACAGCTCTGTCTGGGAACTAGGAATAGGACTCTGCCTAGGGCTGGAGTCAGGATCAAGTCTCAGGACACCACTCATCCTTCCCAGCTGCCAGCACTGTGAGTTATGGAGACCAAGGGCCTTTCCTCTGCAGCTGCCCCGCACCGAGCCAAGTGTCCTAACTATCCACTGAGGAAGCAGAGGGCCTGGCTGGCCGCTCTGAGCCCTGCCCTGGGCAGCTGGAGAGATTCCAGGCCTGGCCTCACCACTCACTCACCCGCTGCCTCGCTCGCCCTGCCTGGCCAGTGACAGACATCAGCATTAATATCAATGTTGCTGAGACTGGACCACACAGGCTGCCCGGCCTGCACTCGGCCGCCCCTGCTCAGAGCCCAGGGCTGGCTCAGGGTGGCCTTCAGCCTTCTCTGGCACCTTCAGTTCCCAATAGAGTGAGGGGGGCAGAACAGGTTCTGGAGTCTCCAGCCCAGCTGGGACTGGATCCCAGTTCACCCTGCCCTCTAAAGTAAACACACACACACACACACACACACACACACACACACACACACACACTTTGCATCTCAGAACCAGAGTTTCCCTGGATTGGGAGAAATTCTAGGAGAATTTCCCTGATGGAGAAGACACCAGCAGAACAGGCCACAACCAGAGCCCTGTTCCCAGAGCCTGAGTCTGCATAGTGGGCATGGGCGCCAGGCCCACCCCGAGCATTCCCAGGGTGCAGGCCCCCAAAAATTAGCAGGCAAGCAGCCCCCGGGAGGCCTGGGCAAACTCCCTGTAAAGGTTTTTAGCGTCTTCACACCTACCGGGAGGTCTGACTTTCCCCCTCTCCTGGTGCAGAAGCCAGTCAGGTGGCCTTGCCCCAGCCTGGAGGAAAAGAAGCACACCCTCACCTCCCACTTTATTCTTTGTGGTACCCAGGGCACTAAGACCCAGGAGTTTGACGTCTTCCAGACAATTTCAACCAAATTATCCCCTAGACTTCCCCCATCTCAATAAATGACAACACTGTCCCCTGAGTCACCCAAGTGGGAGACCTGGTAGTGTCCTTGGCTCCTGTCTATTGCTGGAAGCCACCCACCCACTCCCCTCTCCAGAGCCTCCTCCCGGGCTGAGCTCCCACGCGGTGCACAGGTCTTCAACCACCCAGGACACTTGATCTATTTAGACGCTTCTGTGGCCTCCCGGCCTCCCTTAAGGTCCTTCAGCCCCTTTCCTTCCTTCCGAGAGACTACAGCGGCTTTTCTAAAGCGCGTGGCTGCAGGAGGAGGGTGCCTCCCGCGCCCCTAACCCCTCCAGCGTCTAATACCGATTAGAAACTCCAGCGAGAGTCACCCAACTTTGGCTGGCAGCAGTCCCTCGGTGAGGGAGACTTCACTGGGTTCCTTGGGGGGTGCCAGGGCGCCCTTCGCTGCGTCTGCAGTTCTGGGACCCGCCATCCTCCATCGGAAGGGACCATCATACCACCCCAGCCTCGAGCTCGCCAGCCCTGCCGCCCTCCGCCCGACGTGGGAGGGAAGAGAGCTGGGACCCTGGCAATTCCCGCTGGGGTGGCGCGGGCGGGCAGGGGGATGGAGGCTGAGCCCCGCCGAGAGGAGCCGCCCGGCCCCGCCCCCGGCGCCGCCATTGGCGGTGGCGAACGGGTGGACCCGCAGCTCCGGGCTCCGCGGCTCCTCTCTGCGAAGGTCCGGGCTCGGCCGCTCCTGGAGATCGGGCGGGCGGCCGGAGTGGGCGGGCAGGGCCGGGACCTGCGCCCCCGGGCCGTCACCTCGCCCCGCTCCCGCCGCCAGCCGGGCGCCCACTCCCACTGCCTCCCCGCGCGGCGCCCGGGGCGCGATGGACGCCGCGCTGTTCCACGGTCTGCTGGAGGCCAACTGCAGCCTGGCGCTGGCCGAGGAGCTGCTCCTGGACGGCTGGGGGCTGCCCCTGGACCCCGAGGGTAGGCGGGAGACCAGGGGCCCGAGCGGCGCGGCCCCTTCCCCGCGCCCGCGACCCCTCTGAGCTGCGTCCGCTCTCCCGTCGCCAGGTCCCTCCTCCTACTGCAACGCGACCTGGGACCAGATCGGGACGTGCTGGCCCCGGAGCGCGGCCGGCGCCCTCGTGGAGAGGCCGTGCCCCGAGTCCTTCAACGGCATCAAGTACAACACGACCCGTGAGTGGCTCGGGTCCGCGCCGGCCTCGGGAAGGCGGTCGGGAGCGGGGAGGGCGCTGCACCTGGCGTCGGGGATGTGGGGGCGCGCCTCCGGCCGAACCCCTGGCAGAGGCTCTAACCCGCAATCCCGCGCCCCGAGTGGACACGGCCGAGAAGGAGAGAAGGGAATACTTCTTTCTCTTTGGGGCAAACCGCTCCTGCACCTGCCGGTGCCTGAAGTTCCCCATTAGGGCTCCTTCTCTTTGCGTAGGCGGTCGCCCCAGCCAGGAGCCAGGGCAGGGCGCATTATATATACACGCTAAGTTTCCAGCCCCTGTCCCCCGCGGGAGTTTGGCGGCCAGACTCTACTGCTGGAGAGGAGAGGCGGGTAGGAGGTGAGGGAGATGGGTGAGCTGGTCTGTAGGGGATGCGTGCGGGGCGTAGTTGCTGGCGAGCTGAGCTGGAGCGTGCGGGTCACCTCTTTCCTAACTGGATGTCCCGGCTGTGAGTCAGGGGTGTGGGCAGCTGTCCTCCCGCGTGGCAGCTGCAGGTAATGGGGGAGGGGTTCTAATTTAGGACCACCCTCATCTCCCAGGGAGAAGAGCTTGTGCCCTCCTGCCTCCCTGCAAATCAGAGGCTGGCTCCACAGTAGGGAAGAGGGGTTCACAGTTACACAGCTTCCAGGTGGAGATGGAGTCTGCTCTGGATGGAGGGTCTGATGGGAGCCAGGTGTGAGGTCTTAGAGGCTGTGGACAGCCATCACTGGTTCCCTGGAGCACCCTGCACACCTCTGGTCTCACCCTAGCAGCAAAGCACCCCCTAAGACTCCATGGGGGGCTGTTTACCTAAGGCCCCTCATCCTAGAGCCCTGCTAGCAAGCCCTTTCTGTGTCTGCATCTGAACGGCAGGCCAGCTCCTCCATCGCCACACATACACACATGCATCTGTGCACTCCTACCCCAGCAATGTGAGGCCTTCATGGTGAGAAATGGTAGAAGGCCCCACTGGAGTGCCAGTATCTGGTGCCAGGCTGCACTCCCCTGTCTGCACCAGCTGGGGGCGCGCTCTCTCTCTCTCATGGACCCAGAAGGTGCTGGTTCCGGTACTGGGGCTGCTGGGAGCGATTTATCATTGAGAACATGCTTCCTCTTTATGATTTAAACACTTCTAGTCGGACGTGGTGGGGCACGCTTGTAATCTCCACTCTTGGGAGGCTGAGACAGGAGAATTGCATAGGTTCAAAGCCAGCCTCAGCTACTTAGTAAGGCTCTCAGCCACTTAGTGAGACCCTGTTTCCAAATAAAGTATAAAATAGGCCTGGGAGTATAGCCTGGAGGTAGAAAACCCCCTGGGTTCCACCCCAAGTACCACACACACACACACACACAAAAAAAAAAAAAAACCACTTCTCCTTGGGAGGAAGTGAGGTCCCCGACCTGGGAGGTGTCCAAGCAAAAGGAATGCCTTCCCAGTCCCAACATTATGAAACTGTACTTCGGGGATTCTGTGAGCTTTGTGGATGGGGGCAGTGAAGATCAGTATGCCCAACTCAGGCTGGGCCAAATGGGAAGAGAAAAGTCCTGAACCCAGAGCCTGTGAACCTGAGGCCCACTCTTCACAGCCTGGACTGTGCACCGCTCACCTCATCAGCCTGGAAGCCTCACCCCACTCCCGAGGGTAGAGTCTGGGTCTCTTCCGAGCACCGCTGGGCATAGTATTTTTCAACCAGTTTATTGGACACCTACTGTGTGCCAGCTAGAGCATGGGTGCTGCATCGAGCCCTCATCTGCTACTGCAGCAGACAAAATGGATACAGAGTGATATATTCCTAATGGGGGAGAGAGAGGGGCTGATGGGAGGGAGCCATGGGCTACACATACCAGTCTGCTCCCTCCCATCAAGCCAAATGAGAACCCGAATAAAGCTGGGCACCACCGAGGTTGGTAGATGTGGTGGCAATTAGCCTCTGGTGCCTAATGAACAATTTTCTTGGACTAGAGTGCTGCCTGCACTGCGCAGGAATGAGAGTGGCCTGTGGGGTGCGGGAGCATTGCCATTAACCAGTACCTGGGGCTGGAGGGCGGCGGGCAGCCCCAACGGAAGGAGCTGCTGACGGTAACGGGGAAGTGAGATTGATTTTCCATCTACCTGCCGGCTGCAGCCTCCTCCTCTGTTTACCTTTTTGCTGCCTTCCTGGAGAAAGAAGGACCCAGGGAGAAACCTGCTCCTGTGAGAAGCCTGGGGCACCGTCTGAGATCCTTTTCCTTCCCCAGTCTTGTTATGCCTCGTGTCTTAGAGGGCTGGCGTTTTCGGGTGCAGAGAACAGCTTAGGTTGCGGTCTCCGCCATCTTTCAGCTCAGCCCAGCACAGAGAACCTGCCACAAAACTACCCAGAACTACCCAGCACTGATGTCCTGGAGAGCTCTGTGCCCATCGCCCCACCCTGCCTTGGAGCTGCACACTGCTCCCGTGCCCATATGGCAGACGAGAATGCTGAGGCTCAGAGGCATGGGCCACTTGTTTAGGGCTCTCCAGCTTCTGTGCAGCAGTGCAGGAGGGGACCCCCAGCCATTACTAAGCATGGGGCACCCCACCTCCAGGAGGAGAGCTTAGAGGGACAGAAGGAAGGCGCCTGCCTGCCCTAGATGGTCTGGAGGCCAGCTGTCCAGCTGCACTGCAGGTTGGATTTAGCAGGTGGATGTGTGATGGGCACAGGGGAGGCCCAGAGATGGGGTTCTGCTTTGTGCCTGGGGATAGTGAGTGCTGCGTGAAACACAGCATGTTGTGTGGAGAAAGAAACAGATGAAACCAGAGAAGAGTACGGAGGGTATAAGATGCACAGCCTGGGGGACTTCACTGTCGTCCTCCAGGACCAGGAAGGTCAATGTTTAGGTGAGCTCAGGAGGGACTGCAGCCGCTCTGGGTGGAGCAGAGACTGGGCACAGAGAAGGGGCCTGCTGCCAGGGACCTTGGACACTGAGATTGGCAGGGCAGCAGGAGGCCTGGTGACAGCGGGCACACAGGAGACAGCGCAGTGGAGATGCGCTGACGGAGGCGCTAGAGGGCGCCGGGTGGCGCTGTCCAGGACGTGCAGCTGGCGGCTCTCCCTCTCAGGACGTGGGAGCAGGTCCAGGAGGACAGAGCCTCCGGCTCATCCCCCCAGAGGCCACTTCCAGATGCAGCGGTGGCGAGGGAAGGGAAGCGCACGCCAGATCCAAGTTACCACCCCGTGCTCCTGTGTGCCCCGCAGCACCCCAGGCTTCCATGTGTCTGCTCTGTTGCCTGATTCATTAATCCTACACCGTCCAATGGCGGAAGCATAGTATTTTTGTTACACATGGGGAAACTGAGGCATGGGGGAGGTAAATGTCTGAACTCAAACCCAGACTCTGCAGAAACAGATTTGCTCAAAGGATTTGAGGAATCACTAAGGGAGTGAAAGGTCCCAGGCCAAGAAGCCAGGGTGGAGCTGAACCAGAGAGAAAGCCCTGCTCCCCCCGAGGGGCCCTGCTGGCACCTGCAGCCCTGACCGCTAGCCGAGCCTCTGCCCCCTGCACCAGCACCCCGGGACTTGGGGCCACAGTCCTCCCTGCCTCTCTGCCTCCATTCAATGGACCGCAGCTCACTAACCCTCTGGCAGATGTGTCTGATGGGAAGAGGGAGGGCGTTCCGGGTCCCAGGCTCAAGACTTGGAAGTGGGGGACATGGCATTTCAGCTGTGTGGTGGGAGTAGGAGGGGATGGCCTCTGCCTTTCCCTGAAGGTTGCCAGGACTCAGGTCAAACTCTAGATGACAAGAATCAATTCTCTCTTTTTTTTTTTTTTTTTTTTTTTGTGGTACTAGGGATGGAACCCAGGGGCATTCTACCTCCGAGCTACACCCTCAGCCCTATTTTTTATTCTTTTTTTTTTCTTTTCTTTTCTTTTCTTTTCTTTTTTCTTTTCTTCTTTTCTTTTCTTTTCTTTTCTTTCCTTTTTGTTGTTGTTGTTGTACTGGGGTTCCTGGAAACCCTTCTACCTCCGGGCTACACTCCCAGACCTATTTTTATATTTTTATTTGGAAACAGGGTCTCTTGAGCCAACACAGCTGGCTTCGAACCTGCGCGATCCTCCTGTCTCCGCCTCCCAAGCGCGGGGATTACAAGCGTGGACCACCACGCCCGGCTTATTCTTTATTTTGAAACAGGGTCTCACTGAGTTGTGAAGGGCCTCACTAAGTAGTTGAGGCTGTCCCCGAACAGTGATCCTCCCATCTCTGCCTCCTGAATGCTGGGATTACAAGCCTGCGCCACCACGCCCTGCTGATAAGAATCAATTCTAAATGTCCACACACAGTACAAGCTGCACCAAGGCCCATCCCCATCCTGGGCCTCAGTCTCCCCGTCTGTAGGGATCGGGAAGTAGGTTCGCCCAGCAGTGATGGGGAGTTCAGAACCCCCTCCCTCCTCCCCCATTCCACACAGACTTCTCCAAGCCCATCTCTGAGCCTCTCTCTGTGCGTTCTTCTCTCTTTACCTTCTGTGTCTCCGCGTAGATTTTCTGTCTCCTTTTACATGTTTACCTCTCTGTCTTCCTCAGTGTCTCTTGTGTGTTCTCTTCCCCACCCTTCCTCTCCCTCTCGCCACCTCCCCTTCCAAGCTCCCCTCACCATCCCTCCCTGTCCCTTCTCTCCCCGTCTCTCTGGCAGCTCTGGTCGCCTGTGCTCAGGGCCTCTGGGGCTGCGAAGGAGGTTCCCAGGACACAGCGCGCCTTCCTCAGATCACTGGGTGCGACTTGCCCTCCTTGACCTTGTAGGGGAAGAAGGGACACCCCACTGACCTAGCCATGTGACAGCAGGGGGTCCCCCCTTTCCAGAGCCCCATTCTAGAGACACACGGAGGCCCTGGTTGTGTTGGAGTGGGAATGCAGGAGCAGAGGGGCCTTGCACAGGTGTGCCTGCCTGAGCAGGAGCTGCTCTTTGGCCCCGAGAGGCAGGGGTGAAGGGAGGCCAAGCCTTACCCCCGGGGAGCCAGGCACTTGGACAGGCTGACCCCACCCCGGCATGGCGGGCCTTGTGTCCCTCTGGCTCCCGGATGTTGTTTTGGGGAGCGGCCATCTGTCCTTCTGGGCTGAGAAGGCCTGGTCCCCAAAGCCTCCTAGAAAGCCCTCGAGGGCTGCCACTGGTGTGGGGGGAGGACGTGGCGGAGGACCTTACTGACTGGAGCTGCGGGGAGAGCCGCTTCTAATTCTGGTCACGTTGCCGACTGCTCCTCTTGCCCCTGGGCAGGTTGCCCTGCCCTTTGGGCCTCAGTTTCTCTGTGCTTAGTGAGTAGATATGGGCCTTGCTTTTTTTTGTGTGTGTGTGTGTGTGTGTGTGCACATGCCACTGGGGGTTGAACCCAGGAGCAATCTATTTCCAAGCTATACCGCCAGCCCTATATTATTTTTCCTTTGAAAACAGGCTTTCACTAAGTTGCTGAGGCTGGCCCCAAACCTGCTCTCGTCCTATGTCAGCCTTTCAGGTACTGGAAGGGTCAGTTTCTCTGGGCTCAGTGAGGCGGAGGTGGAGTTCCAAAGGCACCTTTCGCCTGGCTTCTTGGCTCCAGATCAGCCTCTGCCTTGGGGTCCCCCATTCACCTTCTCCTCCCCCCTTGGCAGGCTGGTGTCATGGTGACCGGCCCATTGAGTGCCACTAAGCTGGCTGGGAGGGAGGGGCCCTAGGCACCCCCTTTCCTGGGCTGCTCTCTTGGGGAGGCACCGACTTCACACAATGAGCTGGCTTCCACCCAACCCTTGTACGGACCCAGCTAAGTCTTCATGACACTGCTTAGTGCCTCTGTGACTCAGTTTCCCCACTTTCTCCTCCAAGTATAGACTTACTCCAGGATGTCAGGGCATCGTGAGCCAGAAGTCTTGTGCAAACAGGAATCTGAGTGCTTCTGAGGGACCCAAATGGACCATTGAAGCCCAGGGAGTGGTGGCCACACAGTGTGGAAGAAATGGAAAGAAAGTCTCCTGACCCGAGGTGTCACAGGCGATGGCCCCTGAGAGGCCTCTCCCACCCGGTGTGTGGGTTTGGCAATGGGAGATTCCCAGTATCTCAGCACAGTACCCTCGTAGGTCAGGCTGGCTCTGAGCCTGGGGGATGTCATCTTTACCATGTGTTGTGATGGGTTCAAGACAGACATGTTCATGGTGGGCCTCAGAAACAGCCAGTCCCACTTTCCCACGATCACCTCCAGGCCTTGTTCTAGAAGCTCAGGGGGATGAGCTACTGCCACCATGACTGGCCCCGGCCCGGCCCAGCTCTGGCCACACCTCCCCGTGGTCTCTTAAGTGGGGGTGAAAAGCAATTAGCCACGCCCCACAGAATCAGTGCCTGGTCCAGGTATGGAAACCAGGCAGGGGGGAGGGATTAGCTAGGAGAGCTTTTCCACAAAAGGTAAAAAAGGTGATTTAAAATCAAGATCAAAGATTTCCTGACAAGCCAGATGTGCTGGTGCATGCCTGTAATTCCAGTACTTGGGAGACTGAGACAGGAGGATCACAGGTTTAAGGCCAGCCTCCCTCAGCAACTTAGACCCTGTTTCAAACCGAAAAATAAAAAGGGAATGAAGATGTGGTCCGGAGGTAGAATGCAAAGCACCAAGCCAGAAAAGAAAGAGATTCAGATGTGGGACACTCTGACTCCAGACGGAAAGGGGACTAAGGGTGGTTATCTGGCCCCCAATGCACTTTATTTTGGTGATCTGGACATTAAGTGCCCAAGGCGCCACACTGGAGCCATGACAGCTGTATCTTCTGGGGCAAGGAGAGCCTCCCCCTCCTAGAGATACTGACTCCAGGGTGTCCCGGGGGAAGGGGTGTCTCCAGGGGAGAGCTCTCATTCTGCCTTCACTGCTGGGTGACCCCAGATGCATTCGTCAGCATTTCTGCAGCTATAATCCAAAGACCTGAGCATGCAACACAGAGAAAGGAAGATTTCCTTGCTCACAGTTTTCCTTGGTCATACTGGAGTTCAGTCCTTGTGAGGCCAGGGGCTGCAGATCTCAGGGCATGACATGTGGGAAGCAGAAAGGAGAGCATCAGGTTTTGTTTTTGTGGTACTAGGGATTAAACCCATGGATGCTATACTACTGAGCTATATGGTACCCAGGGGCACTCTACCTCCAAGCTGTACCCCCAGCCCTACTTTTTATTCTTTATTTTGAATCAGGGTCTCACTGAGTGGCAAAGGGCCTCACTAAGGAGCTGAGGCTGGCTGCGAACCACGATCCTCCCATCTCAGCCTCCCAAATGCTGGGGCTACAAGTATGCGCCACCATACCTGGCTAGAGTATAAGGGTTTGCTTCTCACATCATGGATGCCAAAAGGAAGAGAGAGCAAGTAAGAGGAGAGGAACCATATATATAATCCCCAAGGCCGCATCTCAGGGACCCACTCCTCCAGCCACACCCTTCAGAGCTGGCTCACCACTCAGCCAAATGCATTAGAGTGAATTTATCCTCACTGAGATTACAACCAAGCCCGCTTCCAACATTGCCATCCCATTTCCATGAGGGCTGGGCGGCATCCCAAATCCAAACCGTTACACGAGGCATGTCACTTTCCTTTCTTCACTGGGCCCCCGCCGACCAAATGAGGGAGAAGTTGCCTTCCATTCTTAAGTTCCCCCCAAAAATACCCACCAACTCAGTTTCTAGTGTGCTTACCTTGGAACAATCAAGGCATCCAGACCTGGTGTCTGGAGGCTGCTGACCATAGGTTTGCTAGTAAGCCTGATACCCGCTCTCCAACACAGGGCTGGACTACTGTGGCCGGAGTTCCCGTCAGTGCAGCTTAGTGGGGTCCAGGGATCCAAGGTGGCGGACTGGCCTCTTGGCCTGACTGAGCCTTTAGACCTCATTGAGATCCCCAGTAACCTAGGCAACAGCATCAGCCTTGGTCCATCCCGAGGAGCCTCTGTGCTCAGCTCTGTTCAGCACTTAAGAAAGGGCAGAAGGAGAGGACCTTGGCCTTGTTGTGCAAAAGAGGGTAAAGTCCTGCTGCAGGGAGCCTCCGGGCCAGATGGAAAAGCATGACTTCTTTACAGGGTTCAGCAAGAGAATAATCCCAGCCCAATGTGAGCCTGGCGGAGGTGAGCAACTGGGGCTGAATCTGGGCAGGCAATGGTGGACTTTAGCTGTCCGTGGTGCTGAAAGTTCTGGGCGTGTGCATTGACCTCATTCCTTCAGTAAATACTGCCTCCAGCCCTCCCCACCTCTCTGCCATCACCTTCTCTCTTCATTTTCTTTCCAGATATCCAAGGATCATATTGCTCCCCCATATGACTCATTCCCTCTTTCTCCCATTGCTCAACCTGTCTCCTGCACCCTTTTCACCATAACGGCCACTGCTTATATCCCATGGTCCATATCTCACCAGCTAGAATATCAGAAATAGAGGTACCAATCTAGAGAGCACTTGGAAATAATATAGGTATGTTCAGGGTTGAAAATAGTATAGGTATGTCCAGTGACTTGGGGGAGCTCTAACGTTTATAAATTGAGAAGTACCACACAACAAATAATTGGCATATCTGAGATACCAAGAGCATCCCTGGGAACCAGTTTACAGTATTTTTTTTCGGAGGGGGTAAACTGAGGCCAAGAGACAAGGGACTTTGCTATGGTTACCTAGCCAGCCAGAGACAAAATTACAGCCAGATTATAGGCCCCCGTCTCCCAGACAGGCTTTCATACAACCCAGTTGACCCCTGAACCAAGAGCTATTATCAAAGTGTTGACACTGAAAGCGGGAGAGCCCATTGCTTTAGAGGCTTTGAACAGGCCAGGGCCACTCTAGGGACTGGGACCAGGCTTCCTGGACACTAGAGCCCTGGAAGAGAGGACCCTGCCCGCATCATCCAGACCCTAATGCCCCTGACAGGCCATACCGCACACCGTCAGGATCGATCCTCAGCAGGAGCACCTGTGTTGCTGTGGTAACAGGCACCCACCTCGCTGGATCCAGCCCCACAGTGATGGCCTGGCCACCTGCCCCCCAGCCTCCCGTGCCCATCCCCTATGCCTCTGAGGGGACTCCTCCTCTCCTCTGTCCAGGGCTGTGCCTGAGGGCTTGGTGCCCTCATTAGCGGTAGCATACAGCTCCCTCGAGGAGCAGGCACATCTGTCTTCAGTCCTCCAGTGCCCATCCTCATCCCAGGGCAGGGTTGAGCACCCAGGGGAAGCACCTCCCACTCCCACACCCCACATTTTAGATCCTGCTTTCCAAGATCCAACAGAGTTAAATTAGTTTGAATCAGCCTACACATGCTCAAAGGCTCGCTCCTGAGATCCAGTGACTCCAGTATGGTCTCTTCCTACTTGTCTGTCTCCAGGGAGCTCAAGTCCAGTAGCGAAGAACAGAATGAGTTCCAAAGAGACACAGCCCATGGCATTATGGCAAATGCTCTAAAATAGATTTTCTGCTGTTCCAACGATAGATTATGAGACAATAGTGGACTGTGAAATCAATTTAGTGGGTCATGACCAGCGTTTGTATATGAAATGAATAGAACCCATTAGAACAGAATAGAAAGAGAAACATTATAGTCGTTGTCAAGATACATTTCCCTTTGTGAAACTGGGTTCAGGTGTGTGTGTGTGTGTGTGTGTGTGTGTGTGTGTGTGTGTGTGTGTACGTGCGCACACGTGCGCATGCGCTGGATAGTGATACCAAAATATATGTGTGACTGTGGCTTGAGAACAACAAAGCATGCTGGCCTCCATTCCAGGAGATGGGAATATAGAGAGGGGCTATATATTTAGAGGAAAACTAAAGGGATTGCTTCAGACCTAGCGTCTGGGGACAGCCTCTTGGAGGAGGTGGTGCTGGGTTGGGGTTGGTAAGAGTGTGTGAGCAGGGAGTGAGGGTGGAGAGGGCCCTTCGTGGGATGGATGAGCCCAGATCTGGCTGTGTGCGGGTCTGTAGTGCACCTGTCGAGTGCCATGTGAAGCATGCTCGTGGCACCAGTGTTGAGGGCTCTGAAGGTCACACTGAGGAAGCTTCATTCTTGAGAGCACTAAAGAGGCACCAATGGCTTCTGAGCAGGACTTGGCTTGATCCCGGGGTCAGGGGAAGGAGCAGGTGCCAGCGAGAAGACATGGTGCCAGCCCCAGCGAGGACTAGAGAGCTCCAGAAGAGGGAAAGGAGGAGACAGAATTCATGGTACTTGGGGCCCTGGGGGACACTGGTGTAGACTGGAAAGGTCCCTATCTGTGGCATCTCCATCCTGACCCCGCTCCCATGGTCAGTACCACTGTGACATGTCACCCTTGGGAAACAAGCATTCTGCGGCCCTGACTTCAGAACCCTCCTCCTCCTCAGAGGAGCAGGATTCTTGCTCCTGGATGCCCGGGCTGGTGCTGAGGCAGGCCTGGTGTGTGGGCTCAGGGGGCAGGTAGTGGCAGTGCTGGGGAGAGAGAAAGCAGTGGGCAGGATCAATCACGGAGGCCTTTCTCGAGGGTGGGGGGAACCAGCCCTGAGCTTCAGGGAAACTGGAGCATATCTATTCTTATTTTTCTGCCCTTTGAAACATACCAGGACCAGAGTCTGCCTTACCTCGCCTCAGAAGGACTTTAAAACCCATCAGGAAGAGACTGTGAATGTCGGCTCTCCCTAAACACCCCTATCCCTTTATTCAGTGATGTCACTAAGCTTGCATGTTGAGGAAACCCTCCCTTCCAGGAGCAGATGGATGGGGGAGGTGGTCCTCTGCCACCGGTTTCCACAGCCCAGCTGGGAGTCAGGTGCCCTCAGCAGGGTGAGGTGCAGGCTTATCACACCCTGCTAGAGATATGCCTCCTGTTGACAGGGCCTGGAGGCAGGACAAGGCCCCTAACAACCCTGAGCTTAAAAAATCTAGGAACTCTAGATTTTGTGGTGGCACACACTTTTAATCCCAGCATTCGGGAGGCTGAGACAGGAGGATCTTGGTTCACCACCAGCCTCAGCTACTTAGTGAGGCCCTTCGCAACTCAGTGAGACCTTGTTTCAAAATAAAGAAAAAAAATTGGGCTGGGGGTGTAGCTTGGAGATAGAATGCCCCAGTTTCCATCCCCAGTAACACACACACACACACACACACACACACACACACACACACACACACACGTCTAGGAAATCAGAGCACTGGATTAAAGAATAATTAGGCTAATAGAATCTCCCCCATTGTTTTTGCTCTCTGGCAAGTGCTCCTTAATAATTCTATTGCTTTTAACTCAGTCAGCTCAACGGAAGTGGGTTTTTAAGTAACTTAATTATTTCAGAACTCACTGCTTCCAAAAACAATCTAAGGTTTCCCCTCTCCAGCCCTGTGACTCTGTGCTCTGTGAGCTATTTATTTTAATTAGCTTTAGATGGTATATCTAACATATGCCAAAAAGAAAAAATTCACAAACAACTGCCCATTAGCCAGAAAGCAGAGCCCTGGTACCAATCGCCCCCGAATGACGGGCCATTCAAACTTGCAGTCAGGTGGGTGCTGAGATTCGTGAGGACCGGGCACTGCAGAGTGGACACTAGCAAAGGGCTTGGGGGAGCCCAGGTGGGAGGGCCCCATCTGGTTGGAGGTCAGGGAGGGGGGTCTGGAGGAGCTGGTTGGGGCGCTAGACCTTGACAGAGCAGGATGGACACCATTCAACCCTCTTACATTCTCCATGGATAATGCCTGCACCTTTATGCATCACACATTGTTTTTCTGTGATGCTCTCTCCCACATCACATTCCAACTTTAATACAGACGCCGGCTCTGAGCACCTAGAGACTTCATAGTGTGCTGTCCCGGGCAGCAGCAGCTCCAGGCAGGGACACCGCCCTGGGTCCTCAAATGTCTCTCCCTCCTGTTTACCACAACTGGGAACCGAAAGGTCAAGAACGCAAAGCGTGGAGCCAGACCTGCTGGGTTGGAATTCTCCTGTCATCCATAATCTCTTTGTGCCTCAGTTTCCTGATTTACAAAATGTGTCGCTAGTGCATTAGTACCTACTAGTACCTAGGTCCTGAGGATTAAATGGACGAGCATATCTGGAGTAGTTCGAAGGAGACCTGAGAGCTGGACACGATGGCACACGCCTGTGATGCTAATGCTTGGGAGCCTGAGACAGGAGCATCATGGTTCCAGGCCAGCCTCAGCAATGTAGTGAGATTATTAGCAATCTAGCAAGATCTTATTTTAAAATAAAACAAAGAGGCCAGGCATGGTGGTGCACGCTTGTCATCCCAGCATTCGGGAGGCTGAGACCGGAGGATCGCGGTTCACAGACAGCCTCAGCTACTTAGTGAGGCCTTCTGCAACTTAGTGAGACCCTGTTCCAAAATAAAGAATAAAAAATAGGGCTGGGGGTATAGATCGGAGGTCGAATGTCCCTGGGTTCCATCCCCAATACCACAATAAATAAATAAGTAAATAATAAAATAAAACAAAGATAAAATTTAAAGGGCTAGGGGTATAGCTTAGAGGTAGAATGACCCTGGGTTCAATCCTCAATACCAAAAGGGAAAAAAATGACCTGGGACATGGCAACATGATCTCTATTCAGTTGGCAGCTCTTATTAAGATGCAAATGCTGATATTATTAATGAAAAAAGTGGAGAGTCATCAAAGTAAAGGAATGGAGGCAGTGATGGCAATTATGCCGCGTTTACTAAAGGCAGCAGCTCTTTAGTCACACACCCCGTATTCACGATTATGTTCAGCAGAACAAAATGAAAGGCAGGGTAGAAAAAGCTAGAGGCAGATTGTATGGAAAAGGTTTTAGCATGCCTCTAGCCACCACGCCTTTTGTGCAATTTCACAGCAATGACTTTAACTTAGAGTTTCAGACATGTGTTAGGTCCCTGGGCCCTGGACAGCTGAGGAGTGTGGACCTGCCCCGCAGGCCCCAGGGAGCCAGGGAGGGTTCTGGAGGGGGGTAGTGACCTGACTCCTGGCGATTTCCATCGTTTGCAGGGAATGCCTACCGAGAATGCTTGGAGAATGGGACGTGGGCCTCGAGGATCAACTACTCACAGTGCGAGCCCATTTTTGATGACAAGGTAAGGGGTCCCCTGTGCCGCGACCCTGGTCCTATGTGGACATCATGACTCAGGTCGTGCACAGAGCAGGCCACTTCTTCCTGCACCCCTGTGCTCAGCGGCCCTGCAGTGGGGGTTAGAAAGGGGACCTGAAGGCCGTGGTGGAACTCGAGAAATAACCATGGCCCACACACGCTCAGTGACCCCACAGTCCTCCTCTCCGAGCCTCAGTTTCCCCATCTTGCACTCTGCTTCTGGGGCTCCATGTGAGAGTACAGCCTGCAAGAGCCCACGCGAGAAACTGGGTCCCACTCAGACCTCCCTGGCCTTGCCCTGGCTCTCAGTCTGGAACTGGAGGCTGTGCTGCCTGAGGCTGGTCTCCTCACCACTATTTCTTTCGATTTCTCCCCCCTGTGGTAGGAAAGAGCCCAGAGGCATTCCACCACTGAACTACATCCCCAGCCCTTTTACTTCTCATTTTGAGAAAATGGTCTTGCTAAGTTGCCCAGGCTGATATGGAACTTGGGCTCCTCCTATTAGCCTCCCGAGTAGCCAGGATCGCAGGCGTGCGCCTCCATGCCTGGCCTAGATTCTTCTTCTTCTTTTTTTTAATCTGTACATACATCTCTGGGATATCGCAGAATAGATCGTGTCCAAATGTGCCCCTAAAAGTGCACCTGGGGAGGCCCGACCACAGCCCTTCGTAACGAGAGCTACTAGGACCAACAGGCATGCGCTCTGGGAGCCAGACAAGGTGTGGCTCATCCCCCAAGGCCAGGACAGGGTCAGAGCACATGGATGGTCATGGCGGCAGCACCCAGCCTGCCCCACCTACCCATGCCTCTGTCTCCCCTGACTGTCTGTCTGTCTGTCCATCCAGCAGAGGAAGTATGACCTGCACTACCGCGTTGCCCTGGTTGTCAACTACCTGGGCCACTGCGTCTCCGTGGTCGCTCTGGTGGCTGCCTTCCTGCTTTTCCTGACCCTGCGGTGAGTCCGCCACCTGCCCTGTGTGCTCCTTGTCTTCCTCTCTCCTGGGGACAGAGCAGGGCTGGCCAGGTGCCTGGGCAGTGACTGCCAGAGGGCACACGGAGTGCCAAGCAAGCCCAGCCAGGGTGGGAATTTGGCTCCTGGGGCCACCCTTCCCCCATCCCCGGCCAAGCTCCACCTGATCTCAGGGTGAACTTGGTCCCGGCTGCCCTTGAGCCTCTGTGACCCTAGCCCAGCCCCTTTCGAGCCCCGCTGACCCCCGGCCCCGGCCTCTGCAGGAGCATACGCTGCCTGCGCAACGTGATCCACTGGAACCTGGTCACCACCTTCATCCTGAGAAACAGCATGTGGTTCCTGCTGCAGCTCATCGACCACGAAGTGCACGAGAGCAATGAGGTCACTGATGCGGGAGCCCGGGCCGGGCTGGGCTCGGGGACGCCCGCCTCTGCTGCACACCCGGGAGCAAAACCAGACAGAGCTCACCTCCCCAGCCAGTGTCCCACCAGGGCTCGGGAGGCAGGCAGGGACTGGGCTGCTGGCCAGGGTCTTGGGCGCTACACAGACCCCATGCTGGACTGGTTTGCCTTGTTCCACTCCCCATCCTGTGAATTCAGGTCCTTTAGAGAAAGGGGGCTGAAACTAACCCCTGCTTCCCAGTACTTGGGAGGCTGAGACAGAAGGATCCTAGGGTCCAGAAGTGTGCATTAATTTAGCAAGACTGTGTATCAAAATAAAAATAGTCAGGCATAGTGGCACCTGCTTGTAACCCCAGCATTCGGGAGGCTGAGACAGGAGGATCACGGTTCAGGGGCAGCCTCAGCTATGTAGTAAGGCCCTTTGCAATTCAGTGAGACCCTGTTTCAAAATAAAGAATAAAAAATAGGGCTGGAGGTGGAGGTAGAATGCCCCTGGGTTCCATCCCCAGTACTGCAAAAAAAAAATATATATATATATATATATATATATATATATATATATATATATATAAACAGCTGGGGGCTGAAGCTTAGAGGTAGGATGCCTCAGGTTCAATCTCCAGTACAAAATAAAGTAAATCAATAAATAATCAACTCGGGCAACTAGAAAAGGGCCACACGGGGAAGACCCAGACCTAAGCAGACACCCAGCCTGGCTTCACCCTCCACTTGGCCCCAGGTTGCGCCACGTTCAAACAAGTCCAATCAGAAGCCAGGTGCCTTCCTGCCCCCATTGTGGTGTGTTAAATGAGACATCATCTAACTCAGAGGAAAGATGGGGTTGGAGGGGGAGATCTCTGGCCTCCTCCCATCATCAGGGCAGGACTTTCCAGAATGAAGGTGACAGCCGGCTGGCTAGTGGGGACTACAGATCAGGGCTGTAACCAGGGCAGCTCAGCATACTCAGCATGTCAGAGCCAGACAGGGAGGAGGCAGCCTGTGCCAGGGCTCCCCCACCCCTCCACTGTTCTCTGCATCCCAGCCTTGGCTCTGGTTCCCTGGGGATAAATCCAAGGTAAAGGGGACCAGGCAGGGGCCATCAGGAAGCTCAGGCCTGGAGACCCTCATCTCCTTTCACTGCCTGTAAGGAACAGGTGTTGCAGATCAGAGAGGTGCAGCCTGGCTCCCTCTAGGGCAGACCACACCAAGTGCAGACTTGCCCAAACCCAGCAGCTTTGGAGAAGCCCCTCTCATGTCCCCAGACTCCACTCCTGCAGAGAAGTTAAAACACACCAGCATCCTGGGTGTCGGGGTCAAGGGATGGGGCAGGAGTTGGGGCAGGTTGAAGCTATTCCATGGACCCTGGACCCTCTTGGGGAGGCTCAAGCCTCCCGCTCCTACCAAGCAGTCCCTGACAGCCCCGCCCCACGCGCAGGTCTGGTGCCGCTGCGTCACCACCATCTTCAACTACTTTGTGGTCACCAACTTCTTCTGGATGTTCGTGGAGGGCTGCTACCTGCACACAGCCATCGTCATGACCTACTCCACCGAGCGCCTGCCCAAGTGGCTCTTCCTCTTCATCGGATGGTGTGAGGGTCCCAGGGACTGGGATGGGGGATACTGCAGGACCACCCTCCATCTGTGGCCTGAGGACCAGAGCCCAGCCCTGCCCACCACCCCAGCACAGCCCCAGGATGCAGCCCCTTTCTCCCCACAAATCCCTTCAAAGGATGCTCCATGTCTTGCCCTCGTCCCTGGCCAGAGTGGTCAGCCCAAAGACCCGGGCCTCTGGCTTCAGTGGAGAATCTGGCCGGCTTTCCTTCTCTGTCACAAAATCTCTAAAATCATGCCATCCTTGCTTGGAGAAGAGTGGGGGGCAGGGGTCCCTGAATGGGTACACAGCTGACTGCAGCTGGAAGAGCAGAAACAATATCCCAGGGCCCCGCCCTGAGTTCTGTGAGAGCGTCCCTGTCCACCTGTCTGTCCCCTGCAGCCCACATCGGTCTTTCTTCCAGGCATCCCCTGCCCCATCATCATCGCCTGGGCGGTTGGCAAACTGTACTATGAGAATGAACGGTAAGTGAGACAGGCCAGCCCCGGGGGTCAGCTCTGGGCTCTGGCCAAACCACAGAGTGGGAATTGGAGCCAGGCCTGGGCAGACTGGCTTCCCTCTGTCCTGACCCTGGAAGAGATATCCCAACCTCAGAAGTGCCCCGTGGTAGGTCTCAAGGCAGCTCTGTGATGAGTTCAGTTAGGAACGGAGGTTCCTTTAAGTGTAACACATACTCGACCCTCTTGGCCTTTGGAAGTCCTCCCCCACCCCCAGAACCGAATGAGCAGGTCTGGCCAAGGGTCCACAGAAGCAGCCAGGGTCCCAGGGCTTTCCGCCCAGTCTCTGCCTAGGCACAGTGTCCCAGCCTAGGGCCCTCGCTGGACCTCCCTGCACCAGAGACTGGTACACCGGGCCCGGCCCAGAACACAGCAGCTCTGCCACAGACCAGCCAAAGAGTGACTGGGAAGTTAGGTGCCAGCAACCAAGAGAAGGGGCTCTGGGCAAAGTTAGTCTGTGCAGATCTGAGGGCAGACCTCAGGGGTTCCCTGGTGTTTAGGGGGTGTGCACAAGAATAAGGTAGAATTCCAAGAGCTCAACATTAAGAAAGGCTCATAAAAGTAAAAGATGCCCAAGGATAGGTGGTCTGCCTTAATAGGTAGTGAACTCAAGCAGAGACCAAACTCGAGTGCGGGGAGCTGCGGGGGAGGTGCCTACTGGGCTGGTGTGCGCTGGCGACCTCTGAAGTTGTCGTTTCTCAAAGTCAATGAGCCTTCCCAGAGTTTCAGTAGTTGCTGGCAGAGCCGGGCTGAGCCCTGACCCAGCCCTTCCTCTGGGTCCTAAAGTGTCCCCCTGAGCAGCATCCCTGGAGAACAAACCGAGGCCCTGGCAGCCCCTGAGGCCAGCCCCGCAGCAGGCTCCGTGTGCTGGCACTGGAGGCTCAGCTCAAAGCCTGGATTCAGATGAGTCTGGGCAGAAGGTCCCACCTCCACATCTGCCGCTTCGTGTGGCTGAGTGCCTGGCACACACGAGGTGGTGGGTTCTGAGCAATGTGGGCACAGGGCAGCTAGGCCCTGGGACTACCGGGGATCCCAGCTCTCTCTTCATTCCCGAACTGGTGCATGCCAGCCCTGTCTGTGCCCCACAGTCTGCAGGGGGAAGGAGTAAAGAGGAGACCCCAGGCCTGCTTCAGACTGGCTGGGGGCCCAGAACCACCATGTGGGGCAAGACAACCCAGGGCCCAGCCAGGGCGGTCAATGGGGCTAGAACTGTGCCCCAGAAGTGTCTGAAAGGGGCAGCTCTGGGAACGGGGCTGGAGAAGGGGCTGGCTGCAGGATCCTGGTTCTAGGCTGAGAGAGGGCTCCCTGCACAGCCCAGCGGCTGCATACAGCCACCCCTTCTTTGCAGATGCTGGTTTGGCAAGGAGCCTGGCGACCTTGTGGACTACATCTACCAGGGCCCCATCATCCTCGTGCTCCTGGTAGGTCCTTGGTGTGACTGGGGCGGAGCTGGGACACTGGGAGGACATCAGAGGACTCACCCAGACTGAGAAAGACATGGTCGGAGCAGCCCCCAATCCACTCTGCATGCCGTCGCTGTACCCAGTACGCGCCCCCTGTCCCCGCCACCCCCGCATCATCCATCTTCCGTTTTCGGGCTCTGCCTGGGACAGCCCCACACTCCTCTCTGGACCTCCTTTGTTTTCCAGGTGGGGAAAAGATCAGACTGGTGAATTTCTAGGGCCTTCCCAGGTTTGGCATCCCCTTGCCAGGTATGGTGCCTAGGCAGCCAGGTGAACAGGCAGCCGGTGGCAGGAGAAGCGGCTGAGCATCTGTTCAGCCCAGACCTGCACCCCTCTCTGCCCCAGCGACCCCCTGGGGGCCCACCCCCGCCCCCACCTGGAGCCGCAGACTCTGGAGCGCAGCATAATGAGCAATTGTTCCCCATCCAGCTCAGCTCCCCGCCCTTTACCAAATGTATTCGCATCTAAGGCATAATTGCCACGTCTTTAATCCACAACGAGCTTTAATTAAGATAGAGTTTAAGTAGAGGCTGCTTTCTGCAAAAAGAAACTATTACATATCATACATTTAAAAAAACATACAAAAAAGCCCCATAAGAAATTGGCATTTATTAAGTAAGGCTTATTTCAGGCTTGGTAATTTTAGGCTCCTATATGTACCAGCATCCTTAAAGGGCCAGGTGCCTTCTGGGAAACCCAGAGAGAGCAAAGCCCTTCTCCTGCACACAGCATGTGCCCAGCAGGGCTGGCTTTTGTCTACCATGAAGACAATTACTGTTTATCTCTTCTATCTCCTTACTCTCTCTCTCTTTTGTGTTTTCCGGGATTCATCGGACCCCATCTTGGCGTCCTTGATGTGTGTCAACTCATGATGACTAGGAAGGTTTTTCACCTGTGGCCTGAAATTCCACCGCGGGGCTTCATGGGCGTCAGAGGCAGGAGCCCACGGGGGAGGGGCGGTCCTTGGGCTCCCAGCTGGAGCGAGTCACTCACGCCCCAGTGCGCACGGAACCCGCAAGATCTGTTCCCCCCCAGCCGCTGCGGAGAGCGCATCGTGAAGGGATAGGGCTTTGATGAGGCTGGGACACAGCCAGGGGAGGCTGGCCTGGATGGGGACCAAAGGCAGCTGTAGCTCTCCTTGCCGTGAAGATGTAGGCCAGGTGGTGAGGACAGAACAAACATGGGGGACGTGATGTGCACGCGCCTGAGAGCCAGCATCCCGCGCCCTCACCCACGCAGCCCTCTCTCCCCCATGCCTGCCTCTGGACCCAGGTTCCAAGCTGAGCCCTTCTGCATGCAAGAAGCAGAGCGTGAGCTGGCCTGCCCAAGGCCACCTCTCCTGAGGATCTGCGTGGGGCTTGGGGGCAGGTCTCTTGCCTCTCACCCACCTCCTGGCTGGATGTGTGCCTGGCATTCCACCTCCCTGCCCTCCCCAGCCCTTCACAGATCCGCTCCTGCTGCTAAGAGACACTCCTTTATTTCTGAGTTCTGAGAAGCAGGCATGGTGGTTGGGTTTCCAGAAAGCCTGACTTCTCACTGGCTGTTGTCATGGGAAAGGGAGCTGACATCCTCTGCCCTCCTGTGAGCATTTCACCTTGTGCTGGGCTCTAAGGCAAGCCCTGTGGTTATCCCCACTGGACAGATGAGGAAGCGGAAGCTCAGAGAGGTTAAGCAACCTGCATAAGGCCACACAAATAAAAACTGGAAGAGTCGGACTTTGAGCCAGGAGACTAGGACTAGGTGGTGGGGAGTTGTTTGGGAGGTGGTCCCAGGGTGCACAGAGGGCTGGGAGCAGACAGGGAGCGGAGAACCACGATAGGCTGAGGTAATGAGCAGGGGTCAACAGGACAGCCAGCAGGGGCCAACAGGACAGCCACCTGGGTCTCTACGGCCTCTCTGAGGAACCGTGCATAAAAGACTTAGGATTGTCCCTTCAACGCTGGGAAGCTGGCTTACCTATCCACCCACTGCAGGCCTCAACCATAGAGGTTATCCGGGACAGCTGGGATGTTGCACACTGAGCCAAGAGTTGTTCTCCCTGGAATGCAGAGCTCAGGTGCCAGCCAGGCAGACCTGAGGTGTCTCATGCTGTGGATGCCCAGCCCGGGTCCCCTGGGCCGGGGCTCACCTGCAGGGAAGGGTGCCTAGCCCAAGCCTTTCTCTGGTGTCACAGGAGCTAGCTCAGAAGGAAAACAGGGTGGCCCAGATATGTGGGGGTTAATGTTCCCAGATAATCTCCAAGGTTCCATCCCCAATATCACCAAAAAAAAAAAAAAGAATATATTTTGATTTCAACAGTCTCTACTCTCAGATAAATGTGTAAGATCAGAAAACAGGAAGTGCTTTGTATTACATAGGATTCACCTGTGTTGATCATGACTTATGTCCATGATCCAAGGAAATGTGCCAGAATTCAGGAGCTAGAAGTCAGGCTTACCACCCAGGGCAGCCAGCCAGGATGAGCTCTCCAGAGGCAGAGCTACCCTGCAGTATGGGGTACCCAGAGACTTCATTGTTGACATCTGAAACCTAGAAGTGTTAGAACGCAGCCCAGGGTTTCAAAGCCATGGATTTTCTAGATAGACTGTGTGTGTGTGTGTGTTTGCACATTAGCCAGTAAACATCCCTGGGCTATTATGCACCTCCCTCTGGCTTGTGGGCACTTTCTGAGGAGTCCTGATGTCGGTCTTGCCCACTCCCCTCCCTGCCTGAAGGCAGATGAAGAAAAACACAGGTATAGCCACGCCCCTTCGCCTCCCCCTGCCCCACCCCACTACACACAGGACACACTCTTTGAATCAAGCACATGCACACAGCACACAGGGAACAGGCCCACCTGCCCACAGAAGAGTGGACAGAGAGCACACAGCCACAGGGACCGGCAGAGACAGGGACAGAAAGCCTGACCGCAAGGCCCGCAGACCCAAGAAGAAGGAGCTCAGGAGCTCAGGGTGATGCTGAGTCCTGGATGTCAGCGTCCGTGGACCGACTAGGCAGCCATTGGTCTTCTCCGCCTGGGGGAGTCTATGCAGCCCCGGAGTTCCTGGGCACAGGGCCAGTTAAGGGGAGATCCGTCACTTGTCGGGCCACAGAGTTATGAATCACTCCGTGAGTCAGGGCCCCTGCAGGGCAGGGCTGAAGGAACTTGGGCCAGCCTGGAGCCCTGACAGTGCCAGGGCTCAGAGACCTTCACTAGCAAGTGGGGAGGACTCTGTGGCCCTGAGAGGCAGGGCTCAGCGGGCTCTAGGCCTGGCTCTGTGGGTCCCTGAGCGGGGCAGGGGCTGGGGCTACCTGCAGTATCCCCAGAAGAGTGGCCTTTGAGCTCTCGGCCACCTCCACGGGTGAGGGGGAGGGAGAGCAAGCAGCCTGAGCCAATGGGGCATCTCCTTGCAGAGCTGCACCTCCAGGGCAGAGCTGATCCAGGGCACCTCCAGGGCAGAGCTGATCCAGGGCCGGCGGGTGCTGGGTGGCTGGGCTGCGTGCCTAGATCTGGTGTTCAGGGGGCTCCAGGGAAGGTGGCTGCTTCTCAGCTCACCCCCCGCTCGTGGTCTTTTGTCCCTCTCTGCTTTCCCTCCTTCCAGATCAATTTTGTGTTTCTGTTCAACATCGTCAGGATCCTAATGACGAAGCTGCGAGCATCCACCACTTCCGAGACAATTCAGTACAGGTGCGTGAACGCCTGGGTGCCCTGGGCGTGGCAGCAGAGAGACGAGAAGGCCACCCGGGCCATTCCCCCGCCTCCAGGCAGAGCCCTCTACGTGCTCGCCCAGGGGCCCCCTGGCATTCCGGGAGCTGCACACGCTCAGGCCATTGTCACGCTCTCGTCCTCCAGGAAGGCGGTGAAGGCCACCCTGGTCCTCCTGCCCCTGCTGGGCGTCACCTACATGCTGTTCTTTGTCAACCCCAGCGAGGACGACCTGTCGCAGATCGTGTTCATCTATTTCAACTCCTTCCTGCAGTCGTTCCAGGTGGGCGCCCCAGCCACAGGAGCTCCGGCACAGGCTTGGCGCCCGTGGGGTTCAGTTGCGCACACACTGATGGAGCTCTTGTGCACTCGGGACCAGCCTGGCCCGCAGCTGCCCTGGACTGCGCCCTGCCCTGCCCATCATCCCCACCAGGGGCGCAGGCATTCCTCACTTGCTGAGGATTCGGGGCGCCTGATGCCTGGGATGGGCCCCAAATGTTGAGGAGGGACCACCCCTCACTTAGCATGTACTGGTACCACAAGGGCGGCAGCCATGAGTTCTGACAGCCGTCCAGCTCTGACCCCTGGGGTGCTCGGTCACCTACCCCCCACCCACCCTCCAGGCCGAGCGCCTCTTCCCACGGTCCTGACCGATGCTTCTTTCTTCCTAGGGCTTTTTTGTGTCTGTTTTCTACTGCTTCTTCAATGGAGAGGTATGTGGCTGGGCCCTTGGGGTGGCCTGGGCTTTTGGAGTCCTCAGATCCTACTGTGACTGATTTGGCTGCAACAGTCTTTCAGGAAAGCATGGTCCCTGGCTGGGCTCAGCTCTGCCCCAGAAGAGGGAGGGGAAGGCCTGAGAAAACTCTTGGCCCTGGACAGCAGGACTACTGCAGGCCTGCAGCCATTTAGAAGGTCAGGTACTATGCAGGCTGGAAAAAACATTCCAGGCTCCGTGCATGCCCCCGGAGAACCAGGAAAGTGGGCGCCCAGGCCGCAGAGCCTCAGGGAAGAGAGGTGGCCACAGGAGGGAGCTTCCAGAAAGAGGAAAGGCATTTGCCATGCAATTCGTTCTTTATGGACTCAGAGCAGAAGAGAAGCCAGCACATTCCCCCCACTGCCATAGAAAGGCCCTGGCTGGGCTCTGGGGGTCGAGGCAGCCATGAAGCCGCTGCAAGGGAGATGTGAACCAGCCGATGGTGGGTGAGGTCCCACGTGGTTCCTGCGTGGAACAGCAGACATAGCCCAGCCTGGGCGCTTCTAAGCACCCCAGAGGAGCACAGGTGGTGCTTGGCCTGCAGGTGCCTAGGAGATCGGAGGCATCTACACAGACTCCATCCATCAATTGAAGGGGTCTGGATGCCCAGCCGCGGTGCAGCCTACCTCCCTGGGCTGGAGAGCATGGGGAGAAGGAGCTGCTGACGCCAACAACAACCATGGTTACTGAACACTTATTTTGCTTCAGCCGTGTGCTAGATAGGACGCGGGACACGATACATTTTACGGAAGAATTCTTCCTCTACAATGCAAATAAAAACAGATCCAATTAGGCATGTGTAGAGCCCCAGGCGGGCAGGAGGAGCTCACCCACAAAGTCTCTGGTCCCACTCTTGACTGGGTGGCAAAGTGTCCAAGGGAAACCGGGAGATTCCGAAGAATGGACGTGTGGGTTCAGGCTTCCCCAAGGAGGGACAGGGAAGGGGAGTTCCCAGAGACCGGCTTCAGAGAGGAGGCAAGAGAGGGAGGGAACCCTGGGGGAACAGGACCGGGGAGAGCCTGGGCATGAGTCTCTCCCGTCCTGCAGGTGCGCTCTGCTGTAAGGAAGAGGTGGCACCGCTGGCAGGACCATCACTCTCTCCGAGTGCCCGTGGCCCGCGCCATGTCCATCCCCACGTCGCCCACGAGGATCAGCTTCCACAGCGTCAAGCAGACGGCAGCCGTGTGACCTCGTGTGACCCTCGACGGCCCAGCTCCCCACCACCCCTCCATCACCAGAGCCATCTCCCCCTCCTCCGCCTCCTGTCCCTGGGTCCTTGTGCAGACTCATGGAGAAGGGAGGAAAGAGACCAGCTCTTCAGCCTGGCCAGAAAGAGGTGGTGCAGCTCAGGAGGGGCCCCGAGGGACCAGGGCCCAGCCACCTCGAGTCTCCACGCAAGAGAGCGCAGAGGGACGTCACGGGACCCCTGAAAATTGCTGGTGGAAAATTGCTGGTGGAGGTCTTAAGCCATGGCCCACCGTGGCCTCCGTTGCTCATTGTAGCCCCATTCACAGACGAAGAAACTGAGGCCCAGAGTGGGGGATGGTTTGATGGTGCGTCCTGCGTGCTCAGGGGCGCCCTCTGCTGTTGGGGAAGTCAAACATCAGTTGAGCTGGCTTCCTCCCAAGGCCTAGGTAGGACTCACCAAGCTCCTCCACCCTCTCCCCTTCCACCCTGCCCCTGGGGAGGGGTGGGCAGCCAGGACAACCACATATTTAGGCCAGGACAGGACAAAATAGGAGTCAGAAGGGTGATTGGGAGACCAGGCTTCACGGCCTCCGTAGACAGGGCTGCCCCTCAAGTCCAGCCAGCAGCCTGGGAGAGGCCTGTGGCTGAGGACAGGGGCCAAGGCATGGCGGCCCTTGTTAGCAGAGATGCCAGGCCTCCCCGCTGTATGATAGGACTGGACCCTTCATGTTGAGAGAGCCTGCAAGCCCATCCCTCTCATGACCCTCCTCAGCCCAGCCACAGGCAGCTAGTTCCACGCAGAGGAAGCTTAGAGCTCAGGCAGCAGGCAGGGCCTGGCCCCAAACCGAGGGCCTGGAATCTGCGGGCAGGGCAGACAAGGCCGCTGAGACCCAAGAGCGACAACCATCAGGGCCTTCCGGGTTTGGCTTCTGCCCCTCTGGGAGGGTGGCCGAGGTCAAGGGGAGGGAGAGGCCACCGGACCATTGGTTTTGAACGGGGCTTTTGCTCTAGTTACCCTCCCCCAAAAAATAAATTTTGAGAAACAGTGTATCCCATTTTGCACATTTTTAATTTGGCATGTGATACGTTTTTAAAAGTGCAAAGGGTGTGATTGCTGGCATTTGGTAAATATTTACATTTTAAAATAAAGCTGCTGCAACGCTTTAAAATAGATCAAATGGAACCTAAACACCACAGTGATTTAACACCACCCTCGTCTGTCTTACAAACACTGGCACCAGCTCCTCATTAGCCAGGGGAAATGTGCAGGGCACGGTAGCCTGTAGTCCCAGTCACTCAGGAGGCTGAGGCAGGAGGATTGCAAGCTCGAGGCCAATCTCGGTGACATGGTGAGACCCTCTCTCCAAATGAAATTTTAAAAAATAGTAAGTAAATAAATAAAGAGTTAGGGTTGTAGCTCAGTGGTAGAATATTTGTCTAGCATGTGTGCAGTACTGAGTGCAATCCCCAGGAAGACAAGACAAGGAAAGGAAAGAAAAGAAGAGAAAAGGAAAGGAAAGGAAAGAAAAGAAGTGGAATTTTTACATTATTCCTTTCCTATTTAACTCATGTCTTCATTCTATTCTCCCTACAGAACTCTTTATTTTACTTATTTTTATGTATTTATTTATTTTGCAGTGCTGGGGATCCTACCCAGGGCCTTATACGTGTTGCTAGGCAGACACCCTATCATTGGACTACATCCTCAGCCTTTGTTTAGAGACAGGTTCTCAGGAAACTGCTCAGAATGGCCTCAAATTTGCAACCCTCCTGCCGCAGCCTGCTGAGCAGCTGGGGTTCCCGGTGCGGGTCACCTCCCTCGGTTGGCTGAAGCCTTCTGTGGTTCACCTTATCTTACGTGTCTGCACAAAATAGATGTGTGAATCAAAGTAAAGTACTTAACTTCCTGTGGGAAAATGTTCTAAGTGTTTTTAAAGCCTTCTAGATTGAGTTTTTCTAACTATTTTTGGTATAAAATGTAGTAAATCATCGATTAAAGAACTATTCAACACTGCTAGTTTTTTTTTTTTATAGTAATTCCTAAGCCTGAAAAGGAAAATTCATGGAAAACACATCTGGATGAAACAGATGGAGATTTAGTTGTCCTTGGTTCTATGGATAAATTTTATTGCAAAAATGAATCAGGATGCGGGATCAAATCTTTTCTTTTTTTATATTTTATAGCTGTGCATGCTGAGAAAGCTTTTAAAATAAATAAGTAGAAGCCATGGCAATGCCACTCAGTCCTCTACACTCCTTGTGAAATGTATGCCCCAAATTGCACGGCAATCTGTCACCAAAAATGACCTGTCAGCTGACCACTTAAGGCTCTTTTTTTTTTTGGCTGTGGAAAAAAAATGAGCTGAAAATGATCAGGCTTACAATGGGCTTTGCTACCCAGGCCGCCGCCCCCGCGTACCAATGCACTGTTGGGGACTGGGGAGGGCTTCCGTCAGGAGAAGTAGCCGGACGCCCCGACGTTGCTTTCTTGAGAGACAGAATGATGCGAGTCTTGGCATACCTTTCCACCTCCCCAGAGATGCAGGAACAGGCGCATCCATTAGCATCATGGATGCTCTTGTAGAGAAAAAAGGTGTAAATGGCTCAGCCCAAGAGGCCACTTGGAGAGCTGTCAGATAGAAGAGACGGAGCGATGGTGCAGAGCTCATCAGAGCAGACACTGCAAGCCTGACGCCAAGTCCCTGCCACTAATCAGCGCGCCTCAGCTGTAGCCCTGTTCGGCTCCACAGCTCCTCTGGGCCTCTGTTCCCGGCGCAGGCCCTCGCCAGGAAGAGCGTCCTTTGACCTTTGTTTAGTGCCTTTTGACCTCTTTTCAGTTTAGGGCAGGCTCCACCGGGCCCTGAAGCCCCTCATTACTTGGGCTCCTGGTCATGGCGCCCACGGAGCTCTGCCCTTGAAGTGCTACAAGAGCCATTAGCCATCTCTCCGGGTCCCTGCTTGTTAACCTCGTTAGGCACCTGTTCCTCACGGCCCAGCCAGTCCCCATTAGCGTCTGCTTCAGCCTGGGCAGTCCCTCTCTGAAGGGCCTTCTGGAAAGTGGCCTCATTAGCAGACTCTCCTCTCCCACACTCTGCAGGCCCCAAGGCTCCTTTAACTCTCCCACCACTGGGTTGATTTATTTATTTATTTTTGTGGTACTGGGGGTGGAACTTTTCTACCTCCGGGCGATACTCCCAGAACTATTTTATACTTTATCTGGAAACAGGGTCTCACTAAGTTGCTGAGAGCCTCACTAAGTAGCTGAAGCTGGCTTTGAACCTGTGTGATCCTCCATTTAATTCTCCCACTACTGGGTTGATTTACTTGTTATTGTTTGTTTGTTTATTTATTTATTTAGTTATTTTTGGTGGTACTGGGGGTGGAACCCAGAGGTTTTTCTACCTCCAGGCTACACTCCCAGACCTATTTTATACTTTATCTGGAAAAAGGGTCTAAGTTGCTGAGAGCCTCACTAAGTAGCTGAGGCTGGCTTCGAACCTGTGCGATCCTCCTGTCTCTGCCTCTCAAGCACTGGGATTACATGTGTGTGCCACCACGCCCGGCTCCCACCACTGGGTTTATAAAGCTGGGAACAACTTGCGCTCACAGGGGGATTGCTTGCCCCTGCCCTGGACCCCGGCCCACTCCAGAGAGAAGCAGAAGCCCCAGACCTTGCATCAAAGTGGGGCCAGGGTGTTCCTGCTGTGACACAAGCAGCAAGTGACAGGGCAGCAGGACTGGAGGCGATAGAGCCTCTGTAGGGCAGGAGGTGAAAGGAGAGGGTGGCCTTGCCCTCCTGGGAACCAGTGGTGGGGTGCTACGCAAGTCCTGCAGCAGCAGAGCATATGGAGGAAATAGCCGTCATGGAAGGTGGGTATCCAGGAGGACCAGGCCACACACGTTGTAGGACGGTCACTCAGAGACCCGGGAACGCAGGAGGAGACCTAGAGGTAGAGACCCACCACAACCAAACACCCCCAGTCCCGTTAATTCAGCGCCACCGCTGAAATTACAGTACCTGACAGGCGACTGTTTTAAGACACTCAAAAGCTCCTTGAGAAGAATCAGCTCCGCGAATACGGCAGGGCAAGAGCAGGAAAGGGTTTTGTGCTCTGCGTCTGCCCGAGCAGGACCCTGTCTACAACTGTGTGTCACAGAGGGGATTTGTTTGGCCTCATGCCCCGTGGATGTCTCTACTGCTTGTGAATTAGCCGGCAGCCAGGCCAACTGGACACCTGCGTCAATCCTCTTGCGAGCAGCGGGTTGCTGATCCAGTTTGGTTCTTGTTTGTCCCACGCTCGGGATGTTTCTATGACACACTCCACCCCCATGTATACACGGAGACATTTTTCAAGTTATTGAGACTTGTGAGGAAGGTAAGGCATGAAAAGCCTGGGCTCAAGCCGGGCGTGGTGGCGCACGCTTGTAATCCCAGCATTCGGGAGGCTGAGACCGGAGGATCACGGTTCGCGGACAGTCTCAGCTACTTACTGAGGTCCTCTGCAACTCAGTGAGATCCTTTTTCAAAATAAAGAATAAAAAATAGGGCTTGGCTGGGCGTGGTGGCACATGCTTGTAATCCCCACGCTTGGGAGGCGGAGACAGGAGGATCGCGAGTTCGAAGTCAGCCGCACTGGCTTAAGAGACTCTGTTTCCAAATAAAAAGTATAAAATAGGTCTGGGAATGTAGCCCGGAGATAGAAGGGCTTCCAGGAACCCCAGTACCACCAAAAAAGAAAAAGAAAAAAAGAAAAAAAATAGGGCTTGGTGGTAGAATGCCCCTGGGTTCCATCTCCAGTATTAATAAATAAATAAATAAGTAAATAAATAAATAAATAAATAAAAGCCTGGACTCAGAAGCCAGACTGCTAAAGGTTTGTAAATTGACTTACTAGTTTGACTCTTTTCCCTGTGAAATGAAGAAGTTCCTCAGAACCTGGCATGTTCAGGGCCTGTGCATCTGGGAACTGAGAGCTGGGTGGCGCAGGGCAGCAGGGAGGGCTTTGAAGAAAGATCTCTCTAGCCAGAATGCCAGTGCTTTGGAAAACACTTGGACTTCCCCCTGGAGCCTGCAGGGTGGCTCTGGTGGCCGCTTGGGGAAGTCCGTGTTTTCCAGCTCAGTGTCTTGGGATCCCCCGCCTCAGCCTTGACAAACCCCCAGGCAGCTCTGATTGCTGTGTGTGGGAGACAAGGAAACGGGCCTCCCCTACTCCACACGCACCCACGCTTGTATCCTGTAGCAGGTGAAGGTGAGACACCTGTCTATCTGGAAACCTCGGAGTGTAGCAGGAGAGGAGGAGGCCTGTGTGAAACATGTAAATTCACTCATGGTTTCCAGGCTCTGCCCCTGAGGGGCCACTAATTCTTCTGAGGGAGGCCATGCCCACAGAGATGTTAATTAGTAAGAAGAAAGGGCAGAGGGCAGGCTGCTGACATCTGTACCCTTTGCCCTGCCCTGCCTGGCCTGCTAGGGGGTCCTTCTTTCTTTTTCTTGTTTTTGTTGTTTTTTGGGTTTTGGGTTTGTTTGTTTCTCTTGTTTTGTTTTGCAGTACTGGGGATGGAACCCAGGGGCATTCTACCTCTGAGCTACGCCCCCAGCCCTATTTTTTTTTTTATTATTTATTTATTTATTTATTTGCAGTACTGGGGATGGAAACAAGGGGCATTCTATCTTCTATCTCCAAGCGACACCCCCAGACTTATTTTTTTTTTTTATTCTTTATTTTGAAACAGGCTCTCACTGAATTGTAAAGGGCCTCACTAAGCAGCTGAGGCTGTCTGCGAACCAGGATCCTCCTGTCTCAGCCTCCCAAATGCTGGGATTACAAGCGTGCGCCACCACGCCTAGCTTTTTTTCTTTTTAATTAATTAATTAATTAATTTTTTGGCACTGCATATTAGAAAAAGGGGCATTCTTCCTCTAAGACGCATCCCCAGCTCTTTTTATTTATTGATTTATTTTTCTTGCAAAGCTGGGAACTGAACCCAGGGTGTTCTACCTCTGAGCTATACTTTTAGCCCTATTTTATTTTTTATTTTATTTTTTATTTTACTAAGTTGCTGAGGCTCTCACTAAATTACTGAGGCTGGCCTCTTTTTTTTTTTTTTTTCTTGGTAGTACTGGGGATGGAACCCTTCTACCTCCGGGCTACACTCCCAGACCTTTTCATATTTTATTTGGAAACAAGGTCTCTTAAGCTAGCGAGGCTGGCTTCAAACCTGCGCGATCCTCCTGTCTCCGCTTCCCAAGCGCGGGGATTACAAGCGTGCGCCACCGCGCCCAGTGAGGCTGGCCTCTTAATCTGCAATCCTTTCTCTGCCTTCCAAGTACTGGAGTCTGTTTACTTTTTTTTCTTTTTCTTTCTTTCATTTATTTATTTATTTATTTATTTTTTGCTGGATTGGGCATCAAACCTAGGACCTTGCTCATGGTAGGCAAGTGCCCTACCACTGAGCTACATCCCTGGCCCTTTTAAATTTTATTTATTTATTTATTTATTTATTTATTTATTTATTTATTTTGAGAAAGATCTCTTTAAGTTGCCCAAGCTGGCCCCAAACTTGTGATCTTCCTGCCTCATTCTCCTGAGTAGCTAGTATCACAGCCTGTGCCTCCACGCCCACCCTGCTGAGGATTTCTTTGGTCAGGCCTTCAGCCCTTCCTCAAGGGCCTGCAGCATCCCTCTGCCAGCACAGAGCATCTCAGTGACCTCAGCATCCAGCCAGCAAACCTCGCCCAGTAGCTCTTCCCATCAGCCCTGGTCAGACCTGGGCCTTCTGGAGGCTCCTGCAGCCACCTCTGCAAGCCCCACTGATGGGCTGGGAACTCCAGAGCATGATTTATGCCCATAGAGAGCTCTGCACCCACCGGAACTCTGGAATTACTCACAAAATAAACTGGCCTTTCTCGTTTTCTCTACCCAGGGATGGGCTAAACCACAGGCTGGGTCTAGTGCTGGCAAGCGAGACGGAGGGCACAATGAAACCAATAAGCTTTGCACAGAGGGGAAATCTATTCTCTGGCTCCACACCCTGTCTGCTCCTACCCCACCGCCAGAGCCCAGGAGCCAGTCCCAAACACATCCCCTCTCCACACCATACATGTGGATGGGATCTGGGAAAAGAGCCTCCACCACCTCCTGCAGACCCCTGCAGTGCCCCAGGTGAACCGCACCTGAGACGCCCACGTCTGTTTGGATCCAGACTTCCCAGTGACAGAGGATGCAGCCTGTCCTTCACCAGTCCCTCGAGTTGAGACCAGACATGGCTGGCTCCAGACAGGACGGGTTTACACCTGTCCTCCTGGTACGATCACAGCATTCCACTCTCACCTGTTCCTGGCTTGCATGATAAATTCTATGATCATCCTATCCAAACCCCACATTCGTCTGGGCACACAGTAGGGGCCACAAATGCTGCCAGAAAAGCATTAAAGATGGAAGCTGGATCTGCAGGAAATTCTGAACGCTAGGCACTGCGCTTTGGGGGAGCCGACTAGAGCAGAAGGGACCTCCCGAGGCTGAGTCCTGGGTCTCCACTTAACATCTGCGGCTTGGACTCATGAAGAAGCAATGTCGGGAACTAATGATTCTCAATCAGGAAGAAAACCATCCCTCGGTCTCCGCTGTGCATATGACAAAACAATTAACTGTGCTTCTTAATTAACTCTGCAGGGCACCGAGGAAGGCTGGTTCCATGAGGCCCAACTTCAACAAACAACCCAGCACCATGGATCCCCAGGGAGGGAGGGCCTTTGGCCCGGGAAGGGGGAAAAATTTGAACACTCAACATTCTTCTTGTCAGCCCAAGCGCCAGTCCCTGGATTCTCTGTGGAACCAAAAGTTGCTGGTGGGGTCCACGAGCACTCTTGGTAGCCTTTTCTTTTTTCTCCTGCTCGGTCCGTTTGCCTCCCCTCTGCAAAACTCTCTACTCCTCCTTGCCCATTCAGGGATTTCCAGAGTGCATTCTGTGGAGGCTATGCCCCCAGTTCCTAAGCAAAAGAGTACCTAGCCCTGTAAATACACGAATGACTTAATGAAAGAGACTTCTGCATGCCAGCTCCCACATTTTGTATTTTGATGTTAAAACTAGCTTATTCTGAAATGATCCCCCTCCCCATGCATACACAAACCCATGTGCATGCACCTGTCTCTAATTCTATCTCATTTCTCAAGTATAAAATAGACTCCCAGTGATCCCCCACCCCTAGGAGAGCAGGCTGTGAAGTTAAGGTCTTACATCTCAAGGAATGGGTGTTAGTGCTGCTGGGAACTGGGATTCCCATAAAGGAGAGGGATTTGGAGACGGGCCCTTCCATGGCCTGTGGCCACATCTGAACTTCATTGAGCAGTATTTACAGCGCACCACTAAGTCCAAGTACTTCCCTGGACACTGACGATACAAGTATGAAGGAAATAGACCCATATTTTTGTCCACATGGAGCTTACATTCTAATATGGACACTGAAAATTAGGATTAAGAAGTCACAAGCTGGGCATGGTGGCACGTGCTTGTAATTCCAGTACTTGTAAGACTAAGACAGAAGGGTCACAGGTTCAAGACCAGCTTCAACAATATAGTGAGATTCTCAGTGACTTACTGATACCCTGTCTCGAAATAAAAAATAAAATAGGGCTGGGGTTGTAACTCAGAGGTAGAATGCCCCTAGTACCACAAAAAGAAGTCTATGCTGAGAAGTATTACGTGCCAGAGATGGCGGATAGTGGGCACAGGGCAATGCAATACCACGTTGGAACTTAACATCAAACAGCTGGAGAAGGCAGGCCTGCCTTCAATATCACCTGAGACGGTGATATTGTTGGGGGGTCGTGCCCACCACCCCAAAGGGCAGACATGTCTTTCATGTTAAACCAGGCAGGCGATGCTGGCGGCTTGGTGGCAGTGAGAAGCAGCCCAAGATACAGGGTGCTGATGGAGCGGATGGCCTAGTAGCACTGGAGAGAGCAGGGTCAAGGACAGGTCGATGGAATTCAGCTGTCTATAAGCTTCCTGCAGGATTCCTTTCCCCAAAAATGGAAAGTCTGGACTTTTTTTTTTTTAATGTTTTGAAGCCTGAGTTTTTCTTTCCCACAATTTCATTCTACTTAATCCTGCTGTCAATTGAGTCACATTCAGTTGCAGAACAGTGAGTTTTGATGAGCCAAAACCCGTTTTAATTAGCCTAAATTGTTTCAGTTAGCCTAACTGCCTTTGCGCTAATTGTTGGTGATTGAGTTGAAGACCTAACAAACGCAGGCGCCGGCTGACACCAGGATACACAGGCTCTCTTCTGCGCCAGGTCCTCCTGTACAGGGGAGGAGGGGAGAGCTCGGCTCCCAAACAGAGAAGGGCTCCTCTTCCTGGCCTGGGAAGACACTCAGGTCGGAATAGCCGCCTCGGCTGGACCTGGGAAGTCTGCACCAGAATCCAGCCAGCTGTATTTCCAGAATCCAGCCAGCTGTATTTCCAGAATCCAGCCAGCTGTATTTCCAGAATCCAGCCAGCTGTATTTCCAGCGTGGAGCTCACAGCACTCCTCTGTTCTTCAGCTCCAACACCCCCACACAAGAACGTGGCTCCCCAGCCTGGCCCAGAGAAACTGAATCCCACTGTGCGTTCACCACCCCACCTTTGCTTTACTGACAGCCTCTCTGCGTGCAAGGTTCTTAGGAACTTGAAGTCTCAAAGACCTCTTTCAGGAGAGGAACGAGGCCAGCATCTCCCATGACGAGGAAGAATGCCCAAGGGCAGCTGTAGTAGTGGTAGTGGCTCTTCTAAGAGACCTTCAAAAATACCGATGCTCAGGACCCGCCCGAGAGAAACTCATTACACCAGATGAGGCGGAGCCCAGACATAAGCATCTCTTAAAGCTCAAGTAACTGAAACACACAGCCAATCTTTTACTGAGGCCTAACGTCTTTTACCGAGGCAACAGGTTTAAGAAGGTATTTTCTAGCTGGGCATGGAGAGGCATTCCTTTAATTCCAGTTCTTGAGAGGCTGAGACCGGAGGATCATAAGTTCAATTCCAGCCTCAGCACTTAATGAGACCCTGTTTCAAAATAAAAAATAAAATTGGGCTGGGAGTATAGCTCAGAGGTAGAATGCCCATGGGTTCAATCCCCAGGAACACATTAAAAAAACAAACAACAACAAAAAAAAAAACAAAGGTGTTTCCTTTAAAAGGAAGATTTACTGTCCTGCTGAGACGGGAGCATGTCGCAGCTCAGGAAGGATCCCAGGGAGCGGGGTGGGGCCACACGCCATCTCTGGCAAAGCTCCCACATCACGTCCCAATTTCCAGAGGAGACATTAATTCTGTCCACATGGTCTTAACACGATTACCACTTCCAGGCAGCCAAGTAACCAAGAATTATTGAACAGGCAACAAGAGGTGAATTCTGAAGCGCAGGAAAATTATTCATACGTTCACTTACTGGGTCTTCAATTAAATTTCATTTTGATGTTGGCTGAATGTCAAAACACCTTCCTCACACAGACTATAAGCAAGGTGTTCGGCATCAGGGGCGAGGCTCCCAGACTCCCCATCCCCCACGGGCCGGCGTCTGTCACAGGGGGCTCATCCCAGGCAGCTCAGGTTCATCCAGTCCTCTCAGGAACAGACTCCACTCAGCCCAAGCCATGACTCCTTGAGATTATCCTGGTGAAGGGACAGTCATTTAAGGTCTAGAATGACTCTGCTTCAACTGAAGCACTGAACAAAGTAACTCCGCAACTTCCTGTTACAGAACACTGAAGGTACCGGACATCCGTAGTACCAACTCGTGAAATTAGGATGGCCGTTTCCATATTTCTGTGACGCGGTGACAAATTCCTTTTCTGGCACCTCCATCTATAGTTAGTGGTTTGCTATTTGAGCTGTGGCTGTTAAACATTAAGGTGCTGGCCACCTGCAGCAGTCAGGCAGGAACCCTTCCCTAGATGTTAACTGTAAATTACACTTGATTCAGGGTCCTCCAAGTCCAACCTAAGTTTCAAAGAACCTAACTACATTCCATGGAAACTAATAGGATCTGAGTTTTCCCTATCACTAACGTTTTGGTAGGGGGCACTGGAATAAGGGTTAGAGACAGTGCTACTTACCTGTGGTTCAAGTAGCCTACTGTTTGGTACATACTAAAAAATAATAATAAAAAGGACCGCAGAGCATCAGGCAGGCCTGCTCTTGGTAAAGACCTGGACTTTAAACAGAAGTGTGGTGTGCGGGTGTGTGCGTGTGCATCCATGTGCACGCTCGTGTTTAAAGAGCCTCTTCGCCAGGCGTGGTGGCGCACGCTTATAATCCCCGCGCTTGGGAGGTGGAGACAGGAGGATGGCGCAAGTTTGAAGCCAGCCTCGCTGGATTAAGAGACCCTGTTTCCAAATAAAATATAAAATAGGTCTGGGAGTGTAGCCCGGAGGTAGAAGGGTTTCATCCCCAGTACCACCAAAAATAAATAAATAAATAAATAAATAAATAAATAAATAAATAAGAGCTTCTTCATTTAGAATATGAGAACACAGCTCTTCGCCCATCTGTGCTTAAAATCAGGCAAACAGACTGCACATAGAACCAGAGCGTTCTGCAACCGGCCTGTGCTTCTCTGGCGGTCAATCCCCTGGAGACGGCAGGTGTTTCGCGGGTGGCTAAGGAAGAGCGAGAGAGACTTGCAGGTCCCACGACAGCCCCTTCCTCATGACAAATGTGTCTGCTAATGGAAAGTGAAGTTTCAGTTCCAATCCCTTCATGATCCAAGGTAGGTAAACCCCACTATTTGTTGAATATATCGTCCCCTATTGAGCTCATAATCACCTGCAGTGATTGCTTCATTATGGGGGTACTTACTGTAAAAGGGAACAAATGAGAAGCAACGGCAGCCCTACCCCGCGTGAAGACGCTGGACTGCGGCTCACCGCAAGCTTAGCATGAGGAATGTTCAGGGGGAGGAATCCCTGGAAATGAAAACTCTGTTTATCTGAAATCTAGTTCCTTCTAATTTAATGATGCTTACGAAGGCACGACAGACAGACCAGGAAGACGCTTCTTCCCAGAAATGGCTAGCTTGAAAATTCAAAACTCGGAGACCTGGGGTGTAGCTCTGGCTTGGCCCCAGTGTGAGCGAGGGGTTGGGGTGGGGCACACGACACTCGTCTATAGAATATTTATTGACTATCAACTATGTACAGTGTTCTGGTAGGGACCATCAGAAAACACAGTTTCAACTGTGCTTCAGAGCCGAGACAAAGGAAAACCTCCTGGAGACCACCCTCCCTCCCTAGCACTGCATGGGAGGAAGTCAGATGCCAAACAAGGTCTTCACTCTGCAAATATGAGCTGCTCGCAGTCTCATATCCTTGAATTTTCTCCTTAAAAATGAGCACATCTTCTAAGGGCTCTATACAAAAATATAATAGTAGTAAAGTGCCTTAAAGACTAAGCCAAACTCGACTGGGCTAGAGTCACGATACTGTGATGGCTGAGAACCGCTAAGCTGGACAGGACAGCCAGAGTTCCTCCAGCACCAGGAGCCCAGTGCTTCTCAGGACCAGCAGGCCCAGAGCCAAGCTGGCTGAGAGCAGAGGGCGCCCCGCCTACAGACCCCTGGAAAGCATGCACCAGGGCCGAGAGCCTGGCTGCTCCGCTGAGGCCGCGTGGAGAGCAATGGTAAACGCGCGTGCACATTGCTTCTGCGTGATGGTAATGTTCTAAAGCTGGACTGTGGTGGTGATGGCAGAGTTGTGTAAATGTACGAGCCAGCAGTGGCCGGAACACAGAAAACAGTCAAATTTCATGCTATGAAAGTCATAGCCCAATAAATTATACTGTTGATGTTTAAAATCTATTAATTGTGTCTAACATTAAGCACGACTATGTCTAACTCAAAGCAAGAGAAGTAGGTTTGCCTCAAGAGTAGAAACACAAGCAAACACATTAGAAATTTGTTCAGAATTCTTTTCACTTTAATTGTAGGGGTAAAACCAGGCAGCCGCTGAGAATAAAATACAGTCCCGGGCGCAATCACAATGCTGTTTGGGTTTTTTGGGTAAAGTGGACATGATAATAGTTGTTTTTCTGTTAGTGTGAGTGGTCAAAGTTGCCAAAACTGTCCTCAGTCCTCGATTGTCTCTTTTTTGCCAGTCTCTTGCCCTTCAAAGAGAGGATACCTGGCCTCCACGTCAGCCCACGTGATGCTGCCATTGGCCAGGTCGCGGACCACACCGGGCAGCTCAGAGACCTGGGAGGAAGAAAGAGAAGTGCAGGCATCAGCCAGCGTGCTCAGACTTAAACTCGCCACACCTGACAGCACGGAGCTGAAGCAGCCTGTATAATGACGAGGCCCCTTACAGACTGGGCTCTATGTCATGTTTCTTGTCGCTCTTCTGAGCTCCTGCTACTCACTCCCCTCCCGGGCCAGGGTCCACGCCCCCCTTCAAGTCCACAAAGCCCACAAGCTCCCGGAAAGCTCAATCCTGCTACAAAGCCCTCCCTAACGACTCCAACAAATCTCTAGTCAGTCGTGTCAAGTTTAACTCTTAGAACAGGAGCTCTTAACTGCTTGTAAACACTTGACTGACAAGGGTCAATCGAGTATCACATATGATAGAAGGAAGCCCAGGCAAGCCAACTGTTACTCAGCCATAAGTAAGCACTGGCTGCCTCCCCGCAGACGGTGCTCCAGCGGCCCTGGAGCCATCCCTACGGCTTGTCAAGGCCCCTCTGCCTCCCCCGGGTCCTGGTTTAGGAGGTTGCGGGCAGAGACTGCTGAGCTGGGGACCATACTTGAGAACCGCAGCCAGACGGGAGCGTAGCTCCAGAGTAGCCAGATCTGGTTTGTAAATGACAAGCTAGAAACCCGTGACTTTGAGTAGACTACAAACGCCTTTGGGAAAAGGCAGCCTTCTACTTCTGTTTCCCTGTTACTGACTCTGCCAGGCCATGCACATACTGCACGCTCTACATAAACACCGCTCAAAGTTAACAAATTGCTGGATGGCAGTTGCCAAGTTTTTTGTTTGTTTGTTTGTTTTGCAGTACTGAGGATGGAACCCAGGAGCATTCTACCTCTGAGCTCCACCTCCAGCCCTTTTTTATTCTGTATTTTGAAACAGGGCCTTACTGAGTTGCTGAGAGCCTCACTATGTAGCTGAGGCTGCCCGCAAACTGCGATCCTCCGGTCTCAGCCTCCCGAATGCTGGGATGACAAGCGTGCCCACCACGCCCGGCTAGCTGCCAAGTTTTTAAGTGGTTGCTTCATCCTTTCCCTGCCACCTTCCTTCTCTTCCTGTGCTTGTCCCACTCCATTATTCCCTTCAAATTAAGTAAAATCACTGAAACATTATTCACTTTTTTTTTTGGTGGTACTGGGGTTCCTGGAAATCCTTCTACCTCTGGGCTACACTCCCAGATCTATTTATATAATTTTTTTTTTTTTTTTTGGAAACAGGGTCTCTTTAAGCCAGTAAGGCTGGCTTTGATCCTGCACGATCCTCCCATCTCCGCCTCCCAAGCGTGGGGATTACAAGTGTGCGCCACCACACCCAGCCATTATTCACTATTTTGAATAGATTCACACTAAAAAGTTTATACACATACCTGCATAAGATAAAAATGTCTTAGCCCCAAAAGCCTACCAATAAAAACTATGGCAACAGCCTCATGGGATTACACGTCTCTTGCCCGATAAACAAATAAATATAAAAGCAAACTGCTAGAGAATAAGCCCAGAGCAATACAAATGCTATAAAATATCAGAGAAGTGCTAATGGATATTTTCATAATTAAGCCAAACGGATTTGGGAATCTGGGCTTTGTCTGATACAAGCCTATCATTAAAATTACAAAAAAAGGGAGCATAAATACATCAAAACCCCACCAGAGAGTGGTGCACATGTTTAAGACACAGCATGCAAAGGGGAGGCCCGTTACCTCTGCTCTGATCTGCCGCATGGAGTCGCGGTCCCTCAGGGTTGCAGTGTGAGGGGTCTTGTTCACCGTATCGAAGTCGATGGTGATGCCAAATGCCACGCCGATCTCATCCGTCCTGGCATAGCGCCTTCCAATTGACCCAGAGGAATCATCTACTTTGTGAGACACGCTGTTCCTGGTCAGGGCTTCCGCTATGCAAAACAAACGAAATAAACTGCTAATAAAATAATGGAGGGGGTCCCAATGCCATTGAATGCTGTCCTTCAGCTCAGGAAAACTTATGAAAGGGTCCAAGACAAGACAGCAACAAATTCCAGTTATTAAGAAAAAGAAAAATCCCAGAAGACTGATAAATTCTTACTGGAGCCCAAGCCTTCCCTCCTGCCTACATGTGACCTGGCTGCAGGGAGGGAGGCAGTCCCGAGCCCACCGCCTCTGCTCGCCTGACTGAGGGGTGATCAGGTGACCCCAGGATCCTATTCAGTGCCATGGACTTCTGGCCGTGGGTCTACTGGCACTCGGGTTCTCCTCAAGAGAACACCAAGGTCAACACTAGAAGCATCTAATCTAATCTTTTTCTCTTAGGTTACTAGGGATTAAACTTGGGGGCATTGTCTACATTCACGCTATACCGCTAGCTCTATTTATTTATTTTGAGACAGGGTCTCCTGAAGTTGCTGAGGCTGGCTCGAACCTGTGATCCTTCTGGCTCAGCCTCCAGGCACTAGAAATATAGGTGTGCACACAATACCCAACTTCTCATCTTTATGTCTGGCTGCTGGGTCCCACTGTGACTCATCAATGCTAGAGTTAAGCACCCTGAGAGGCACGCACTCACTTAGAAACAAGAGCAGAGGCTGATCACTGAGATTTATGCTTGTTCAATCTATATTTTACTGAAATACACGATACGTTTCTAAAGTTAAGTCTACTTGATAGCGTTCCCATGGAGATTACCAATTGGATTTGCTTACATAATTCCTTGACAAATGGCATGAACTCCTGGTTCTGGCTCAGTGGAAGGACGGAACATTTGTATGGAGCAACCACAGCAGGGAAACTGAAGAACTAGATGGTTTAAAAAGAAAGAAATTCAAATATGTTAGTTTACGAATACTAAATGTCAACGCCCCACACAAGAGGCTACGACCAGAGGCTACGACCAGTGGGTGTCCAAGTGTGAACTCACTGTTGAAAAGGCAGAAAGCAAGAGCGAAAGCAGCAGACCCAAAGGCAGACAGGAGGACCAGGGCTGAGCTTGGACCAACTTGGTGGACTCTCAACCTTAGCTTTTCACTACAAAGTGGGTCTCTACCACCTGCTCTGCTCTGCTCACCAGTCTGTTATTAAAAACACAGCCGAACGGTGTAAGAGCATTCTGAAAGCCACTATACACAGATGATGGTAATCTGCTGGTCCTGCAAATAAAGCCCGACTTCTTTCTATGGAGACTATCTTAAGAACCTCCCTCACAAGGCCACAGACCCCCAAACCAATCCCATCTATCTTAAAGAATCCATGCACCCTTATGACCAAGCAAAACGGGAAAGTTTAATTCGCTCACATAAATACAAAGTACAAGCCAGGCGTGGTGGCACACGCTTGTAATCCCAGCATTCGGGAGGCTGAAACCGGAGGATCGCAGTTCGCAGACAGCCTCAGCTACTTAGTGAGGCCCTCTGCAACTCAGTGAGACCCTGTTTCAAAATAAAGAATAAATAAATAGGGCAATAGGGAAGGGGATGTATCTCGGAGGTCAAATGCCCCTGGGATCCAACCTCAGACCCACTTAAGAAACAAAAAACAAAAAACACAGTACAACAACAAAAGGATGTTCTGAGCCAGGCGTGGTGGCGCACGCTTGTAATCCCAGCATCTGGGAGGCTGAGACAGGAGAATCATCGTTTGCGGACAGCCTCAGCTATTTCAAAATGAAGAATAAAAAACAGGGCTGGGGTGTTGCTCAGAGGCAGAACGCCCCTTGGTTCCATCCCCAGTACTGAAAAAAAAGACGTCCTGTCTACCTGTGCTGAAAAGCAGAGCGCTCCTACCTGGCTCCCAAGAGGTTTCTGAGTAACTCAGAAGCCAAAAACAGCAGAAGGTGAACCAGCCCCATTTGGGTTGAGAACGAGAGCAGTTCTTAATAGTATTAGTACAAAAGGTTCACTTGAAGGCAAGCATGGAAACTCGAGTGAACCTGCCCTCTAATAATAATGAGTGGCACAATTCCAGTTTGGCCCCCATCAGAGCATAATTAACCTTTAGTGCCAGTAATGGCAAATATTCCACGGAGCGAACCCTGTACATCAGCAACACGGCTGCCCACATCACCGAGGTTCCGAATTCTCTGCCCTCCTCCACCTGGCAATGACTATATCTAATACATTAGGGAGAGCGGCAGGCACCTGCTTTCATAGGAAATAATTTTTAAAATTTCACCAGCAATGTTTTTATACCAAATGTACAGGCAAATGGATTGAGGAATTGGGTGTTAGTAATTTAGATACATTTTTGACTTCCTACAGCCTAATCAGATTTCTCTTCATGGGAAGATGAGACTCTAAATTCATAAAACACAGCAACTAATTTATTCTTGTTTAGCCCTTATGAAATGTCTATTAAGGCTCTAGTTATATCAATATTGTTGGACTGAAAGGAAATGCTGAAAAATTTAAAAACCAAAAACAAATACCTTCTTATTAGAAAAATAAGCAGGAAAGGCATGAAAACAACTGGACATCTAAAAAAAATTACTCTCATTACACTGCCAGCGCTCAAAAGGCCAGGCCTCACCCCCACACCTGCCGCTTCGCCCAGGTCCTTCCTATCCGCTGAATGAAGAGCTGCTCCTGCATGTCAGGAGCCAAAGATGAAACTTCAGAGCAGATTAAAAGGCAGCTTTATTAGCTACATATTACAACACTGCGCCAGACCTCCGAAAACCCTGGCGCCTAGGACTCGCCAGTTCATTCTTCAAGGTTACATGTCCTGGAAAGAACCAGAGCTGATGTCCAACAGGACCCACACACTCAGCTCTAGAACTGTCAAGCAAATGAGACCTTCTTTCAACGGATCTATTCACCTCCTTGCTAAGCCGCTCTTCTGATTGGTTTTCCTGGAAATATTTGCTTAGAAATTATAGTACAACTTCTGCAGGCAGACGTAAGGCAAGAAAGGCGAAGGAAGGGAAGACGAGGTCAGCGAAGGGCACAGAGCTGTGACTCGGAAGCCTCGGGGCCAAAGGGGACTGTGGGAGCTGATGAAGCCTCCCAGACTTCCCGCTTCAGCAACGTGAGCACTGGGAAGCCCGCGCTCTGGGACTGCCCAGCTTATGATCTGTCAGGCTCATACATGGGAGCAGTCAGCATTCTTCTTTTTTTCTTTTCTTTATTTTAAAAACGGTGGTACTGGAGGTTGAGCCCAAGGTTCTTGACCACTGAGTCACATCCCTGTCCCTTTCTATTTTGTCTCACTAGGTTGCTGAGGCTGGCCTCAAACTTGTGACCCTCCTGTCTTAGCTTCCTGAGCTGCTACAATTACAGGTGTGCACCACTACACATAGCCAGGACTCTTTATATTTTGTGGGTTTGGTGATGGAACCCAGGGGCATTCGACCTCCAAGCTACATCTCCTGCCCTATTTTTTTTTTCTTTATTTTGAAACAGGGTTTCACTACGTTGCGGAGGGCCTTACTAAGTAGCTGGGGCTGGCCGCAAACCACAATCCTCCTGTCTCAGCCTCCCGAATGCGGGGATTACAAGCACGTGCCATCACGCCCAGCTGCCAGGACTCTTAAAAACAAAAACATCATCACAACAAAACAAAACTCCACATATCTATGGGTCTAAGTATCTCTGGAATAGAACCTAGAAATTTACAGCTTTACATCAAAAGATGCCAGACAATTTCATGCAGCTCAGGAGAGTTCCTTTAAAATATGTTTTAAAGCCGGCGTGGTGAGGCATGCTTGTAATCCCCGCGCTCAGGAGGCAGAGACAGGAGGATCGCGCAGGTTCGAAGCCAGCCTTGCTGGCTTAAGAGAACCTGTTTCCAAATAAAATATAAAATAGGTCTGGGAGTGTAGCCCAGAGGTAGAAAGGTTCCATCCCCAGTACCACAAAAAAAAAAAAAAAAAAAAGTTTTAAAGCACACAGATACAGATTCGATGAGCCTTCTCGATTTTCTGAAAACAAGAGTATAGACCCGGAATGCAGCAGTCCATCCACTGATGTAGAGTCTCTCATATCTGTTCTGCCTCAAAAGAGAAAGCACCAAGCCACTTCACAGTGGCTTCAAAGCCCAATAAGGCACATGAGCCAGGACTCTGCTCCACAGAGTTACAGCAGAGAGGCGTGCACGCATCGCTAGTGCCTCACAGCAGACCAGAACTCCTGGCCAGCCTGGCAGTATGAGTGCATCTCAGAAAGGTTTCTGCACAGGACAGCTCACCGTTCTCTGCTCGTCTCCCTCTCGTACATGGAACGTATGTTCAAACACGGTGTACATGATCCTGCCCAGGCCAAAGGAGGGTTCAATCACACTTGGAACCACTTCTTCCACTGTAAAAGAGAAATTCAACAACATTCCCTCAGATACCATATACTGCGCTTCAGATCCTCTCTAAACAATTCTTGGTGCTAAAAATATCTATGTAGGTGGACAGAGCATCAAAACATTCATAAAACTTTTGCTGGTAGGAGACAATGTCACTTATGAAGAGAAACTTGGAGTGAAATATTCACCGAATTCAATTATTTTCATAGGTTCCCAAAGTGGGTGACACTGTGGCAGCGGGGGGTGGGGAAGGATGGAACAAAACTCAGACACACCAAAGAACACAAATGTATCGCTCCATCTTTCTGTTTATTCACTTAAAGAAGGCAGGGGCTGCTGACTAATATTTTTCTGAAAAGGGGGCCATAAGCCAAATAAGTTTGGGAGCCTCTGTAGATACAACAATGCAGCGAGTCACAGAAGCATTCCTTCCCGGCTGATAAGCTATGAATACCTACACTCCACCATCTGCCATGCCGCTCCAAACAACAAGAAATCTAGCGCTTCCACTAAGGCTTTGTTGGAATTAAAAACCTACCACCACAGCCAGCAGAACAAAAACAATTATATATCTCAAATCCCACATGGTGTGTTTAACATTTTAGCTTGTTATCTTGGTAGAAACGCACTCAGAGCCAAGCGACTGGCATCCTACCTCCAAGGTCCTCTGGTCAGGAGGCCCCAAAGGAAGAACCTTCCCAGAGAGCCGCACTCTGTCCAGAGCATTCTACCAGGGCCTGCGGCTCCTCCCACAGGAGACCGTGCCTGTGGTGCACACAGGATACGAACCAAGAGCTGCTCCTCTGTGTATGGAAGAGAGGCACTGACCCCGGCAGGGTTACCTCGGAAACTTATCTTTCCTGGGTAATGAATGGCTAGAACCAATAACGCATGGGCTCCAAAGGGGGGCATTATCTTTTGCTTGTGATAGAGTAAGAACATATTTTGAAATAGCACCAAGGCATCCTCAGCCCAGCCTCACATAGCACTGGGGTAATGGCGAAGCCAGCTCTGAAGCAGCTAGCTGTGGGTGGTGGCGAAGCCCCAGGCAGGAGGAGCACTGCGCACTCCTGCAGCGCTCACTGAGGCCGGGCCACTAGGCCGCCAAGAGCAGATGGGAATGCAGGCCGCTCCCGCCACCAGCAGCAGCTTCCCAAACAGCCACTCCTGCTTCTAGGGGCTGCATTCCCAACACAAGTCACCATCAGCATCCCAGCATTCCTCATGTGAACTCCAAAACACTCACTGCCCAATTCATAGGATCTGTCCTACAAAAAATATAAAAATCATCTCTTTAGCTTTTAAAAAACAGGAAAGGTCACTATCTAAATGACTTTTTGGCCAAACAGGATGTGGAGGCACACACTTGTAATCCCAGCATTCAGGAGGCTAAGACGGGAGGATCACGGTTCGTGGCCAGTCTCAGCTACTTAGTGAGGCTCTTTGCAACTCAGTGAGAACCTATTTAAAAATAAAGAATAAAAAATAGGGCTGAGGGTATAGCTTAGAGGCAGAATGCCCCTGGGCTCCATCCCCAGTACCAAAAAAAAAAAAAAAAAGTCTGACAAGTTACTTTGCCAAAAATGATTGGGGGAGGGGAGATATGAGTTCCCTCATTTGCTTAAGAAATAACATTTTCCTTAAAATGACCCCTCAACATTTTATCAGCTATTCTTCATATGCCCCTTAAGCCACAGAAAATAAAGGCAGTACTATAAATGGTTTCTCAGTATACATACAATTATGTTTAAAAAGAAAAGCCTAAGTAAATATATTAAATATATGCACCAAATTTAACTTACCATTACGGTTAATGCTATAATCAATCTTTCTAAAATTTCTATAAAATGAATATGTAAAAAAAACATTTCTTAAAAGTTCAGAAATAGCCTGGTAATCTCAGTATTTGGGAGGCTGAGACAGAAAGACAGGTTCTCGGCCAGCCTCAGCTATTTAGTGAGGTACTCTGCAACTTAGTGAGACCCTGTTTCAAAATGAAAAATAAAAATCAGGCATCAGGCTGGGGGTGAAGCTCAGAGGTAGAATGCCCCTGGGTTCAATCCCCAGCACCACCAAAAAAAAAAAAAAAAAGTTCAGGAGCAATCATTTATTTCTTTATTGTCTTTAAAAATTTACCGTGTAGTGTTTTCTGGAATCTCTTCACACTGACCATGTCTTTTGTTAACTGAAATGTTTTCCCTTCAGTCTCAATAGTGAATTCCCTACAAAAAAAAAAATCATATATTAGTTAAAATATGCATTCCTGTGCCCTAAAGAAGTTTTGCAAAATGCTGTTTCTCATTTTAAGTACAATACAATTTGATCAACTCTCCAGAAATGATAGTTGAAGTCCATCTAAATTATTCTATAAACAACACTAAGTTAAGTTTCGCCCTGAAAATGACACCAAGCTGTATTTTGCAAAGTATTAAAAAATGTGCTTCTCCAAAGTGACTAGTTTCGCAAAATCCATAAAATTCCACAAGTGACTTGATTCTCTGGTTCTGATCAAGGTCAAACCAACCCTTTAAAAGGGTCAGTTTTAGAACAAAAGATATGTCAGAAGTAGGTTTGCTGGTAAAAGGACCATCTCATTACTGTCCCAACAGATGTTAAAAACGAACCAGACTGTCATCTTACAGAATAAGCTTAAAACTGCCACAGTATTTCTAAAATAAACGGACACGTTGATGAAGACAACTTCTTTAAAAGAAGTTTAGCCACTATTGAATATGTCAATATAAAACATTATCTCCCCTAAATCACTCTTGCCCTGAGTTATGTCCTCAGCTTCAAGTCATGCCTATTTACATTTACAAAGTACTTCCTGAAATACCTAGATTCCACCTCGGAGGTATTTTCTGACATTAGGACATCCAACGGCACTTCGCTGGCCTCCCAGCCACTCAGCGCTGAGAAAGAGCGCCCCCGTGTGGCTGTCCTGAAGCTGTATCGTTGGCTCCTACTACACCAGCGTTTTGCTGGTTTCTACTAGTCATGATCCATGCTCATCCGAGCGCCATTCAGTGATGTCTTCTGGTTTCACTACTCTGCCTGAAGTTTCTAAGTGTATGCACTAAAGGTTCCGTAAACACAGCGTCACAGGGATGCTCTCTGCACTAAGAGTAAATAACAGCTACATGAACGACAATTAGCAAGTAGACAGTCATTATTTGAGAATAGAGCAAGCCCAATCGTTGAGGATAATCATCTCTAACTAGTGATAGAACTGTCCCTATGGGGTCTGATGCTATTTAAGCATAAATAAAATTTAATTCTGGAAAAAGAGAAATGTTTTAATAATTTCCTATGGAAACAGATAATTATATCTTCAACTTTCAAAAGCATATTATAATAAATTCTAGCAAATACATATACACATGCAGCTACTATGGCTCCGAAGGGCCCCTCGAGTCCGTCTCCTGTCTGCTCCCAAACTACTTGTCAACTACTGATCTGATACACTATAAACAGACCTGTCTTTTCATTAAAGGCCAGATATGAAATATCTTCAAATTTGCAGCCACCTGTAATCTCCTATATTTTTTGGTTGTCAATTTATTTTTCATTTGATAGGGGTGTGTGTGTGTGTGTGTGTGTGTGTGTGTGTGTGTGTGTGTGTCTGGTACCAGGGATGGAACCCAGGGGCATTCTACCTCTGAGCTCCACCTCCAGCCCTATTTTTTATTCTGTTTTTTGAAACAGGGTCTCACTGAGTTGCAAAGGATCCCACTAAGTGGCTGAGGCTGTCTTCGAACCGTGATCCTCCTGTCTCAGCCTCCTGAATGCTGGGGTTACAAGCATGTGCCACCACACCCAGCTCATTTCATACTTTCTAAAGTCCTTTGAAAATGCAAAAGTCATTCTTAGCTGAAGAGTTGTATAAAAACAGTATGACAGCTGGGCGTGGTGGCGCACGCTTGTTAATCCCCGTGCTGGGGAGGTGGAGACAGGAGGATCACGCAGGTTCAAAGCCAACCTTGCTGGCTTAAAAAACCCTGTTTCCAAATAAAAATATAAAAAATAAATAGGTGTCTGGGAGTGTAGCTCAGAGGTAGAAGGGTTTCCAGGAGTACCACCAAAAAAACAAAAACAAAAACAAAAAAAACCAGTATGCCAGACATTTAAATACTCCAGTTATTAGAAGTGTCCTATGAGGATTTCAGCTACCATACCATCGGGTATTTCCCTACACATCCCATCTCTGTGACTCCCACCCACCCACTACTGCTCCACAAGGTTTCTTCTGTGTCCAGCCTCTTACCTCCTACACTTCATTTTGGACAGTTCCTACAGTTACATTTTAAAATTCAATCATCTTTCCTCTGCAATGTTCAATCTGCTGTTAATCCCATCTGGTAAAATTTTCATTTGCAATAGTACCTGTAGATATTCCATCTGATTCTTTTTAATATCTTTCAACTCCCCACTTAATACATCACATTTTCCTTTATATCCTTGACAACATGAAATATTTATAATTATTTTAACATCCTTTGTAAATTTTAACTTTTTTTTTTCTTTTTGGTGGTACTGGGGTTCCTGGAAGCCCAGGCCTCTGGGCTCCACTCCCAGACCTATTTTATATTTTTATTTGGAAACAGGGTCTCTTAAGCCAGCGCGGCTGGCTTCGAACCTGCGCGATCCTCCTGTCTCCGCCTCCCAAGCGCGGGGATTACAAGCGTGCGCCACCACGCCTGGCAAATTTTAACTTTTTTGTAGTACTGAGGATTGAACCTAGAGGCATTCTAATTCCAAACTACACCACCAGCCTGATTTTATTTCTTATTTGTAAACAAGGTCTCTCTATGATGCTGAAAGCCTAAGCTGCCGAGGCTGGCTTCAAACCTGCAGCCCTCGTGTCTCAGCCTTCCAGGCACCAGGATTGCAGGCGTGTGCCCCGCCCGGCTCTTAGTAAATGCCTAAATCACCTCATGTTTGTCACTTCTTTTTCTTTTTTTTTTGTGGTACTGGGGTTCCTGGAAGCCCTTCTACCTCTGGGCTACACTCCCAGACCTATTTTTACATTTTCATTTTGGAAACAGGGTCTCCTAAGCCAGCGCGCGCGGCTGGCTTTGAACCTGCGCGATCCTCCTGTCTCCGCCTCCCAAGCGCGGGGATTACAAGCGTGCGCCACCACGCCCGGCTCATGGTTGTCACTTCTGGGTGATTCTTTTGACTGACTTCTCATTATGAATCACATTTTCCTGCTTTTTCAGGTGTATACTTTATTGTTCTCCAGACACTGTAAGGTTTGTTTACATTGTTTAGTGCTTGATTTTGTTGCATTCCTTAGAGACTCTTCTCTATTATACTTAAAATGACGGAACTCTAACTCTCAAAAGTATGATTGTGGTGAGAGTGGAGCGTCTAAGACATAACTGAGATACAGTTTCTCCTTAGGCTTCTCCTTCGGACAAGCATTCACCTCTAAGAGTCAATAGAAAAGAAAAAGACCTTTGTAGTCCATTTCAAGTCTATTTCCAGACCACAATGCCAAAATCCCAAAAAGGCAGTCATTTTAAGCCAAGAGACCACATTTACCTGCAAAAAATGAAGACGCTAATCTCAGCCCAATTTCCAGAAGCAGACATAAAGGACTTAATACCTGGCAGGCGCCATGTAGCGTTAGAGCTTACCCTTTCTCATTCAGGAGCATCTCCATTTCTGTAATGTAACACTCATCACAAATGGCAAGGAACTCCATCACCAGCTTTGCGTCCTTCTTGTACGCCTTCCCAATTGCTCCCTTATTGGGTTCAAACTGAACAACGTTAACGGTTTTGTATGAAACAGTCAAGGAATCACAAAGTACCGCGCTGCCCAGGCACTGTGGAGATAGCTGGAAATCAATCCACTTAAGACCATCACCAGTTCTGTATTAGGACCCAGATCCTGTTGGCGCTCATCTGAAGTGTAATATGAAACTAGCCACAAAATCATTCCGACAAACCTAATTTGAAAATAAGTAAACACCATCAATAAAGGCTTTCTCGGTTAGAGACAGAAGGAATATTATCTAATCAGTAATATAACCTAATCCATAGCACAAAAACTTCTCGTAGCAATTTATTCCTTTCTAAAATTACCAACACAACAGATGTATTTCTTGTCACCGGCCTACCCTAAAAAACTAGCACACAAACTCAGCATGGGGAGGGGATGTCTACTCTGCTAATTTATAGACCAAAGAAACTAAATTATTTACCATAAAACCGCACTTATCTTTTTTCAGCATCACACTTTCGTATTATGTGCACTGTTATTCTATGTCATACTGGAGTGAGTGTTAGAAGGATACACGCACGACATGTATACATACACAATGCCCTCCCCACCAGCCCCATCTGCAGGCCTTTCAGCCTGGGATGGCTTACCTCTGTTACTGCATCTTTAACGACTCCGCCCCCCCGCTACCCGCCCTCGGCCACGGCCTGGAGTCTGCTCACCAGCCAGTGCTGCCCTTATCGCCAGGTGTCTCTGAGCACTTATCTTTTAGCAGACAAGTATCTACCAGCCCCTTTCATGGAAGGGTACAAAAGTACAGGTGTGCAAAAAGGCATTCTGCAAACAGCTGAGAAAAGCTGGTGCACACTCTCAAAGACATTCAGAGCATTTTCCTGAATGCTTTTAAAGGGCCAAACACTGACTACATGTGGCAGACTACAGAGAAAGGAAGAGAAGCAACGAGGGAGGTGAAGTGGCGGCCTTAAGCAGGTACTACTGTGTTAGCTTTGCGCCCCTGTGATCAAGACACCCGGCAGAAACAACCTAAGGCAGGAAAGGTCTAATTGGCTCAGTTTCAGGCCATGGCTGGCCAGCTCCGTTGCTCCAGGCCTGAGATGAGACACACAGCGTGGCAGAAGGGTGTGATGGAGGAGATGTGCTCATGGCAGTGGGATGCAGAAATAGAGAGAAGAAGGGGCCAGGAACCAGATGCAGCCCCAAGAACATGCCCGCTTCCACCTGCCACCAGTGGTCCCTTCAAATGATCAACCCATAAAATACAGCAATCCTCTAGCAAGTTAGAGCCTTACAATCCAACCGCTTCCTAAAAGGCCCCTCCCTGGACACTGCTGCACAGCCTTCAGCACATGAGCTGCTGGGCAACACTGCAGATGCAAACCACAATGGGACCGTGGCCCCCAACATCTCCGTCTTCCCTGAATGAGCCAGACTGCACTGCAACTCACTCAGAGCAAGAGGCTTGCACTTTACCCTGACCTTGGAGTGGCTGAAAGGATATGGGTTCTTTCAGAGGTTTCTCAGCTACAAGAGGGACTTTGGTGGCTCGCGCATGACAGGAGAGGTCATAACAGGAACGATCGGCACATCCAACAATCTCAATCCAGCCCTAAGATGACAGAATTGATAAAAAAAAATTTGCTGTTTACACTGGGTTCATTCACAAGTACATGCAGACTATAAGTGACCTTTGCAGATATTCAAAGATAATTCCACAATAGTGTCTCCACTCTAATTCGATTTAATAAATTTCTGAAATGGGAATGGCTTTATACTTTACATAGCTAACATGTCTATAAAGTATAACAGAAACTGTACATAAAGTAGTCTTATATTCTGGCAAATTTGCATTGCCCTAGCGAGGCATGGTGGCTTGTACTTGGGAGGCTGAGACAAGAGGATTGCACAGGTTCGAAGCCAGCCTCGGGTACTTAGTGAGGCTCTCAGCAACTTAGTGAGATCCTGCTTCCAAATAAAACATAAAATAGGTCTGGGAGTATAGCCCAGAAGTAGAAATCCCCTGGGTTCCACCCCCAGTACCACCAAAAAAAGAAAAGAAAAAAAATTACATTGCCCTACTTAACCATGGGTTAGGCCATGATAGGAATTAGTCTGAAATTAAATGTACGCCTAGACAAAATCTATAGGTCTGGTTCATATTTGTAACCAGGATTCCAAATTAATTTGGTGGCAACCATTTCTCTTAGAACTTGTCATAAGACAGCTAACTTCACACACCAGAGCTGATCATGAGCACGTGTGTTCAATTCACTTTTTTGGTGCACACGTGTAATCCCAGTACTTAGGAGGCTGAGACAGGAAGATTGCAGGTTCGAGGACAGTCTCAGCAAGTAGTGAGACCCTCATCAACCTACTGAGACCCTGTTTCAAAATAAAAATATAAAATAGGGTTGGGGGTGCAGCTAGGAGGTTGAATGCCCCTGGATTCAATCCTTAGTACCATGCAAACACACACAAAATACACACACACACAAAATTAAAACAGGGAGCTCTGAACTAGATCAGAATCCACTAGTCTATTCCTAAATGTACCAACTGGCTCCCTAAGCTAAGAACACTACAGTTTTTACTTACCTTCCACCAGCATTTGCTACGCTCCTTGGAGATGGCCACCCCATCCCAGCTCCGCTGTGTGTAACAGAGATCTTACAGACAACACTGCCGACTGCAGGAGCGCACGCCTGCACTGCCCCAACGCCAGCAACCCTCCCTCCCTCCCTCTAAGGAAGCCATCAAGGCCGCCAATGGGCTCCCGGGTCATGCAGAGCAGCCCCTCAGTCCAAGACAGCAGGGCCAACTGCATTTACTGTTTTATTCATAAGAGGATTTCTTTTCTTTGCTACTCTGGCTTAAAGTGTACAAAAGGCAATCTGATATGTTTTTCTAGGTCATCAACGTGAGGGCCGCCATCACACCATCCTGCTCTACTCACGTAAGACGTTTTCGACTCAGCGTCCCAACAGTCGCAGGCGTAATGAGCCATCTCGTTCTCCATGTGCTGCCGGAAGCGTAGCTTATCTGGAGAGACTCCAACCTTCGTGAGGTAGAGGTAGATGCGGCCAATGAAATAGCCTAATACTGAGTTGTTAATCACACCCTAAATAAATAAGCAAATGGGGGGGATGGAAAGAAAAAATGTAGTTAGTACTTTTGAAGCCAGAGTATCATCTTCCATTAAATTATTCATAAGCTACTAAAAAACATTTCAAACACAAGGTAAACTTGTTTTCTTGCTTTGAGAAAATTTTCAAGTACTCAGAATGTGATCTTGATTATCATTTTTCCTTTTTCTTTTTTTGGTAACTGGGGATTGAAGTTAGGAGCAGTCTACCTCCAAGATATACACCCGGCCCTACTTTATTTTTATTTTTAAACAGGTCTTGCTAAGTTGCTGAGGCTGACCTCACATCTACAATCTTCCTGTCTCCATCTCCCAAATACTCGGATTACAGGCATGTGCCACCACACCAGTTTGGTTACTTTTAAAGAATTTAAGGTCAAGCTAACAAGTTGATAATAATGCGGTTGTTATGTCCAACATATATCTGTCCAATAGTCAACAAAAATTCAGTGCCACATACCTTCTAAATCCATGGTACTAAAAATAATACTCTGAATGAGTCTAACAAATGGCAAAGATAAGCCTTTCTAAATTAACAAAATGAGACTTACAGGGGATTTCTTTGGGGGGGTATCCTGGGTATTGAACTCAGGGGTATTCTACCTCTGAGTATAATTTTATTTATTTTGAAACAGGGTTTCACTAAGTTGTTGAGGCTGGTCTTGAACCTGTGACCCTCCTGTGTCAGCTTCCCAAGTATGGGGATTATAGGTGTGTGCCACTACACCCAGCTGATTTAAACGTATTTTTATTCACTGAAAGTTGTGAACTCCATACAAGTACATGTAATCTTGTAATCTGAGGACTAGAGGGACCTCACAAATCATTTTGCAGCACCTCTCACTGCTGCCAGGGTCTTCTCTGTGAGACGGCTGACAAGTCACCACCCAGGCTCTCTTCTGTTATTTTCGGGGCCAGGAAGCCAGGAAGCTCTCTGCTCCCGAAACAAGTCATTCCAACACTGGCAGCTGCTGCTGGGAAGGTCACCTTCACTCTCCACACAAACACTGAGGTCATTCCTCTGCATGCAAGGCCTTAGCCCAACTGTATGGGCAATACAGAAGAGTTCTGAATCCAGCCAAACTCGACCTCACTGTACGAAAGCCGTGCAGATTGCTATGAGTAGGGTCAGTAAGTAGCCAGGTGTGATGGTACATGCCTGTAATCCCAGCACTTGGGAGGCTGAGACAGAAGGATCACAGGTTCTCGGCCAGCCTCAGCAATTTAGAAAGACTCTCAACCTAGTGAGACCTCATTTTAAAGGGGGGGAGTACTGGGGGCAGAGCTTAAGAGGTAGAATGCCCCTGGGTTTACTCCCCCGTACGGACACACACTAGGACCGGTGAGGCATGGTTCAAATCAAGATCTATTTCCCAAGTACTCTGCTAAATAATCTTTCATGCTTAGCTCCACTGCCCCCAATTTGGATGTGCAGGTGATTTCTCTCACTATAATAGCACGGTCCAGTACACTTTGTATAAAGACAATCCTGGGTTCGATCCCCAGCACTTCAAGCAAAATAAAAAAGGGAACGACTGTGCTGTGAGCCGGGAACCAGTGTCACTGCAACCAGGCCTCCTCAGTCTCACCTGTCCAACGGCGTCCCCGAGGCGCATTTTCCGAGCAGACTGCCCGCTGACCTGGGCTTTTGCTGAATATAAACAAAGGGAGAGATCGGCTACATTCTGGAACTTGGGATGGTCTTTCTCGCTGGGATCTACAAAGTGCTCAATTTCTGCCATTGTGAATTCTCTGAAAGCAAAAATATAAGGGATAAAATCTGCATATTTAACTTTAAAAAGCAATGCACAAGGCCCCTATTTTCAACTGCATTCTACACTAATAAAGACCCCGAACTATAGAATCTCTTATCACTAAATAGAAAACTGGTTCTCTACAGGAAGAACCAAAACATTTTTGGATTAGCTTTTCCTGGGTGGTTGTTATTTTTAGAAATATTATTAACTAGGGGCCGGGCGTGGTGGCACACGCTTGTAATCCCCGCGCTTGGGAGGCAGAGACAGGAGGATCGAGCAGGTTCAAAGCCAGCCACGCGCGCTGGCTTAGGAGACCCTGTTTCCAAATAAAAATATAAAATAGGTCTGGGAGTGTAGCCCGGAGGTAGAAGGGCTTCCAGAAACCCCAGTACCACCAAAAAAAAAAAAAAAAAAAGAAAAATTAATAACTAGGATGTAGCTTAGTGGTAGAATATGTGCTCCATATGCAAGAAGTCCTGGGTTCAATCCCCAGCACTAAGTAGTAATAAAAAATTAAAGCTTTACTACTACTACTTAAAATAACCACAAACTTCTCTCAAATATTAATCCCATCCCTTCTGTTTAGCCACATTAAAAAAATTACAACTTTAACTGCAAATAACTGTTAAAAAGATTAATTTAACTTTTAAAAATTTACTCATAAAACTGAGGATTGAACCAACGGGTGCTCTAGCACTGAGCTACAACCACAGCCCTTTTAATTTTTATTTTGTGACAAGATCTCACTCAGTTGCCCAGTCTACTCTCAAACTGTGACCGTCCTGCCTCAGACTCCCCAGTAGATGGAATCTTAGACACACATCACTTGCTCAGTCAACACAGCTTTAAAATTCTGAGCAGGGCATGAGCCTACAATCCTGATCCCAGCTACTTGGGAGGTGGAAATAGGATTTATAGTTTGAGGCCAGCCCGAGCAACTGAATTAAACCCGATCTCAAAATAAAATTTTAAAGAGCTGGGAATGTAATTCAGTGTTAGAGCACATCCTGGTGTGTTTGAGGCCCTGGGTTTGACCCACAATACCACCACCCAAAAGATTTTTTTAAGTTTTTTTTTAGAAAAACATAAGTAATGTCACACACACACACACACACACACACACACACACACACGCACTCGCGCGTGCGATCTTGAATAATGACAACCAAATCAAATGGTTTTCCTTAAATCATTATGAAGTCTTAATAAATATACACTAATTGAAGTAACTGGTATTTGCTTTTCAAAGAATAGAAAATTAAAGTGAGTTGAAATAGTCGTCTGGCTTTTGCAGCAGTTTCATCTCTCCTCTCTTCCTGCTCTAAACACAGATGACTGACGATGGCACCGCACAGGTGGTTTCTAAGAGCAGGAGCTTCTTCAACACAGTGCCATTTAAGGCCAAGGACACCAGGCATGAACTCGACCAGCCAACACCAAGCTCACCACTGATGAGAGAGAAACATGCATATGGTAATGGCCCCCAGAGATCCCCTGAATGGCCACTTAGCAGCTACTGCAGGGGAGAAGGGGTGCTTCAGTTAATTTCATGAGTTAAAATCAAATCTCTCTCCTTTTAAAAATAACAAATCACATTTACTAGTATACTTTTACTCAAACATTTTAGAAGCAATGTGAAATTGCTTAAATAGGTCCTAAAACACATGAAATTTACTGCAAAAAGCATTATTTCATTTTTTAAATCTTGTTTTTGTGGTACTGGGGGTGGAACCCAGGCCTTTTCTACCTCCAGGCTATACTCCCAGACCTATGTCAAATATATTTGGAAACAGGGTCTCACCAAGTTGCTGAGAGCCTCACTAAGTAGCTGAGGCTGGCTTCGAACCTGCGCGATCCTCCTGTCTCAGCCTCCCAGCATTGGGATTACAAGCGTGCGCCACCACACCCGGCTAATTTCATTTTTTAATGGTAGCTGTTAATTGGTCCAGCAGCACCTATGTCTTATCTTCCAACAACTATCAAACATCTCCGTGCACACAGAAATGTGAGAGATGAACCTGGTGCTTGCCCCCACATAGCTCTTAGCTGGGCTGGCAGGAACTGAACATCCACAATATGGGGCAGATAAATTAAGGGCTGCCAAAGAATAAAAATAAAAAATAATATAAGAAAAAGAATCCCCCAAAAAGGTTCTGCCGAAGTCTTTCCCTCTGTTGTCAGGAAATCTTAGCACCCTAAGTTAACAATAATGGACTGTATCCCTGGAATCGGTAAGAGTAGATCTTGAGTATGTCACCACCAAATAAAGGGATGATGAGGTGCTGGATCTGCTAATGAGCTTGCCCATGGCCGTCATTCACAGAGTGTTACCGAAGCAGCACCTTATCTTCCTTGGTGGGGTGGGGGGCAATCTCAGCCCATGGACAGGAGGCAGGATCAGCACTAACTGATATGACCAGCCCAGCTCTTGACTTGGGACTATACTTGGAACACAGAACACTAATATATATGTAGGTCAGGAAGACAGAATCAACCAGTACAAATAAAATTGTAAAAGCTTCAGATGAGTAACCTAATACTTCTAAAAAAATATTAAAAAGGTAATTATGAAAAAAATTAGCTATATACAGACTAAGCAGCTGGTAACTCTCAAAACAAAGAAATCCTAACACAGCCAGGCATGGTGGCGCACACTTGTAATCCCAGCATTTGGGAGGCTGAGCCCGGAGGATCGCGGTTCGTGGACAGCCTCAGCCACTGAGTGAGGCCCTCCGCAACTCAGTGAGACCCTGTTTCAAAATAAAGAATAAAAAATAGGGCAGGGGGTGTAGCTCGGAGGTCGAATGCCCCTGGATTCCATCCCCAGACCCGCAAAAAAAAAAAAAAAAAAAAAAAAAAAGGCCCAATACACTGGGGAATAACAGAATGAAATCTATTAAGTTTTCTGCTTTCATAATACCTGGCTAAAGGTTCTTAGGAAACCCCAAGGGGTCGCCCCCGCCTGCGCCCCCAGGCTGCCGTGTCTCCTCCAGGTCTCCCCTGCCTGGCCCTCAAGCCTGCAGAAACTGCGGACTGAGGACAGCCTGGTGGGAAGGCAGGGCATCTGCTCACTCAGGGCACCACGGGACCAGCAAGACCAGGCAGGCGCCTGCACATTTCAATCTGGAGTCAGGGGCTGGGACCTACTTCAGCAGTAAGCAGAGATGAGAGGGATGGCAGGGAGCTGGGCTGGAAGAACATGGCTAAGTCATTTTAAGCCTCTAAGAGGTAGAACTGACCAGTGCCAGTGTGCCTTCCCACACATCCGGGACCTAGCTTTCCCTCAAGTTCACTTTGTGACTCAAAACTGCCAGTCACCCCACAGATTAAAATGTACAACACGAAGATAAATCCACCATCAGGATCAGAGCAGAATGGTTTCATACAGCAAGCTTCACGTCCAAGATGAGGGCCATACCTGACTCTGATCAGTCCAGACCGAGGGGAGATCTCATTTCTAAAAGAGTTTCCAATCTGGGCGGCAGCGAAAGGCAACTTTCCTTGGTTGAACTCCAAAAGCCGCTTGAAATTCAGGAAAATCCCCTGTGCAGTTTCTGGTCTCAAATACCTTTAAATTTCAGTAAATCAGTTCATTACAAAGAAAGTAGTAATGTTTTCCAACAAACCTGATATTCTAAATACAAATCCTAAAAGTCCTAAATACACTATTTTCACATCAAAGCTATATATGCCCTAAAATGAAGTTTTAGAAAGAGATGTTTTCCTCAGCAGCAAATCTCATAGCAAGTATCAGAAAATGGATGAAGTAACTGGTATGACAAGACTACTGTCAGGACTGTCATTTTATGTAATTATCCCCATCATCATTATTCCCTCGTTTGCACAGTGCGCCTATGACCTCTGGTGATGTCCTTTTGAGTAGTCACTTTGTGGAGGCAGATAATTTTAGTTCCTTCTGAACATGAGAGCCACACTTACTTAAGTACAGCTCTGCTACCATGTATTAAACTGTACCTGTGGGTCAAGAAGAAGCCAGTATGGCTACAATTTAACATTAGGGCTCTGGTCTCTCACAACCGTCCACCAGCCAGGCCACGCTCCAGGTCTCTCCTATCATTTTATGCCTTTCATAGGTATTTCCCATTTTCAAGGGTTTCTATGTTTCCCACATTTTACAAGTACACCATTACGGACACTGCCCTCTCCTCAATTTTAGAGAAAATATTCTATGCAAAAAACACTCACCAGGGAAAAGTTCCAAATGGCCTACTTCCAAATATGCATGCTACTAAAATAACTTTAAGCTAAGAAGAAAAAAAACCCTACAATTTTATCCTCTTCTGGCTCCAACAGGCTGCTTCTCATTTTTCTGTCCTCTCCAGATGGCATCCAATACCTACACTCACATAAGTGGTATGTATAAAATTATGTCTTCTTTTACTTGTACTTTCCATTTTTTAAATAACTGTAAAAATGTCTTATATTGAACAGTGGCAAAGTATTATACTAAATGATCTATTTTACTATAATTCAACCACTCTCAAATTAATGGGTAAGTAGGTTACTTCTACTTTTAATTTATAATCTTTTCATAAGTATAGCTTCCTTTCCTTTTAAGTTATTTCCTTAGATAAATTCCCAAGAATGGAATATCTGGGATAGAAAACATCCCACGGCATGACTCTCAGTACTGTACTGTCTGAGTACAAAGCTAACCACTGGCCACTCTCCACACACTACCCCAAACCAACCTGGCGTCGTTAAGTAACTGTGACACATCCTGTCACAGTTGTTACTATTCTCCAGTTTCTACCCCAGGATACATGAGCTGTCTAGCTTCCTGTATCAAATGCCTCCTCTTACCCCAAAACAAGTCAATAAAAAAAAACTGATGCTATGAAATGAAACAATGGACAAGGAATCTGGAGACCCCTCCCGATTCCAGATCATACCATGAGCTAGCCAGAGTCCCTTTCTGTGAAAACCACGCCTTTCAAATCAACAGGCTACAGCTATACTGTCCAATATGACAGGACACTAGTCACATGTCTATTTAAATTTAATAAAAATTGAATAAATTTAAAAACGGAATTCCTTAGACGCACTAGCCTCACTTCAAGTGCTCAACTGCCACACACGGCTCATCACTAGCTACTGGACAGCACAGACTAGAGAGCATTTCCGTCACTGCAGAAGTTCTACTGGACAGAGCTGTGTTAAACTAAATGGCTTCTAAAGTGTACTCTGTCATAAGTTCACTGACACTCAGAATCTTCTCTGGTCCCTTCTGCACTATGTAATGATACACAGAAAATATAATGATCGTGGACTTTCCAATGTGTTTTACACTAGCTGGCCGTGGTGATGCACATTTGGAAGCCCAGCAGTTGAGACAGAAGGATCACAGGTTCGTGGCCAGCGTCAAGAACCTTTAGTGAGACCCTGTTTCAAAATAAAGAATTAAAAATAGGGCTGGAGGTGTAACTCAGAGGTAGAATGCCCCTGGGTTCCATCCCTAGTAACACACACACACACACACACACACACACACACACACACACACACTATACCAAAACCCACACACACTAAAAAAGAGATTATATTCATCAGAGGAGTTATAAGAAATAAAACTTAAAAAAATGCCTTTCATTTTTCTTTAATATATTCATCTGCACTTTCTATGTCACTTTTCTTTCATTGCATTGATACTCAGCTCTTGTTAAAGCAATTTTAATAACTGTTACAGAAATAAACAAAACATGATACATACCCTGGCATGTTTCCTCCAGGCCCTATGAAAGTCTTGAACATCAGGTTAAAAGGTACTGGAGGGGAGAGGTCATTTCCAGTCGTGGGCGATTTTACATTATAGTTCACGAAAAGATCCCCAAGTTCTTGCTGTCCATAGTTGTCAAGCTAAAGGACATGTCAAGATAAGAATTGGTATAAAGGACCCAGAAAACAAGGCATAAAAGTATTACATGTAACTCTATCCATCCACTGCTACAACTCACACAAAAATTCAAGAACATCAGAATGAACCTAACCTGCAGGAGATCCACATTAAAACCATAATCAGTTACACCGAGAAATGGAGATCTTTCTGGAACCGACCTGAAACTGGCATTTACCATGTCACAATAAACAATGAAAACAAACTGCCTCTTGTTCAATGATGATAGTATTGGTGGGCAAGAATCAGGAATCCCATAAATAAGATTTGTTCAAAGCTGAATTTTACCACCTTGAACCAATGTACAAGGTTTGCTTCCTTGCCTGGCAAGCATATGTGCACGTGACTTCCTTTCCCACCAGACAAGGCGCCTCTTACTGGCGGCGCCGGGTCCCACCCCTTCCCCACCCTGCACTGTACCGCACATCTACCCACTGATGACCAGAGCCAAGCCTGGAATGTCTGAGCTCCAATTCAGGAATTTCAAACGACTACACCAAGCCATGTCACAGCAAAGCCCTCAGTAACTTAGGGAGATGTGATTGAAAAGTAGGAGGGAGAGTACTAGGGGTTATCTCTGAGATAGAATGCCCGAGTTCATCTTATCACCACCAGAGAGAGAGAAGCAGATCTTGACAATGGTCACCAGCGGCTGAAGCTCAGCAGTGATAACTACACGCAAGTGCATACAACCACTCTCAGTGTCTTGCTACAAATATGTGGTCAAGCCTCTAAATCAAATATAAAACAGATAACATCAGAAGCTTCAATTATAGACGACCTTTTACACTGTGATATAGATTAATGAAATATTTACAGAAGAAATAAAATTATGTTTGAGCCCTACTTCAATAATCAAAAAGGCTATGCCTTTGGAAATGAAAAGAAATAAAATTATTATGTGTCTATAATAGCATTAAGATACAAGAAATTATTTTCCAAATCACGAGTAACTATACTAAAGCTTCAAGCACAGACAAAATATACTTCACAAGGACCAAAATAAATTGGTGGATGATTCAACAGCTAGATTAAAAAAGTTTTCAATTTAAATGAGGAAGAAAATTTCTCAGCAGAGAAAAATTAACATGTTAAGAAAAAACAGGGCAACAGTGGGAAAGCATTCAGTAATTTCCAAGAGGATAAAGCAAAACATTAGGAGTCCTATATTCTGCTTCATTTTATCAAAGAAAACACCTATTATTATTTTTAATGCAAGGAAGTAAATGAAATTAAAGGGGTTAGCCTAAGTAGATCTCATAACTAAACATGCTATCGGACAAACGGAACAGCTGCTACAATGAGGTGAAGGACCACGATACACGCGTGCAGCCATGGCACACTCCTTACAAGATGACGCGCAGGTTTTATCACCTTCTTAAACTCTCTTCTTTTTTCTTTTTTGGCAGTGTTAGAGTAGAACCCAGGGCTTTGGGCCTGCTAGGCAAGCACCATACCACTGAGGTACAACCCAGTCTCCTCATCATATTAAGGTAGTCTGTAATCCAAAAAAGGATTGAAAACTACTTCCGATATAAAAGGTGCTTTTGCCAGGCATGGCAGTGAACACTGGCAATGCCAGTACTTGGGTGCTGAGATAGGAGAATTATAGGTTTGTTGTCAGTCTCAGTTAGTGAGATCTTGCTTCAAAATAATGAATAAAAAATTGGGCTAGGGTTTAGCCTAGAGGTAGAATACCCCTGGGTTCAATCCCAGCACTGCAAAGTAAATAAATAAATATGTCAACAAATAAATAAGAATTAAAAGGTATTCCTGAACTTGGTAAGAGGCAAGAATACAGCCAGGCCTGGTAGCACACACCTGTAATCCCAGTACGGAGACTATGTCAGAAGGACCATAGGCTGGAGGCCAGCCTCATCAACTTAGCAAGAACCTATTTCAAAATTTAATTTAAAACAGGAGTGGGGTAGAGGTACAGTTTGGAGATAGAATGCCCCGGGTTCCATTCCCAGTACCCAAAACAGGTTCAGAATAAATTATATCTTTGATTTCTCTTGCCAGGCCTAAAATTTGTCAAATTAAATACAAATTACAGAACTTGAAGTGTCCAGGCAAACTGGAAAAGCAAGGGCATAAAAACTGGCGTTTGCTGACCAAGTGCTAAGAATCGCAGCACAAAGGCAAGGACAGTCCAACTGGAGGCAGATCAAGGGCTGAAACCGAGTGCAGGTCAAGTCACCCACCCCCACCTCCACATCACCAAACCATGCCCGCTGCCAGCCACTCCGCGCCTGTGGCTGTTACACCAGAAAACTGGCCTCTGAGGAGAGACAGTAAGTTTAATTCCCCTTGACACCAATTTGTCAGTTCTGGATGAAACAAAGGATTAGCCAAAAAAAGAGAGATAAGAAAAGAAGAAAGCAAAAGGAAATGCTATGAGGAACAGAAATCAATTGTTTAAGATTATGTCCAGAATCAGTTCAGTGTGGAATTCAACAGTTTATCACATGCAGAAAGAAAGGCGGCGCCTAGCCAGACCTTTCTGAGCAACTCTAACACTCTCACCTGCGCCAACACACTTTCCATCTCTGATTTCTTCTCAGCAGAACACTTCTTATCAGACATCAATTTCTGTAAATGAGCTAGAAGAACGGTGTTGACATGTCAAGTTCAAGAATGAGAAAAACAGAATAATAAATTTTGAGTTTCAATGCTGAACAATTAAAAACAAATCTGGAGTTGGGTGTGGTGGCGCACACTTGTAATCCCAGCATTCAGGAGGCTGAGATCGGAGGATCGCGATTCGTGGACAGCCTCAGCTACTTAGTGAGGCCCTTCGCAACTCAGTGAGACTCTGTTTCAAAAATAAAAAGACACAGGACGTGGTGGCGCACGCTTGTAATCCCCGCGCTTGGGAGGCTGAGACAGGAGGATAGCGCAGGTTCGAAGCCAGCCTCAGCTGCTTAGTGAGGCTCTCAGCAACTTAATGAGACCCTGTTTCCAAATAAAATATAAATAAAAATAGGGCTGGGAGTATAGCCCAGAGGTAGAAAGCCTCTGGATTCCACCCCCAGTACCACCAAAAAAAAAGAGAGAAAAAGACAAAAATATAGAGCTGGGACTGTAGTCTGGAGGTAGAATGCCCCTGGGTTCCATCCCCAGTAATGAAAAAAAAAAAAAAAAAAATCTAAGAATAATGTTCCTAAACTCGATTTTAGAGGGACAGTCATGATATTGTCTTGATTCATTTCCTAATTAGATAATTATCTGCATAAAGCTTCTTTTAAAAATAGAAACTTGTCAATGTTCTTTCTGCCCTTTTTATAAAGGTATTTCATGGAAGTATGGGGTATGGGGAGTGGGGTGAGATGTGGACGAAATCACAGCAAGTGATATATGTATCACTGAATCTCACTATGATGTAAAATTACAAAGCACAAAAAAGTATAAAAATGGTAAAACTAGGAACTTGTTCTGTCTACTAAGATCGGTTCACTTTATTTGCACAGTATGCCTCAATAAGAAGTTAACGGAATTTTTTTAATTTATTTTTTTTTTGTGGGTCTGGGGATTGAACCCAGGTCATTCTACCTCTGAGCTACACCCCTGCCCTATTTTTTATTCTTTATTTTGAAACAGGGTCTCACTAAGTTGCAGGGGACCTTACTTAGTAGCTGAGGCTGTCCATGAACGGCGATCCTCCTGTCTCAGCCTCCCAAATGCTGGGATTACAAGCGTGCGCCACCACACCCGGCTAAGTTAATGGAAATTTTTGAGAAAAAACTTAACCTGAGCTCTTTGATTAATCCTACTTAAAGGAGATGAAGAACCATACCTTTCAGTAGATGGTCAGCACGAAAACACTCTCCATTTTTGACATCTTTCACCATGAAGTCAGCAAACTTGTCTACATGGCCAGAAGTCCTAGGTTAACAAATGCAAAGTCAATCTGTCATTTTCACACAAATACACAAATGCAGACAGAATACATAAGATAATGTCCCTACAAATGGTAGAGTATGTGCCTAGCATACTGTCTCCCCACAATATGTTTACCCACAGTTTATACCTATGTATCTCAAAGATGGAAGCTCACACATCTATAATGATATATACATGAGAGATAATAATGTATGCCAGAGAAAAATCTTCCTCAAATCTATTCTCATCCTCTCCCATGGTCTTCCTTCTTTTAGAAGAAAAGACATTAACTAGCTTATACTTTTTTGAAAACTGTCATTAAGTATGTATTACATTTTAGGGTCAATTAATAAATGCCTATGCCATCGTTAGTGACCTAAGCAAAGGCCCAAATCATCAGGAATTTGATTGACTAAGAATGTGTGATGGCTGAGTACAGACACTCTACCTTAAGGAAAGTCTTCTGCCTCTGACACCGGTTATTATCTCTACAAAGTTCCTATGACTGAAAGAAGCAGTTAAAAGGATAAAAAGTAGCCCTGAGCTGGTCGTGGTGGCACACCCTAAAATCCTGGTACCTGGGAAGCTGAGACAGATGGCAGGCGAGGTCAGCCTCAGCAACCTAGCACGACCCTGCTTCAAAGGAAAATAAAATAAGAACTGGGAGTCTAGCTCAAGTAGAATGCTCCTGGGTTCAATCCCCAGTAGATTTAAAAAAAAAAAAAAAGAAGAAGTAGTTCTTATCTTTTTTTCACAGACCTGGGACTCAAACCCAGTACCTCTCATATACTAGGCAAACATTCTACCATTGAGTTAAACTCTCCATGACCATCATCGTAATCATCAGGAATTCTCAATTTAATTGGCTAAGATTATTAAGAGTGCCTACAGGACGCTAGTAATAAAAATTATCTCTTTACCATTCAATATTAAATGAATAACAAGGAGATACAATATAGCAAGAATTCCTTTTTCATAGTAATTGAAATTTTACCCTTGTAGCAATGTTCATAGGAATAATCTAATATCTGCATTGAAACTTCAAAACAAATAGTAGTTGATTGAAAATATATATAGAACCGGGCGTGGTGGCGCACGCTTGTAATCCCCGCGCTTGGGAGATGGAGACAGGAGGATGGCGCAGGTTCGAAGCCAGCCTCATTGGCTTAAGAGACCCTGTTTCCAAATAAAATATAAAATAGGTCTGGGAGTGTAGCCTGGAGGTAGAAGCTTTCCATCTCCAGTACCCCCCACACACAAAATATATATATGTATGTATGTATATCTATATCTATATATATATAAAGTTTGCTCAAAGCTGCTAAGAAATTATACTAAGGAAATAATCAGAGATATACACAACAATCTATCAATGAGGATGTGTAGTGCAGTCAAAAGCAGCAACACTTACAATGCCTACAACAGGACACTAACTAAATTATGGCATATCCATGAAGTAGAATTCCATGTTATCATTAAAATGCTTTGAACCAATATTTGAGGACAGAGTCAATGTTCATCTATTACAAGAAAAGACAGTGTGCTGCTAACATTCAAATATATCGGAACACGCTGGGCACTGTGGCACACGTTTGTAATCCCAGTTCTTTTTTATTTTTTCAGCATTTGGGAGGCTGAGACAGGAGGATTGCAGTTCACGGACAGCCTCAGCTACTTAGGATCTTTGCAACTTAGTGAGACCCTGTTTCAAGAAGAATAAAAAAAAAGTTCTGTGGTGTAGCTCAGAGGTAGAATATCCCTGGGTTCCATATACTTTCTTTGCTTTCCAGTATTTTCCCAGTTTTCTGCATGAACATAGGTGGTTTTGTAACAAGAACACTCCTTAAGCACGCATACTAAAGACCTTCCGCCAGAAGACGCATCTTACTTTAGCACCGGCTCAGGGGTGAGCATGGTGCAGTCGATCTCCAGGATCTGCTCCTCATGGATAAAGTGCTGCCTCCAGGTCTGGATAATATTGTTTTTCAAAGCACACCCAACCGGCCCAAAGTCATACAAACCACTAACACCTGTAAAATGAGAGGAAGACAGGTACAAATAAAGACAAGAAAGCACGAGAAACTGATACCCACAGAACTTCACACACTGCCTCAAAGGCTTGTAGGTCGACACTTCAGTTCCCTCAATACTGAACAGCCGTACTTCCAGCTAACTGACAAGAGTAAAAAAATCTTACTCCATTTACTATTTCGGTACTTGCCATTGCACGTAGGATTAGCCCCGAATTTAAAACGATAGAGCTGGGCGTGGTGCGCACGCTTGTAATCCCCGCGCTTGGAAGGCAGACACAGGAGGATCGCGCTGGTTCAAAGCCAGCCTTGCAGGCTTAGGAGACCCTGTTTCCAAGTAGAAAAAAAAATGTATATATAAAAAAGGCCTGGGAGTTTAGCCTGGAGATAGAAGGGTTTCCAGGAAGCGCAGTACCACCAAAAAAAAAAAAAAAAAAAAAAAAAAGAAAAAGAAAAAGAAAAAGAAAAAGAAAGAAACTCCCCTACATACAGGGAGTAGAATAAAAAGCAGTTTATAGTTTTCTACCATAGCAAATAGAAAATAGTTTGCTGCAGGACCTGCTACAATAATCTAAAACTTTCAGTACCTAATTCTATAAATTAAGCAGTTACGCCACTATTCAAACTTCTGGAAGCTACACATTTAGAGATGTGCTTGGCCAAAACTTAAATGACGTTTCAGTGGCAAAATACTTGGGTATGTCTTTTGTGTGTGTTTCTTTGTTTTGTTTTATAGTGTTGGGATTGAACCAGGGCCTCATATGCAAGGCAAGCACTCTACTACTGAGCTACATTCCCAGCCCTAAAAGTCCAATATTATTGTTATAATCTCGTCACTATGAAATACATAGGTCTACATTTAACCAATGAATTGTATTCACCTCTATACACCTCTATAGCATTTGGCAAGCTGTGAGTTTTCTACCCACCTATGAAGAATCTGCTCCTGACAGATGCCCATGGAGAACAATCCAAGGACTCAGTCTCACTACTGCTCTTGTGTAGAGGGCACAGTACAGTAGCCGGCGCTACGACGGCCCCTAGCGCTCCTAAACGTCTGCCGCATTTTAAGAAGAATGCGAAATCACATAAGTACTTGGACACAGGAAATGCTTAATGCTTGGGCCCCCAAAAGTCTCTATATCCTAATAGGGGGGAAAAAAAAAAAAGAAAGAAAGAAAAAGAAGTCTTCAAGAATAAATAGGCCGGGCGTGGTGGCGCACACTTGTAATCCCGACATTCGGGAGGCTGAGACCTGAGGATCCCGTTTGCGGACAGCCTCAGGTACTACTTAGTGAGGCCCTCTGCAACTCAGCGAGACCCTGTTTCAAAATACAGAATAAAATCCAGCAGATGGTGTAGCTCAGAGGTGAATGCCCCTGGGTGCTATCCCAAGACATAGAATGCGGGCAGCAGAGGAAGCTCGCCGTGCCCGTGCTGTGAGCATGTATGTCCCTATCACTGTGAACTGCATTATGATGTGAGACGAAAACACACTAATAAAGGTATATTAGAAAAAGAATATGGCAGAGAGAACTACAGCACAAACAGAAGCAAAATATCTCTCCTCTACTTTATGTGACCGGATACAATCAGATTCCAATCGGCAAGCCACGGTCTTGATCTAAGGACAGCAGCAAAGCCACTCGCCACACGATTAATCACCTACCTCCATAAATAGCAAAAGCTTGATCATAGAAAAACCTCCTCTTCAAGGTGTCTTCCATTTTCGATCTGTCTACAATGTCATCTTTTGGCTGTAATGCCAGCTCCTGTAAAGATTATTTTTTAAATGTGATTGGAGAGTTAAGTGGTAGGGTCTTTTTTGGTTTTGTTTTTTGTGGTACTGGGGGTGGAACCCAGAGGCTTTCTACCTCCGGGCTATACTCCCAGACCTATTTTATATTTATTTGGAAACAGGGTCTCACTAAGTTGCTGAGAGCCTCACTAAGTAGCTGAGGCTGGCTTCGAACCCGTGCGATCCTCCTGTCTCAGCCTCCCAAGCGCGGGGATGACAAGTGTGCGCCACCACGCCCGGCAAGTAGCAGTGTTAATTTATACATTTCAATTTAGTTTGCTCTCAGGAGAATTCAGTATAAGATTTACCAAAAGACAAGATTTTAAGAAGTTAAAAAAAAAAATGAAGTCTTAATTTTTTCCCTACTTAAACAGCACAAAAGATACCTTTACTTAATTATGTAGGAAGGTATATGATCATTTTTAAAAGAATAAAACTAAGCTAACTTAGTGGTAGATACCGATAAGAAATAAAAGCACTACTTGGATTTTTAGTGATCATTACATAAAATGTGACCTTAAAACTTCAAACTATATCTAGCAATGGGAGGTTTATTTGAAAAGTTTGGGGGCAGGTATCATATGGAGAAAAACAAAACCAGTATTTCTAGACATAAGAATCCTTAAAGAGAACAATGCATTTTAGGAAGTCCATGACTCTTACTGAGTCTAGGATTTGGGGAGCAGGTTCAGGTGTAGGAATCAGAAGTCAGGGAGGCTTTGTAAAAGATGACATTTTGAGTTGCACTTATTTGTTTTGGTTTGCTTTTTGTCTTATACTGGGGATAAAACCCAGGGAGGCATTCTACCTTTGAGCTACATCCCCAGCCCTTTTTATTTTTTGTTTTGAAATATATTTATTTTTGAAATAGGGTCTTGAGCTGGGCGTGGTGGCGCACACTTGTAATCCCAGCATTTGGAAGGCCGAGACAGGAGAATCGTGGTTTGAGGACAGCCTCAGCTACTACTTACTGAGGCCCTTTGCAACTCAGTGAGACCCTATTTCAAAAATAAAGAATAAAAACTAGGGCTGGGGGTGTAACCCGGAGGTAGAATGCCCCTGGGTTCCATACCTAGTACCACAAAACAAACAACAACAAAAATAGGGTCTTGATAGGTTGCTGAGTCTGTCCTCGAATCCGCAAGCCTCCTGTCTCAGCCTCCCGTGTGCCACCACCCCCAGCTCAAGCTGCATTTTGAAAGGGTGAGGAGTGTATCAGGAGGAGGAGGCATTAAAGGCATTCTGGTAAAAACAGACAAACCAAATGACCCTTGTTCAGACACTTTTCTAGGTCTCTGTCCCCCAAAGAGATTAAAAAAGATGAACAATCCCAGACCTATTTATGTGTCTATTTTAGCATCCTAAGACTCACCTTGGCTTCCAGAACCCTCTTCCGGGCTTTGAGCTCAGCTACTGCTTTGTCTACATCCACCTGGGGTGCTTTATCTTCTTTCAGCTTTCGCACAAGATCCCCCTGGCCAAGACAGAATTTATAGACAGGTTGGTTTCAGAAGCTGAGAAATGTTAGGAGCGTGTTTGGTACCTCTTTTTGGTGTTGGGGATGGAGCCTAAGGCCTCACATATGCTAAAGAAATGCTGACCCCGGCAAGAGAATGTCTTAAGTATGCCTTTGTAAAAGTATCTGTAAAAGAACAATGCAATTTGAGTATTTTTCATATGAGAGATCATTATGGATAACAGAAGTTCTCTGCCCTCAGCATTTATAATTCTGTGGAATTTATAGACAACAAATACAATGCTTACAATGCCAAGTTTGGGGGAAATAAAGAGTGGAGAGGGAGGTAGTAAAAACTCTTAAATCATAGGGAGATGAATCACTGAAATTAAAAACCTCAAAGGACAGGTTAAACAGATAAGACACAGCTAAAGAGAGGATTAGTGACCAAGGAGACAGACCTAAAGAAATTACCCAAGATAACACAGAAAAGCAGCTTAAAATATAAAAGAGTTACAGAGCCACAGCAAAAGTCTACCATCTTCCCAACCACAATGCAGGAAAAACTTTTAAACATCTGAAAAGACAGTAGCTATGAAATTGCCTATATTCTTGAAAAACATGAACTTTCAAGAAAACCTAAATACAAAAAAAAAAAAAACACCCCACATAGTCCACATCTAAACAAACTGAAGTAAAACGGTGTTTAGGAAGTTAAAGACCTGAGTTTACTCCCTGCTCAGCTGTGAGGCCTTAGGTGAAGTGAAAACCTGTCTGTGCTTCCTCAACTATAAAACCAAGATAATGCTTCACTAACTGGACAGTTGTAAATAGGAAATGAAACACTTTAAACAAAGTATTTACACTATTACCTAATACACAGTAGATGTGCAGAAAATGACAGCTGTCACTATGCTAAAAGCACCTCAACTTGTGTGTGGCCAAGATACTTCAAATCCAATTTGTTTCAAACTGAATTGTTTTCTCTACCCCTGTTCCTCCTGCACGTTTTCTGTCAATGGCCACAAAATCTACCCCTTTCCAAGCAAGAAACATCAAGTAATCTTTCTATAGCTCCAACATCTGGTCCATTCCAGTTTAAGATTCCAATCTGATCTCCACCTCTGACCATACGTTAGGCTGCCATAATGGATTACGAATTGTCTCCCATCCAAAAGTGCCCATGCTAACACTGAGCCCGGCCCCACACCACCCACATTCTTATCATTTGCCTCCCATCTTGTGAGCCTTATTTCACCACACAAAGCATCCCTGACTTGGTGGCTATTCCTACTTGAGCCTTGGGTGTTTATTTTCTGGCCCAAAAGTGCTTCTCCACATGTGATGACATTCTACCTGGTCCTTACAACCTGACACCTGCCCCTTGGGGACAGTATTCTCCTTCAGTCTGTCTCCAGAAAAGGCAGCTTTTTCTCCCGTGCTCTTCTCAGGCTGCAGAGGGGACAGATGCTGCACTATTTTCCCTCCACACTTTTCAATTGATTCCTCTTTTATCCTGCTAAAACCCCAGCTCCTCTGCAGGGCTCAGGGCACGTCTCCCCTGCTGTCGTCTTCCAAGCGCCCAAGTATTCCTCTCCTACCAAGACAGTCTACTCTTCCACAACTCGTGCTATTTTCCCCCAGAGACAAAAAGAGCGTTTTATTCAGCAAAGTGCAGGATACACAGGTTCAAGGGAGAGCACGGGCCACAGAGAGAGAGAGAGAGAGAGAGAGAGAGAGAGAGAGAGAGAGAGAGAGAAAGGAAGGAAGAGAGAGAGAGAGAGAGCACCAACTCATGCTCTTTAGAATGTCCTGGTCAGGCGACAAATCTGTTCCAATCATCGAACCTAAAACCTTAATATACTCAGAACCATTTCCCCAGAGTTTCAACATACACTGAGTTTGCGGGGTGTGACTGGGATTGAACCCGGGGCACTTTGCATAACTGAGCTTCATCCCCAGCCCCCCTTTTTATTTTGAGAAAGGGTCTCGCTAAATTGGCACACTGGGCTCAAACTTGAAATCCCCTTGCCTCAGCCTTCCAAGTAGCTGAGATTACCATCATGGAAAAGTAATTTAAAGGGAGGCTTTATCTTCTTTTATTTAGAATTTACAAAGAGTTGTTCATTCTTCAAGGAAAAAATCTATCATTTGAAAAAATAAAACAAAATACAACACCGGCGAAGATGCTGGTATCTAAGCAACCAGCACACCAAAGCTTCTTCACTGACAGCAACTGTATGCACAGGAAATCGTGTCTAGATGTGCGCCTCTGCTTACCTCAACACACTCCCAGTGGAGTCAGACTCAGAACTCACACAGCAAAATACACAGACCTTATTAACACTCACAGCATTACGTACACACATAGTTTTGTTTAATTTAGTCAGATATTTTGCATGAACTTCACTAAAACAGTAATGAAGACCCCAAAGTACCTGGTATAAAAAGGGGACCGTGAATCTGACACCGTCAGGAATCATGGCATTCCTCTCTTCACTCATCTCTCATATCCAAGTAAGTCTGGTCTGTTCTTACACTACTCGGTTATATCCTGACCTTCCTAGCTAAAGCAATATCCCCGTCACCTCCTAACTCCATTTTATCTTCTTCACTGCAGTACCACTGCTTATTTATTTACAGGAACCTTCTCTATCCTTGTCACTATGAGGTAGCCTCTGAGGACAGGAGTTCTGGCATGTCAATTCTGACAAATATTTGTTGACTGATACCACAACACACACCTAGGCGCTTAGCACGCAGCACTATCTACTGGCTTATTCTTGACCCACTCAGCGCTGCTTTCCCTTCTCTACCTGTCAGAACACCCACCTCCTGAGCGTTCACAAGTTGTACAGTCTGATGAGAAAGAGGCCAGCAAGAGCCTCAGTTCTGAAGGGTGGCCGGAGTTCCTTTAGAATATGGGAAAGAGTAGGCAAGTCCCTCTTGAAAGTCCCCCTGTGTGTCAAGGATGGGCACGCCCCCGTCACCTATTTTCTCCCAGGCTTCGCAAAGGGCGATGGCAAGCACCGCCCCAAGTAAACAGGGAGTAAGAGCCTAAACTTAATTGCCCTTGTTCTTTAAGGCTCAAGCACAGTCAGACACACATATTCAAGCAGAGGCTATCACCGGAAGTAGAATGAGAGTAAAGTTTCCTAAACTTCACCACAGGGCCAGTGAAGAAAGGAGTCATGCCTGTTCTAAATAATAGAATAATTAAAAGCACGATTTTTAATGAGCCAATCCTAAAAACAAAAGAATTGGAGTCAACCTAGACATGGAATAAAAGTACTTAAGGATTTTTAATTTTTTTGTCTTTTTTTTCCTTGTGGTGGTACTAGGGACTGAACCATTGTACTCTATTTTTTATTTTGAGACAGGGTCTAGCTAAGTTGCTCAGGTTAGCCTCAAACCTATTATCCACCAGTCTTAGCCGCCCAAGAACTGGGATTACAGGCTTGTGTCTCTATGCCTGACAAAGATTACTAATTTCCAATTAATTTTCTCCTTTTTTTCACCACTGAACTCTATTTTGAGGTTTCTTGTGTGTATACTGAATAAAACTGATGTGAACTGCCATCAAGATATCCACGTTACTCTTAAGAAACATCAACAAGAAGCTCAGTTCCTGAATACATTCTCATCTTTCTCACACTGGCCAAGAAAAACACCTAGGAAACATGTGCTTCTTTGCCTCTCTGTAAGAGGTCTGGCTTTACACAAATGGCTAAAAGTTTCTTGTTATGATTAACAAGTTCATCTCACATTTCCAAAGGTTTTATAACTACTGACAAAAACTTCATAAACTTTTCATTTGCCCTTTTTAGAGTAAGAGCTTTAACAGGCCCTCTTGGTTCAGAAAAATCAAAGCAGAGAAAAATCCATGGCTCCTCGTGCTAAGGCTCCCAGGTTCTGCCAGGCATGATGGTGCACACCTTTGAGGACTGCAAGTTCAAGGACAGCCTCAGCAACGTAACAAGTAACCTGGTAAGATCCTGTTTCAAAACAAAAAATAAAAATGGCTGGCGGTAGAGCTTGGAGTAGTCCTTGGGTTCAATTCTCAGTACCAAGGGGGGGGGGGGGTCCAAGTTTTACAGTGTCTCTCTAATTACAGTAAAAGAACATTTGAACTGGGTGTGGTAGCACATGCCTGTAATTCCAGCTACTCTGCTGGCTGAGGCAAGAGGATCACAAGTTCCAGGCCAGTTTGGGCAACTCAGTAAAACCACATCTCACAGTTAAAAAAAAAAAAAAAAAAAAAGCCAGGTATGGTAGTACCCACCTACAATCCCAGCACTTGTGAGGCTGAGACAGGATCACAGGCTCATGGCCAGCCTCAGTCACTTAGTGAGGCCCTCCACAACTTAATGAGATCCTGTTTCCAAATTAAAAACCTTAGGCTGAGGGTGTTGCTCAGAGGTAGAATGCCCCTGGGGTTCAATCCCTACTACCACTTGAAAAAGCTTTCTTATTTCACCAAATTCAGAAGACATCAATTCTCTCATACAGGTTGAAAATGTCATCAAACTGACTTTTTTTTTTTTTTTTTTGGTGGTGGTGCTAAGGATTGAATCCAGGGGCATTCTAACTCCGAGCTACACCTCCAGCCCTATTTTTTTATTTTTATTTTGCAGCAGGGTCTCATTAAGTGGCTGAGGCTGGCTGCAAACCTGTGATCCTCCTGTCTCAGCTTCTCAAGTACTGGGATTATAAACGCTCACCACTACATCTGGCCAAACTGACAATTTTAAGAAAAGAGGTGAGCCCCGCACCAGCAATGACCTGGTAGAACCAGCATTCCAGTAGGCCACCATCATTTCAACACCAGACATCTTAGCAAGAACTCATCTGTACTGTGGTCAGCATCCTCCACATTTTACACAAACTCCTCATTTTAATGTCTACAACTCCATTTTCGTGTTACACATGGTGAAGTTGGACTAAGGAAAGGTTATCATTTGCTTAATGATAACAGAGTCACAATCCAAATTCTGGAGATAACTTAGGAATCCATACTCTCAGAATTAACTTAGGAATCCATACTCAGAATTACTAGGCTATATTGCCATTGGTATTTAGTCATAAGCACGTGTGCACACAAACACACACATATACAAACACACACACAAAACAGGCAGGGGTATAAAGAAAGTTGATTCAGTATTCTTCTCCTGTCTTGACAATTATTAAGTTTCATCTCGAGTTTAAAGGAAAAAAATCGTCTCCGTTCTTTTTCTCCATAACAGTTCATTTGCTTTTTGCTGGTGGTGATATAAGGGATTGAAACCAGGAGAATTCTGAGAATTCTGCCTCTGAGATATACCTCCAGTCTCATTTTATTTTTTCTTAATTTTGAAACAGGGTCTCACTACGTTACTACTTCTGTTGGCCTTGAACCAGTGATCCTCCTGTCTCAGCCTCCAGGACGGGGATTACAAGAATGCACCATGCACCAGGCAAAAGTGTTAGGGCTTCAAGCCACACCCAGCTAAGTAATTTCTAAGCTGCCAGCCAAATCTCTACAATGGTTCTTCCCTGAACCTCCAGCTCAAGTGAAAAGTCATTTCCACAAGTCTTATTGGTAGCAAGAGATACTGAGGCACACATTCCTCAGACTACTCAATCTCATTTAACATTCAAAGCAAAGGGAGGAAGAAAAACAATTTTTGACAGCAGAGCATAGTCAACAGCTAAATGCTAACATGAATAAAATGGGACTGGTACCCTTCAGGGCACTAGGCAAGGGCTGGAGGGCAAAGGCCGACTGCAGTGGACAAGAGAATGAATGAAAAATGAGAAAACGGAGACAGTAGAGAGAAAAACTCTTGGCTGTAAAGGAAGCAAAGGCTGGGAGGAGAGGAGTTTCAGTGGGCTGTTGTAAACAGCGGCCCAAATCTGTCTCCATACAAGTCAGATGTTTCTGTTTCTAAAGCAGCAGTTGTAAAACTTGGTGGTGGTTTCAGGGACCCCTTTTAGTGTTAAGAAATTCACTGAGGACCCCCAAAGCTTTTGTTTACGTTTACTATTTTTACCAATATTTACTGTACAGCCTTGACTTTAAAAAGTTGAACCAAATTGTTCATATGATGCTGCAGAAGTGATCTCCATCCACTCAGCAGGAACAGTAAGTAACAGTAAGCTGCTTCTGATCCTGCCTTTCCCTGGGCCAGTGACACCTCGGGATGCTGGGCAGCAGCAGCGAGCTGTGGCTCCCAGCCAGCCACGTGAGCATGCGCGTTCACTTACAGTAATTTCAGCTTATGATGAATTTATCAAGATGCAGCCCCACTGTAGGCAGAGGAACATGTGGATTAAAAATTAAAACGGAAATTTAAAAAAATGTGGTCTTTAAGAGCTTAACATACACTAACATGTACAAAATAATATTTTTATCAAGATAACTGTATTTTCTAAAATAATGGAAACAGCTTTGTTTTTTGTGGTGCTGGAGGTTTAACACAGGAACATTCTACCTCGGAGCTACTACACCCCCAAGTCCCATTTTACTTGGAAACAGGGTCTCATTAAGCTGATGAAAGCCTCATTAATTTGCTGAGGCTGGCTTCGAACCTGTGACCACAGTTCTGTCTCAGCCTCCCAAGTACTCAGGTTACAGGCATAGTTTTGCAATTCTTTTAATTTCTAAGTGAATAGAAGCTAACTAGTTTCTTACATCTGCAGTATGGCGTTTTAAGTCACGTATATTAAGAAAACCAGCTGGGCAGGGGGGGAACACACTTGTAATCCCAGTACTTGGGAGGCCAAGACAGGAGAATCACAGGTTCAAGGACAGCCTCAGCAACTCAACAGTGAGAAAGGTGAATTGCAGGTTCAATGACAGCCTCAGAGATTCAGTGGGACCCTGTTTCAAAACAAAAAACAGGGCTGGGTGTAGCTCACAGGTAGAATGCCCTTGGGGTTCAACCTCTAGTAGTGCCCCAAAGGAAAAGAAAAAAGAAAAAAGAAAATCATGCATAGCTGAAAAAGGGAGAATTTTAAAAGTCTTTCGGATAGTACATTAAAATTCTGACAATTGTTAGTTTTAGTTTTACCTCAGAAAAGATAGAACTGCCAGGTGTGGTGGCGCACACTTGTAATCCCAGCATTTGGGAGGCCAAGGCAGGAGGATCTCAGGTTCGCAGCCAGCCTCAGCTACTTAGTGAGGCCTTTTGCAACTCAATAAAAAATAAAAACTAGGTCTGGAGGTGTAGCTCAGATGTAGAATGACCCAGGTTCCATCTCCAGTACAAAAAAAAAAAAAAAAAAGATAGAACTGAAATTTTAATACTGTTACATAAAATACATGAATATATTTTACACTTTGAGTAAATCCTTTAACAAAGCCTAATTTCATAACATCATTCACTGGTCAACTGGAGAATACTGGTTAACCAAGTTATGTGGGTCATCTAAATATTAATCCATTTATTATATAATATCAAAAACTCCACATTTGTTAATCACCGTTCATCTTATCAAAAAAGCCTTTTAAGAGCAGGGTGTGGTGGTGTAGGCTTGTAATCCCAGTACTTGGGAGGCTGAGACAGGAGGATGACAGCCTCGGGTACTCAGTGAGACCAGCCTCGGTTACTCAGTGAGGCCCTCTGCAACTTAGACCCTGTTTCAAAACAAAGAATCAAAAAAAAAAAAAAAAAAATAGGGTTGGGGGTGTAGCTCAGAGGTGGAATGCCCCTGGGTTCAACACCCAGTACCACAAAAAAAAAAAAGTCTTCTTAAGTATTGTGAAGCTGGCAAACTCGAAGTTAAGAAATTCAAGTCTGCCAAAACACCAACATTTCCCCAAAGCTTGAATTTTATTTTTGTGCACAAACATCATCAGTTGTTTCCTTGAAGTGGCAAGCTCATTTCATTCATTTTCCACATTAGCTAATTCACTGACCAGAATAGTTCTCAAGCACTTTAAGAAGCCCACTCCAGGGAGGCCTTCGACTGCACAAACTCCACAATGAAAATATGTAACATGGACTTAGTGGCAGTGGGTCTCATTTCCCCATATGTTAAGTAGACAACCTTTAAATTTCTTTTCAATGACACTGGATTCAGTAGGATCCAAGGTTCCAGGCAATTAATAAACTGATATATGTGTGGTCCTGGCAAATTAGAAAAAGTACCCAAACTATCTTACATATATTAACTCACAAATTAGGAAAACACAAAAAAAAAACAAAAAGGTACAAAATTAACAGCCAAGCCAAATAAACAATGCACAAAATTCATAAATTTCATAAATACAAGATAGGAGTAGATGAGAAGACTGTTCCATAATCAAAGTTTGCTTCAGTAAACTAAGATCCAGTCTTAGTTCAGATGGATAACTTGCCCTGCAGTTCCAAGCTAACGTGGCAGAGGGAGGGGTTTGGGTTGTGTGTTTTTTTTTTTTTTTTCCAAATTAGATGTATTTTCTCTTCTAAGGAAGGATAGAAGAAAAACTGAGTTACAGTAAAGACAAAGGAACCACACCTAATTTTATTTAGGGATTGAAGGGTGGATGGAAGAAGAATTAGAACACAGTGCTCTGATTTAAAAAAGAAAAAAATAAGTTAAGCCTATAACGAAATTTCAAAACAAAAGACTATAAAATGTGGCTCAGAACACAAAATAGCGATTGCAAAGTGGCAAAATGTTCTGAATTTACGGTAGTTATGCCCCAAAAAAATTATTTCCGAAACTGGGTTCCACCCTCCGTAGCTATGGCAAAATTATTGCATCAGGCGCCAGGGCAAGAGAAACCCATTCGTGTTTACTAGCGAGTCATGGATCCAGGGTCCTGAGGGCTTCAGACCCCACCTAGCTGGACGGGAGAATCCTCTGCAGCTTAACCCCTGGCTCTAATCCCGATCTCCAGCAGGGCTCTAGGAACAGGAGGCCTGTATTAAATCGCCAAGTCCACGAGCCCACGAAAACCCTGCTCCCTTCCGCAAAGTCAAATTTCGGAATGTTCCATCCTAAGGATGGCTGACTTCACCGAGTGAACCGAGCACAGCTACATCTCCCGAGTCTCCGATCTGAAAGCTCCCTTCCAGATGGCCCTTCCAACAGCCAGGAGGGAGGACGGGCGCGCAGGGTGATGAATCCACGTCCTTATTAGAAAAGAAAGTTGGACACCTCCCCACACCCACGTCCCAACTCCTCTTATTTGCTCAGCCGGTCCTTCGGCTAGCTAAACACTGCAGGGAGAAGGATAAAAAAAAAAAAAAGGAGGAAACGCTGCCCAAAGCATCCTTGAGATGAGGGGGTCGGGCGGTCAGACCCGAGGGCCGGCAGCTCCGGCTCCTCGCTGCCCAGGGAAGAAAGGCGCGCGTGGGAACCACCGCGCACAAAGAGCACAGCAGAGTCTGGCGAAACTGAGGCCGGGCAGGGAGGACGGGGAGGGAGGACGGGCGGAGAGGCGCAGGGAGGCCGAGGGAGGCCGGGCAGGGAGGACGGACAAGGAGGCTGGGCAGGGAGGACGGGCGGAGAGGCGCAGGAGGGGTCGCGACCCCGGCCCGGGAGGAGGACGCCTGGGGGCCGCGCGAGGTCCCTCGGAGCCGGACCCGGGGCAGGTGGCCGAGGCCCGGGCCCCGCTCCCGCGCGGGGCGGGGGGCGGCCGCCGGTACCTGCTGGCGCACGGCGAGCCTGAGCGGGGCCAGCACCTCCTCGGGCCCGGCGCCGTCCATGCTGCTCGGGGCGGCGGCGGGGCTGGCGGGGCTGGCGGGGCGGGCGGGCGCGCAGAGGGGCCGGCGGGGCGCGGGCCGGGGCGGCGGCGGCGGCGGCAGCAGCGCGGCGCGGGCGGCTCTCAGCAGCGCGGGGCGCGGGGCGGGCATGGGCGCGCGGGGGGCGGTCCGCGGGCGGCGGAAGCGGCGCCGGCCGGCGCGTGACGCAATCGCCGCGTAAACGCCGCGCGCATGCGCAGCCGCACTTTCCACGCGCGCCGCGGCTGCGCATGCGCCCGCAGATTCGCTCGGGACCCGGAAGGGCCGCGGAACGGAGGTCCTTCGGCCCGCTAAGCCGGGAGGCCAGGGGCTGCAAGGGTGCCAGGGAGGCCGCTTTATTAGAAAAGACGGCTCAAGGGGAAGAAACGGGGACGCTGGTCACAAAGCGCTCCCTGCCCCTTAGGGTGCTGTGTGCAGGTAACTGATGGTGTCTCCGGACTGGGGCCAGGGGATGCCGCTGGACATGAGATTCGTTTTAGTTCTGCAAATGGCAAAAGCAAAGACCATTATTTCCTTGGGCTGTCTTGTTAGTGAGTGGTCACACGGTACACAGCGGACCTTGCTGGTTGTCAAACTCACTGTAATGTATGAAAATATACTTGACGCTCTGTTTCCAGATGAGGAAACAGGTTATTTACCTGCCCAGAGTCACACATCCATGGCCGGCCGGTGTAAAGATATAGATTGAACAAAGAGGGAAAGGAGTAAGGGATTGATGAAATGGAGGGAAACCTGAATAAACCCTCTCTCTATCTTTGCTTGCTTTTGGCTACTTGCTTTTACAAACATCATCTTTGCAAATCGTATGTATTCCCATTCGTTTTCCTGTAGCTATACCTCTGATGTATAGGTCTCAATGGCAGGGTGGCACAGGTTATTTTTCAGGAACATGGAGGCAGCTTAAACTGGCTGACATCACCAAATCTTCACGTTGCCAGAGTTCTATACCAGAGGCCCAAACTCTGGGGAATCCCAACAAATCAATTCCAGTCACTGGCCCCAAAAACAAATGGAAAAAGTAATGGTGAAAATCAGGAAACTTTCGTCAATATAGCCATTTTGGAAAGATAAAGTGAGCTCACACATCTGTGCCTTGTCTATAGGGTACCAACATGAAGTTTAGGTTTAAAAAGGAGGAATCAGAGCCGGGCAGGGCAGCACATGCTTGTAATCTCAGTACTTAGGAGGCTAGGACAGGAGGATCAGAGTTTGCGATAGTCAGCCTTAGTGAGGCCCTCTGCAACTTAGGGAGATTTTGTTTCAAAATAAAGAATAAAAAATAGGGCTGGAGGTGTAGCTCAGAGTTAAGATGCCCTGGTTTCCATCCCCAGTACCACAAAAAAAAAAAAAAAAAAAAAAAGGAAGAACTGAACAGGGTTGAAAGGTATGCATTATTAAGCAGTCTTTGTCAAACTGGTCTGATTGATTGGTCGTTAGTTCTGGTTCTACCAGGTGGAATCTCCATTTGCTGCTCAGGATGCTTAGGTCCTGAAAGGGGGCAGTTTGGTTCTCATGAGATGATTGCTCCTGCTTAGGGGGGTCACTCTCATGATGAGTCACCTGCCCGCAAGACTCCTCTGTTCCTGAAAAGTTAAGGTGGTGACTGGAGACTTGTAGGTGCCACGCCCGGGATCCAGAACAGGATGCCGTGACTGCTGGCAGCTGAATATCCCTAAGACCTTCAAAGTACCTTAGTTACTCTTGGTGTCTTCAGTCTTGAAGGGTGAAAAGATAGGTTAAATAAATTTAGGGCTAATAAATCTTGTGCTGGCATGCCTGTGTACAGATGTCATGGCAATTAAGGATACCTGCAAAATGAAGGAGGGATGCCAAGCTTCATTCTGCTTTTACCTAAATGTTTACTAAGCATTCTCACCGCTGTAATCTAAAGACCTAACACACAAAACTTAAGAGAAAGGAAGACTTACTGGGGCTCATGGTTCCAGAGGTTTTAATGCATTCGGTGGTCGTGGTGACAGAGTGCGTGAGGACTCTTCTCACATCAGAGACTGGGAGCAGAGGGGAGCAATGGGGGGAGAAGGGACATACATAGTCCCCAAGGTGAGGAGGGCAACCAGACGTATTCCCAAGGGTACCCCCCAAGGACCCACTCCCTTCCACTAGGCCCCACTGCTTCCCGATCGTCCGTTCAGCTGTGAGCCAGCAGTGGAGTTGTGCTTAGCAGCTTCCTGGTTTGTCACCCATGAGCCCCCTCCAGACACGGCTGCGCTGGACACCAAGCCTGCAACACATGAGCAACGGGGGCCTTCCAAATTCAAATTGTAACAGCCATCAACAAGAGGCCCCCAAAGATTTACAGAAATGATGTGCCATTATGAAATTCCCAGTAGGAAGTGAAAGCTTAAATTCAATTGCTATTTCATGATAAAAAGAAAAAGGCAGGCCTAGAGTTTCTTCCAGCCTCCATTTCTTATTCTGAGCCACAGGGTGTCTCAGCTCGTATATCACAGGAAAACACCATAATTCCGTGGAGAGTCCTGAGGAGTTCCCCTTTGGGGATGGGAGACTCGCCTGAGGCTCTTAGGGTCCTTGGCTTCCATGGCAGAAAGGAATTCCAGCACATGCCGCCAGAGACAAAGGCACAGGTTTTACTTAAAAACAGTGTGGATACATGGCCAAGGAAGGAAGAACACTGGCTACCTTGAGAGGGTGAGAGGCGCTTGAGGGGTGTGTGTGTGTGTGTAACCCAGGGGCGCTTGACCTCAGAGCTACACCCCCTGCCCTATTTTGTATTTTTATTTTGAAACAGGGTCTCACTGAGTTGCCAAGGGCCTCACTAAGTAGCTGAGGCTGTCCGTGAACGGTGACCTTCGGTCTCAGCCTCCCGAATGCTGGGATGACAAGCGTGCGCCACCAGGCCCTGCTTCCTTGGGGTCTTTGCCGTCCTTCTTTTATAGGGGACTCTGAGGGGGGTTGGCTAGGGGTGCATGTCAGGGATGAGGTGACACGAGGTGGCTGGTCTTTCTTTCTTTGAATCTTTAGGGTCTCACCATTTCGTTGGTGGGTGCTGGGTGATGCTGGGCTTGATAGTTACTTTGGGGTTCTTGTTTGCCAAGCATCCCAGGAAGTCTAGGTGTGAAGATAGGGTGCTAGGCTTGATAAATGTGAGATTCCTTTGGGGGGTTTCTGTTTGCCAAGCATCCCAGGAAGTTCAGGTGTGAAGGCAGGCCATTTTGATTAAAAATGTGTAGATCAGGCCTATTGAGGACCTAAGAAAAGGACAGGCCAGATAGTGATTAAAAGTGTGGCCTATTAATGCCTTTTGCTTAAGAAAGAACAGACCCTTATGGTGAAGTTAAGGATTATGAAGTTTCTAGATTTTAAATCTGTATTTTCCCATCTCGGCATGGTGACACGTGCTTGTAATTCCAGTACTTGGGAGGCTGAGACAGGAGGATCCAGGTTTGCAGACATCTTCAGCTACTTAGGCCCTTTGCAACTCAGTGAAACCCTTTTTCAAAATAAAGAATAAAAAGCTAGGCGTGGTGGCACATGCTTGTAATCGCTGCGCTTGGGAGGCTGAGACAGGAGGATCGCACAGGTTAGAAGCCAGCCTCAGCTACTTAGTGAGGCTCTCAGCAACTTAATGAGACCCTGTTTCCAAATAAAATAGAAAACAGGTCTGGGAGTATAGCCCGGAGGTAGAAAGCCTCTGGGTTCCACCCCCAGTAACACACACACACACACACACACACACACACACACACACACAGAATAAAAAAAAAAATAGGGCTGAGGGTGTAGCTTGGAGGTAGAATGGCCCTGGGTTCCATACTCAGTACTGAAAGAAAAAAAATTGTATTTTTTCTTTCCTTCTCAATTTGTCTTTTTCTACTTAATGTTATTTCTCCTATTTTACCCCACTTAGGGCATGTTCTTTCAGCACCTTCAGCCCAGGCTGCCTGCCCTGGGCAGGTGTGTAATACCTTCAGGGCAGAGAAGCTGAGCTCATTTCTGCCCTCGTAAGACATTAATTTTTTAAATTCAGTTCTTTATATAAAATCCTTTGTGAAAACAAAACAGAATAAGAATAAATCCAAGAGTAGGGAAAGGGCAAAATTTTAAAAAAGAAGAAAAAGCCGGGCATGGGGCGCACGCTTGTAATCCTGCACTCGGGAGGAGGATGGCGCAGGTTCGAAGCCAGCTGCACGCGCTGGCTTAAGAGACCCTTTTTCCAAATAAAAGTGTAAAAACAGGTCTGGGAGTGTAGTCCGGAGGTAGAAGGGCTTCCAGAAACTCCAGTACCACCAAAAAAAAAAAAAAAAAGGAAAAGGACAAAGAAAAAGGAAATTATCTATTTAAAGAGCTCAGAATTCAAAGCCGGGCATGGTGGCGCACACTTGTAATCCCAGTACTTGGGAGACTGAGACGAGAGGATCACATAGGTTCAAGGCCAACCTCAGCTACGTAGTGAGGTTCTCAGCAATTTAGTGAGACCCTGTTTCCAAATAAAATATAAAATAGGTCTGGGAGTGTGTGTAGCCTGGAGGTAGAAAACCCTTGGGTTCCATCCCCAGTATCACAAAAATAAATAAATAAATAAATAAATAAATAAATAATCCAGAATTCATATGGCACCAAAACTGATCACAATACTGACTGCAGCCAGGAATGGTGGCACACGCCTGTAATCTCATTACTTGAGTGGCTGACACAGGAGGATTGAAGTTTTGAGACCAGCTCAGCAATTTAGCAACAGTCTGTTTCATAATTAAAAAAAAAAAAAAAGGTCAAGGGTGTAGCTTGTAGCTTATAGTAGACTCCCTCTGGGTTCAATCCCAAGAACTACAAAAACTGAAGCCAGGCATCTGGTGCATGCCTAGAATCCCAGTATTCGTGATGCTGAGACAGGAGGATTGCAGGGTCCAGACCAGCCTCAGCAACCTGGTTCAAAATAAGGCTGTGGGTATAGCTCAGAGGTAAAATGACTCTAAATTCACCCTGCAGTACCAAAATAGAAATAAAAAATAAAAACCCAGCTCCATGTCCATCGAATTTTTTAAAAGCCAGTCCTCACCCCCAGAGTTTTATATGGCTAAAGTGTGACTCAGGCCTCCCCCGAGGAGGGTTGTCAGAGCACTGGGGGGCTGGCGGTGGGTGCTCTTATATCAGACCCCAGCCTCCAGTCAGGCTGGCCTGTGAGCGGCCACTGCACCAGCAGGGATCCCACCACAAGGTGAACTTGGGTGCTGCCCATCGGCCTGGTCTGAGGCGGCCCCACGCGGGCCATCTCTTCTCTCACAGAGCTGCACTGGGACTGTCCTGCTCCTAACCACACGTGGTTGCCATAGCCATCCCGGGTCCCTATCTCATTTGTGGCATCTGTCTTCCCCCTGCATATTCAGACACCCTCAACTGCCATGTCCTCTTGTGCCCTGGGTTTCTGGGGCCCTGCTGCTTCCTTTTGGAAGGGCTCTGCCTCACAGTATGACCTTCCCAGGCTGCACGAGTGTCTCTAGCTCAGAATTTCTTGGACCTATACAGCCTGTTTAGGGCAGGTGGCTCCTTTGAGGAATCAGATGTCACTCAGCCAGGGATGTGCACAGATGCTGGGATCATCGACGCTCTCTGTGTTGAAGTGTGTGATCCATCAGGGGCACTAGAAGGTCTGACACTTCCCCAGGTTGCTCCTCGTGGTAAGGTCTTTGCTCAGCTCTGGGGTGGTGGAAGCCTCAGGAGGCGTGCCTCAGCCCTGTGCCATTCCTGCAGCCACCGCCACTTGCAGAGCACCATGGGGGAGAGGTGGCACTGCGTGGCAGGGCAGCAAGGGATGGAGGTGCCGTCCGCTCAGCCTGTTGGACCTTCCCCGTAAGCATGTCTCAGTAAAGCCTTCTGCCTCTTTGACTGTCTCTGGGGGTTTTCTCTGGTCTCTCAGCAACCTATCCCATTGTCCTGGCACACCTAGGCAATGGGTGTGACCCCATCTGACTGCTGACTTTCTAGAAGGCTCCTTCCTGCTCTACCCATGAGCTAGTGAATTTTTGTGTGTAATTAAGGAGACTGAATCCTTAAGAAATGAAAGGAGCGCAGGTTTCACTGTGTCCAGCAGAGGGGGACAGTTACCCACAAACCTACACCTCAGGGAGGCCAGGGCTGTGATATCGCTGGCAAGCAAGCAGAAAACCTGTCTGAGCCAAAGAGCTCCAAGCAGAAGGGACCCTGCCCCTGGAGAGGGTCCCGGGAAAGCCCCTTCACTGCTTCCTAAGGCATCAAGAACCCTCCCACAGGCATAGCTGAGAGTGATCAACTGCCCGCTGGAGGAAACGGTGGTATCTACCTAGAGTATGTTATATATAAATGTGATCATGTGGCCCAAACACCCAAAAAAGCCACCCTTGGCTTCCCATGGCCTTCAGGGTCAAGCACAGCCTCGCTGCGGCCCGGCCCGCTCACAGCTGCACTCAAGAATCCAGCCCCTAAGCCATGTCCTGACCCCCTTCCTCAGTCCCTCTCGCCTGCTGGCGCCTTCTGTCAGTGAGGGTGCTTGGAAGCAAACAAGGCCCCATTCGGGCCAGGCCAGATGGCAGGGCACCTTAGGGAGGGATACTCAGGAAGTCTCTCGGAGTCCCTGGGCGCCTGGGGCCAGGTTCAGGAGTGCTCAGACACAGGCGAGCTCTGGAGGGCCAAGAAGCAGAGGCCGCAGATCCATTAGGAATGGTGTTGGGGAATGGAGTCATCTGAAAGAATCCCGCTACGGGGACACTCAGTGGGAGCACTGCCTAAGGCTCTTTGAGATTCTCAGATCAGCTAATGAGTCACCGACTCCAGCTCACCTGGCCGCAGGAACCATGAGGATGGGGTAGCAGGCTGTGGACTGCTCACGCCTCCCTCCGCAGGAGCCCTGCCAGGGCCCCACTGGACTTCCACCTCCACATCTCGTTGCCCAGCTTGGTTCATGTTGTATGATGGTTAATTTGGGGGAGGGGGGCTAGTACTAGGGATTGAACCCAGGCCATTAAACTTCTTAGTTACACTCCCAGCCCTTTTTGTTTTGAAAGAGTGTCTCACTAAGCTACTGAAAGTCTCACTGAATTACTGAGGCTGGCCTAGAACCTGGGATCCTCCAGTTTCAGCCCTCCAAGTGCCTGGATTACAGGCATATGCCACTATACCTGGTCCATAAAAGTATTTTTTAAGATCAGATCAGCACTTAAATCAGTAGAATTTGATTAAAATAACTTATTCTCTTAATGTGGTACACCTCATCCAATCAGGTGATGGCCTTAAGAAAAAACTGGCCTCCCTGAAGAACAGAGAATTCTACTTGCAACCGGCTTTCAGCTCTTCCCTGGGTCCCCAGCCTGCTAGCCTACCCTGCAAACTACAGACTTGTGGGCTCCCACAGTCACAGGAGACAATTTATTAACATTTTTCTCTCTCCCCCTCTTTCGGTTCTATTTCTCTGGAATATATATGGGGGAAAGTGATTTTTAGCTGGGTGTGCTGTTATCCCTCCCAAAACTCACAATCTGTAGAGAAGGAAGAAGGGGTGAGAGATATCTGGTGACCGCCAGTAGTCCCTGCAGTACACACCAGCGTCCTGCGGCTGGGCAGCCTCATGTGCCGCTCCTCCAGTGAATAGTGGCTCCTTCCCTCACTATGTCGCAAAGTCGAGCCCCAGCATCCTGGGCACCAGCCCCTTCGTGCCCAGCATCCTTGAAGGACGAGTCCATCCCTGGTTGGTGAGGTGGAGAGAGGAAGGGTCCAAGTCAACATTCCTATGCATAAACCACTCTGGCTTTTAGCATTGTGTCCTTTGGATGGTTTCCAATCAGTGGGATGCCTGAAATAGATGGTACCAAAATACAATGCCTGTGGATTCATTTTTCCAAATTGTTTTCCAGCAGAGAAATAATATGATTTGCCTTTTGATTTTGTTCTTTAGAAAATGACCCATAGAGGGGGCCAAGATGGAGGTGACCGTGGCCGCAGCTGCTACCATGGCTGCCAAATAGGACATGTATTTCTCTGAGAAGCCCTGGACAACAGATTTTGGGTTAATACGTGATTGGGACATGTATGGAGACATTTCAAGTCATGACTTCCTATCTAGAATATAGGAGAGAGAGTGGATAATGGCGGAATGACAGCGAGGCACCCGCCGCTGCAAGAAAAGTGATTTTTGAAAGAACATCCCAGAAGAGATTAGAAAATAGATCACTCCTGCTGCACATGCTCAGGAATTCTTAATAACATACTCTGTAAGAAAAACGTCCCGGGCATGTTGGAGGGAGTCCAGCAGTGCCGGGTGGGATGCCCAACCGTGTCTTGGGAGACTCCGCGCTCCTGACCACCACGCTCCTCTACGCTGTGCTGGGGGCCGAGGCACGCTCAGAGCAGCAGATCCTGCTCTCCGCGGTGAAGCTGTGGACCTTCACTCTTGGTGGGAAGATAAAATCCATTGCTGCTAAGTACCGGGGCTCACAACCTCTGCAAAAGACACATACTGTTTTCTTTTATTAAAAAAAAAAAAAAAAAAACAGGGGCCAAGATGGCGGCAACAGCAGCGGTGGCCAGTATTCGGGAGAGGCAGACAGACCCAATCCAGTCCACCTTGAACTTTTGAAGAAACCTCCCCTAAGGTGGACTGCTCCTGTCGCACATGCTCAGGAACTCTGGACAACATGCTATGTAAGGAATGTGTCTGGGGGAGAACTGGGATGGTGGAGGCGGTGGCAGCAGTGGCAGCAGCCAGTATTTGGGAGAGACAGACAGACCCAATCCAGTCCACCTTGAACTTTGGAAGAAACCTCCCCAAAGGTAGACTGTTCCTGCCACATATGCTCGGGAATTCTGGACAACATACCAAGTAAGAAAAATGTTTGGGTTGCATCAGAGGGAGCTCCACGTAGCCGGGTCGGGCCGTGTGCTCCATGTTCTGGGAGACACAGGCACTCATGGCTGCCCTGCTCCTCTGCACAGCGCTGGGGGCGAGGTGCACGTGGAGCAGCAGAACCCACTCTCCGTGGTGAAGCTGTGGACCTCGGCCTTCGGAGGGGAGACAAAATTCATTGCCATTAGGTATTTGGGCACCCAGCTTTTGCAAAAGAAACGTACTGTTTTCTCCTACTAAAAAAAATATGGAAGAAAAAATTGGAACCTCTGTAGACAACCTGCCCACAGTGACAGAGACCGGAGCCCACCATACAGTGAGTCCCATGTCGGGGCCTCCGTGGCCAGGATCGGAGCCTGCCATTTGGCTAGAGTGGTGCTGGGGCTTGCGAGGCCAGGATCGGAGCCTGCCGTGAGGTGAGGCCGGGGCCAGGGCCTGCAAGGCCAGGATCGGAGCCTGCAGTGCAGCATCTTTAGGGAAATGTCACATAAAAATAAGAAATCAGATGCTTTCTTCCCTAATACAGGAAAACTAGGGAGAAATGGGTAATAGGAGGAACTGTAGTTGAAGAAGGGCCCTATAGCGGACCAATCAAGGTGACCTATCTGAGGGGAGAAGTTGGAAACTCTTTAAAGCACGTGACATACTTAACCAAACATATCAAAGTCAATCACTAAATCAAGCATGGGAATGAGGGAGGGGGAGGGGAGGGGATGGGGACCCCGATAAAGGCTAATATGGTGATGTGTGCATGTATATCCTCACAAGTTTTGTATTCCATTGAGGTGTTTGACTACATTGCACCAATAAAAATATATTAAAAGAGAAAATGACCCATAAAAGTTTTACATTTTACATAGTGGGCCTGTTCATTTATGCTTTGTGATTTCTGAAATGTTTAAGCACTGTTTTCTTCTGATTCTGTGGGGTCTGTTCTAACTATTCCATTCTGTTTCATCCTAGTTTTCCCAAAGTCTTCCTTTCCACTGACCCATGGTGCAAGACAAGACACACTTTCTGTGAGCATGATGGGGGGTGCTAATATCAGCCAGGTCCTCTTTCCCCTTCCTTTCCCAGCGCTCCATCTCCAGCCCAGTGGCCCAGGACACCCTCAGCACAGAGAGGCAGAGGGTGACCACCTTTCTGTGGCCAGCCAATACCTTCAACGCAGCCTCAGTTCCTAAACTGTGCCTTGCAAGGAGCCTGTTTGCCTGAAACAAAGGCTGAGCTGCTTTCAGACAGCTTCCATGTGGGAGCTCTTTCCTGGAGTTTCTCAAGAAATGCATGATTTTCTGAACCTTGGGTCCCAAGGGGAAAAAATTACTTGTACTATCAGGAAAATGGGGGAAAGTACTAGAATTCTGCAAGAATTAAATCTCGGCAATAAACCCAGACACATTATTGGAACACAAAATGCCCATATCTGGATGTGCTCAGTCAAAGGGTAAGAACATTCCAGGGAACTCACCCAGAAACACCCAGAAAAGCCACTTTCACCATCTAATTACCCAGAATCTCTCGTAGCTGCTGCACTTTCTATTTCTGGCCCTGACAGCTGTCAACAATGAGTCTCCCTGAGTATAAAATAAATGCCAGTAAGTTGATATGCACATGACACTTTATACAAACCTCCTGAGTGGCATTAGCTTGGAAAGCCAAAGAAGTCCTTAAGCCAGCAATTTGGACGCATGGTTCGTGGAGCAGTCAACCTCAAGAGCTGATCCAAACCCTCGTCATTGTAACACCACCTAGTAACGTTCACTGGTGTTTCCCACTGTTGGAATCTTCACTATAGTTCCATGTGAAGAAGAAAAAAACTTTTTATAAAAACAAAATGCATTTATATGAAGTAAACGGTAACTAACTGATAGTTTGGGGGGAATTTGCCAGATTCTCCTGTGTTTTGATTTCTTCTTTCCCAATTCCCAAAGATTGAAGTCTAAAGGAGATCTGGAAATACCACATCGGGGGGCGGAGAGGACCATGGGTCACCTCACCCTTCATGTGATGGTTATTTATTGAGCAGCTGCCATTTTGCAGGCTCGGGGCCACTCTTGTAGAACATAGTGATTTAAAAAGTTACTCCCTTTAGGATGCTTATATTTTAGAGTAGAAAAAGACAAGCAAAAATGCTCAATGCAAGCCAAGCATGGTGGACCCACACCTGCAATTCCAGTGCTTGGGAGTCTGAGACAGGATGATCATGGGTTCAAGGACAGCTCAGTAAGCAGTAAGACTCTCATCAACCTAGTAAAATCGTGTTTCAAAAAAAATAAGGCTGGCGGGGGGTAAGCTCAGAGGTAGAATGCCCCTGGATTTAATCCCCAGTACCATAAATAAGTAAATAAATATAAAAATACAAAATAAAATAGGGAGCCGGGCATGGTGGCACACGCTTGTTATCCCAGTACTTGGGAGGCTGAGACAGGAGGATCGCAAGTTTGTGGCCAGCCTCAGCTACTTAGTGAGGTGCTCTGAAATTTAGTGAGACCCTGTTTCAAAAATAAAAAATAAAAAAAATAGGGCTGGGATGTAGCTCAGAGGCAGAATGCCCCTGGGTTCAAGACTTAGTAATATAAATAAATGTAAAAATTAAAAAACGAAAAGGGCTGGGTGTAATAAGGAGGTTAAATACCCCTGGGTTTAATGCCCAGTGCTGAAGGAGGAAGAAGAGATGGAGGGGAAGGAGAAGAAGGAGGAAGGGAAAGGGGCGGTTATAATGCCAAGCACAGAAGTGAACTGTGTGCTACTTCTGAGAAGGAGCAGGCTGCAGAGAAAACACAACAGGCCAGGAGAGGTCAGTGGTTGGGCTTTGGCCACGCCAGGTTTGGAAGATCTGTTATGTTAAAGTAAAGGCGTGAGCAGGCTTTCTGATACATGAGTCTGACAATCAGGGAAGACCTCAGTTCTGAGATGCGAATCGGGGTATCAGCAACCTACCCACTGAGCCGAGGCACAATTAATGTCACTATGAGAAAAAGTGAAGATGGAGGAGAGAAGAGGTCCAAGGAAGGAGAGCTGGGACAAGCCAACATTTGCTTAGATATTAAAGAAGAGAAGAATCCAGTACTGAAGATGGGGGCCGGGGGTCAGGGGGGAGAAAGACAAGGGGCTCAAGAGGGAGGGAGCCATGGATGTCATTTTCTACTGGTGCCAAGGGACTGAATGGAAAATAGGACTGGGTGTGTAGCTCAGAGGTAATGCCCCTGGGTTCCATCTCCAGTACTGGAGAGAGAGAGAGAGAGAGAGAGAGAGAGAGAGAGAGAGAGAGAGAGAGAGAGAGAGAGAAGAAGAAGAAGAAGAAGAAGAAGAAGAAGAAGAAGAAGAAGAAGAAGAAGAAGAAGAAGAAGAAGAAGGCGGCAGAGGAGGAGGAGGAGGAGGAGGAGGAGGGAGGGGAGGGGAGTGGGGTGCATGCTTATAATCCCAGTAAACTTGGGAGGCTGAGACAAGAGGATCACAAGTGTGCAGCCGCCTTCAGCAATTTAGTGAGGCCATCTGCAACTTAGTGAGACCTTGTTTCAAAAATAAAAAGGAAGCCTGGCATGGTGGCGCACGCTTGTAATCCCCGCACTTGGAGGCTGAGACAGGAGGATTGCACAGGTTCAAAGCCAGCCTCGGCTACTTAGTGAGGCTCACAGTTGGCAGACAGCCTCAGCTACTTATTGAGGCCCTTTGCAATTCAGTGAGACCCTGTTTCAAAATAAAGAATAAAAAATAGGGCTGGGGGTAGCTTGGAGGTAGAATGCCTCTGGGTTCCATCCCTAGAACCTAAAACAAAATCAAGCTAGGGGTATAGTTTGGAGGTTGAATGCCCCTCGGCTAAGTTGCCAACACTGGGAGAAAAAAAAAAAACCCAAAATAATGTCATTTATTAAAATGGATGGAGCTGGAGAACATTATGCTGAGACTAGCGAGTCACACAAAGTGAAGGGTCAACGTGAAAGGTTGGGTGCTTTTTCTCATATGTGGAAGCCAGGGAGTAATCAGGACACCAGAGGGTCTTTAGATAACAGAGGAGAAACTCCAATGGGTTCCATTCTCAGCCACACACACACGCGCACACACACGCACACGCATGCACACACGAAAGGTCTGTGGGGTTAGAAAGTGTCTCTTTCATCTCGGCTTGGCCCGCGTCCATCCTGCTGGATTCAGCAGATGCTGCCAGATGCCAGCACGTGGACAGCTGCACGTGATGCATTCACCCATGAACGGCAGGTACACAAGGTGCTCTTCTGGTGCCATGGCAACCGGATGATGATTTTTTTCTAAGAAAAGGCCGTGAGTGTGTCCCTGCCGGCACTGGCCCGGCAGTGCCACTGACTTCCCGTCGGGTCAGGCTCAGAGCCGGCGCTCACGACACGAAGAGGCGGAAACTCGGGTTTGCACTGAGCTCCCGGGCTGGAGGAGGAGACAGACCGCGTGCTACGTGGTTAAATGAAAGAGCGCCTCCTCCGCTTTGGGAGTGAGTGACCCCTGTGCCTCTCTGAAGAGCTGAGCATGGCTGGACAGTGCAGAATCAGCCAGAGTTGGCCAAGACGATGGGCCGGGGGCGAGTGTGAGAACTCCTGGAGCGCGGTGGCGTCTCGGGGCAAGCGTGGCCGCGCCTAGGTTCTCAGGGGTGCAGGGGAGGCGCTGGGCCAAGTGATGCCAGGACTCTGCTGACCCTGACCCCGCGGAGCCAGCGCCGCCCAGTGCCCTTCCGCGGCATCCCTCCGCCCTGCTGCTAAGCTTCTGTTCTCCTCCAAAGTCCTCTGTGGGCAGCACAGTGACCAGCCATCTCCGCAGGCCTCTGCACTTCTACCCGGTCTCCCTCACTCCCGCTTGGGCCCCACTCCCCTGGACTCCGGCCTTCTCCTCAGGCAGCGCTCAGCCCAGGAGGCCAGGAGCTCTCAACAGCTACCTTTGCTTTGCTTTGCTTTTCCTTTTCTTCTCTTTTCTTCCTTCCTTCCTTTCTTTCTTCCTTTTTCTTTCTTCTTTCTTTTTTTTTATTTGTGGTACTGGGGGTGGAACTCAGGGGCTTTTCTACCTCTGGGCTATACTTCCAGACCTATTTTATACTTTATTTTGAAACAGGGTCTCACTAGGTTGCTGAGAGCCTCCCTAAATTGCTGAGGCTGTCCTTGAGCCTGCAATCCTCCAGCTTCAGACTTCTAAGTAGTAAGATTATAAGTATGTGCCACCACACCCAGCTGATAAAAAATTTAAAAAGGACCGGGGGTATAGCTCAGAGGTAGAACACCCCAGTGTTCCACCCCCCCAGTATCAAAAAGAAAAATAAGAAAGAAATAATGGTGAGCTCTTAATGGAAGGTTAACTAGTAGAGAAAAAGAGAATACGGAAACATGAATGGATTATATATACTATATGCAATGAAATATTACTTACTCATAAAAATAAATGAAATTCCAATATGGGCTACCACATGAATAAACCTTGAAAACACTAAGTGAAATAAGACAGATATAAAAGGGCAAATATTGTATGATCCCACTTACATCAAGTACACAGAATAGTCAAAGCACAGAGAAAAACAGAAGAGAGGTTACCAGGGGCTGGGAGGAGGGGAGAACGTGGAGCTATGTTTGCTGGGTAAGCAGTTTTGCTTTGGGATGATGGAAAAGCTTATCTGATGGTCTTCCTAGAGACGGTCACTTTATGATGTCTTTACATCCCTACGGTTGCTTGGTTACAGCTTTCGTCCACTCCGGCGTGTTTTCCTGGTGAGCTTTCTGCCTCTTCCCTGTCCTGTGTTTGCATAGGTTCTTCTTGGTTTCCTTTGCGATGGAGATTTTCCCAGAGCATTGTGTGGGTAGAGTTGGGGCACTGTTCCCAGGTAGCTGGAATTTTTCTTATGACTCAGCATTTAGGATGTGAGCTTAGTCACCTTTTATTTCTCAGCCCAAGCACATCTGGGTATATTTAGCATCTCAGATACTGGCTGTCTTAGTCGGTTTTCTGTTGCTATAACAGAATATCTGGGGCTGAGCAACCTATAAAGAACAAAAGTTAATTTCTCTCTTTCTCTCTCGCTCTCTCTCGCTCTCTCTCTCTCCCTCTCTTTCTGCAGTACTAGGGATGGAACCCAGGGGTCTTCTACCTCCAAGCCATCCCCCCACCTCAATTTTTTATTCTATATTTTGAAACAGGGTCTCATTGAGTTGCAAAGGGCCTCACTAAGTAGTTGAGGCTGGCTGCAAACCGTGATCCTCCTGTTTCAGCCTCCCAGATGCTGAGATGACAAGCGTGCATCACCACGCCCGGCTAGAAGTTAATTTCTTACAGTTCTGGAAGTTGGGAAGTCCAGGGCTGAGGGACGGGCATCTGGCTAGCATCTTCTTGCTACAGGGTCCCCTGGTAGAGACAAGGCATGGTAAGGGAACATGTGTGCAGGAGAAAAAGGTTTCCTCGTGTAACAGTGCCACAACAAAGCAACTTATCCACTCCCACAGTAATGGCATTTATCTATCCACATGTGGACCCCTGTGGCCTACTCATGCCTCCTCCTCCTCCTCCTCCTCCTCCTCCTCCTCCTCCTCTTCCTTCTCCTCTTCCTCCTCCTTCTCTGGGGGGCTGAACCCAGGAGCATTCTATTTTTGAATTATACCCCTTAGACATCATCATCACTATTATTATTATTATTATTATTATTATTACCATTGTGTTGGTGTTGGGAATTGAACCCAGGAGCATGCTACTGCTGAGCTATATAGCTCCAGTTCTTTTCTTCTTTTTTTCTTACTATTATTTTGAAACAGGATCTCACTAAATTACTGAGGCTGGCCTCAAACCTACAATTCTCCTATCTCACCTTCCAAGTACCAGGGTTGTAGGCCCGTGCCACTGCACCTGGTTATAATGAAATCTTTTTTTCTCTCTTTGCAGTTCCAGAAATTGAATTCATGGCTTCATGCATGATTGGCTGGCAAGCACTACCACTGAGCTACATCCCACCCAGCCCTTTTTAAATTTTTTAAATTTTTATTTATTTTTGTGGTGCTAGGGATTGAACCCAGGGGCATTCTAACTCCAAGCTACACCCCCAGTCCTATTATTTGTTTATTTATTTATTTTTATTTACTTATTTATTTTATTTCATTTTATTTTGAAACAGTGTTTCACTAAGTTGCCAAGTTTCTCACCGAGTAGCTAAGGCTGGCCTCTACCCTGTGATCTTCCTGTCTCAGCCTCCCGAGTACTGGAATCACAGGCATGTACCACCATGCCTGGCTAACGCCCCACTTCTCAGTAGTGTTACAACGGCAATTACATTTCAACCTGTGCCTGAGAGGGGACATTCAAAGCCCAGCACTGGCCGGTGCGCAGGGGCTCGGCATCGTTCGATTTTCATTTATGTATTCACTCGTGGCTGGAGTGACCGGGGAGAGTTCAGGGGCCAGTGCCGGGAGCGCAGCAGAGCGTGCAGTCCCAGGTGGAGGGGTCTGGACGGGGGAGCTGCCTGCCACAGGGCTGATGCCCAGGTGGGAAGCCCAGGCACTGCCGCTCAGAGGACAGGACCTTTCCCACCTTCCTGCCAGGGATGGGGCCTCAGGAGCAGGGGCTAAAGAGAGAAGACAGCCCTGCTCGAGCACCAGGTCAACCCAAATCTTAGGCTACAGGGATGAAAACCAGCCCTGACCAACTCGTGCAACGGCCTGCCATCTTCCCCTGTACCGCCCACAGGTCCCTGCGCACGGACACCAGCCCAGCTGCTCTCGGCTGTGCCGGAGTTCGACTCAAGCTTGGCCTGGATATCTTGGAGTCTGAATGGCTGGGTATCTTAAGCCAAGAGGATTCTAGTGTGTGCCACACGGTCAAGGGAGAAACCGAATAGGTGCTGCACGGTGTGGCCACTTTCCTGCTCAGGTTCAAATTCCCTGGAAAGAGAGAGTCTCTTCATTAATAAAATGAGAAAGCTGGGTGTGGTGGTGCACACTGGTAATCCCAGTACTTGGGAGGCTGAGACAGGAGGATCTGGGTTCGCAGCCAGCCTCAGCTACTTAGAGAGACACTCTGCAATTTAATAAGACCCTGTTTTAAAATAAAGAATAATAAAAAAAAATTAGGCTGGGGATGTAGCTCGGAGGTAGAATGGGCCTGAGTTCAAGCCCCAGTACTGCAAAATAATAATAATAATAATAATAATAATAATAAATAATAGAAAAAGTTGAGCGTGGTGGCGCATGCTTGTAATCCCAGCATTTGGGAGGCTGAGACAGGAGGATCTGGGTTTGCAGCCAGCTTCATCTACTTTAGTGAGGCAGTCTTGCAATTTAGTAAGACCCTGTTTTAAAATAAAGAATAATTTTAAGGAATTGTGCTGGGGGTGTAGCTCAGAGGTAGAATGCCCCTGAGTTCAATCCCCAGTACTGCATAATAATAATAATAATAATAATAATAATAATAATAATAATAATAATATAGTAGAAAAACCCTGGCGTGGTGGCACACACTTGTACTCCCAACATTTGGGAGACTAAGATGGGAGGATCGCGGTTCGTGGACAGCTTCAGCTACTTAGTGAGGCCCTTCACAACTCAGTGAGACCCTGTTTCAAATAAATAACAGAAAATAGGGCTGGGGGTGTAGCTCTGAGGTAGAATGCCCCTGGGTTCCATTCCTAGCACTGAAAAAAAAAATAATAGAGAAAGCTGGGTGCAACGGCACTTACCTGTAGTCCTTGGGCGCTGAGGCAGAAGGACCACAAATTCAAGGCCATCTGCAGCAATTTAGCAAGACTTTGCCTCAAGAAATAAAAAGGGCCAGGGCTGTAGCTCAGTGGTAGAGCACTTGCGTGCACGCACGAGGCCCTGAGTTGGACTCCCAGCACTTAAAAACAACAATAACAATTTGAAGGAAGAGCTAACAGGGCTGAGTGAAAGGCTGAAAATAGAGTTAGGGGGTTTAGGAGGGAGGTAAAAACATCAACCGGGTTATCAGAGACCGCTGATATTTGGACCCAACCTGGCACCCTCCGGGGAGTCAGCTGGCCATGGGGGAAGGGACCAATGGGCCAGGCATCTGGAGAGTTGCACACAGTCCTGAGCAGCCGGCTGAGTCACGTGGTGGATCGGAGGCACCAGTGTTTTATAGGCATGCTGATTCTCTCGCGACATCTGTAGTCTTGCGATCTCAAGTATGTCTCACAGCACCTGAAGTCCCATGATATCTCCGCTTCTGGCTTCCAGGGTTCCGTCTCCTGTTCCTGCTGCGAGATCACATGGGGGAGGGGAGGGACCCGACTTATCACTGATGTCGTCCATTTTGGTTTTGCTTTGGTAGAAGAAACACTAGGAAATAACGTGCTGGGCCCGTCCTCTCTAGAGAATGCCAGGACAGCTTCCCGGACTCAAAATGAAGATCAAAGGTAGTGGATCCCTGTAATCCCAGTACTTGGGAGGCTGAGACAGGAGGATTGCAGGTTCAAAGCCAGCCTCAGCAATTTAGCAAGACCCTCAGCAACTTAGTGAGACCCTGTTCCAAACTAAAAAAATAAAATATAATAGGGTTGAGGTGTACCTCAAAGGCTGAATGCCCCTGGGTTCGATCCCAGTACAAAAAAAAAAAAAAATCAAAGGATTCAAATGATATCAACAGCTGAGTATAATTATCACTAATCCCATGTCCTTTACCCAAGGTAAAAACCAGCCATTCTCTTCTATTTCTAGAAATACCCATTTCCCTTGATAATCATTTTATATCATCTAGGTTGTCCTGGCCCTTGGCTTTTCATTTAGCTACTGAAAAGATCTGATCTCAACCTGAGGGCCCCGTCCCTACCCCTGCTGGCAGGAGTCCTGGGCTCTCTGGCGAAATGCTTTTTGAAAACCAGCTTGGCGATCTAAGTGGAATTCAGCTGCAGAGGATTTGGAGAGGACTCAATTACTTTGGTAAAAGGATTAGAAATTAGACCTAAGTGGGGAGAGAGGATTCTTGGAAGAAGAAACAGGGCATTGGCCACCTACTGTGCGCCAGATGATGCGTCTAATGTTATAGATTCCAAAATAGATAAGACACAGGCCCAGCCTGGCAGCCACTGAGCAGTGGGGGAGGCGTTCGGCTGTGACAGGGAAACTGTCAAGAACTGAGGTCAACCTTGTCTTCGTGTTTTGTTTACATTTCCTTTGTAACTGAGTAAAAGGTTGATTTTCAGCTATCCTGCATGTGCTATTAAAAGGAATGTGAATTTCTGTAGAAAACAGAATTAGAAGTATATCCATCAACCTATAAACACTATATTAGCTGTACTATTCAAGCCTTTTATGCTTTTTTTTTTACTTGATTTTGACTTCTAACAAAAGTATGAAAGTCACTCACTCTACTTCAAAACAAAGTATTAGATGCTAGAAGTTCTTTGCAGTATTCTTTGTGAATCCTTCCTTTTGCAACATGCTATGCCTTTCATCTCCAGCTTTCCTGATATTAATTATATTTCTGTTTTTCTGACCTATTTTTTCCTCCCGTCTTTCATCTTTTTTTTCCCTCGATTTTGTTTTAGGTGTGCCTTCAATAAACAATATATAGCTGGAAAAGAGAACTTACTATAACCTATATATTTAAAAAACAATGCTTAGTAAAAACGAAAAAGCAATGCTAATTGAAAGAGAATTTGGAAAACAAGAAGAAAATGAAAATTCATCTCTGAGTCTGCCACTAGAAATAATCGCTGTGGACAGTTTTACCTTTTGTTTTTTCTTCAGGTCTCACGTTGATTTCTTGTATTCCACATGCAGGAGCTGTACTAGACTCTCATTTGCCCCTCCAGGCAGGTAGTAAGTACCATCCCCACCCGCTGCCCATCTTAGCTACGGGAGCTTGAGGCTTTGCCTGCACAGTCTCAGCTGGGGAGGGGTCGGTGGAGGTCGGAGGTCAGAGATCTCTGGGATTCCCCAGCCTAGGACGGAGAGGGACGGCATCAGAGACTTTGTCTTTAGAGGGGCCTGTGACCTTGACCCAGCTTTGGCTGTCAGGGGCTCTCTCATATCCACGGAGAGGCAAGGGCTAGAAATAAACCCACAAGGCGGTTTTCTCTGGGAACCTCTCAGTTTCTGGGAGGCCCTGCGGAGCTGGGGCCTATTGTTGTAGTGCTGCCGCCTGCTGGAGATGGCGGAAAAGAACACTGTGTCCAGTGGGACCAGCCCTGAGAGATGGTCTTGGACGGGGGATGTCAGGAGGTCCATTTGCAAGAATTGGTAGGCTTGCATTAACACGTGAGAACAAGAGTTATAATCGCTACTGTGACCTCCTGCCTCTTCCTATATCCTGGCAAAGCCTGAAGAAACTCAAGTTATATATACTTTTCCGTGCTCTGGTTCTGGGGAAGGGGTAGTGCTAGGGATGAAACCTAGGACCTTGCGCATGCGCGTTCTAGGCAAAGGTTCCAACCTAAGCTACACCTGCAGTCCACCTGCACTTTGTGTATAGGTGGGGGGCATACTGGGGGCTTAACTCAGGGACATTCTACCTCTGAGCTACACTCTCAGTCCTTTTTACTGTTATTTATTTATTTATTTATTTAATTTATTTATTTTGCAGTACTGAAGATTGAACCCCGGGGCATATTACCTCTGAGCTACATCCCCAGCCCAATTTTATTCTTTATTCTGAAACAGGGTCTCACTGAGTTGCAGAGGGCCTCACTAAGTAGCTGTGGCTGGTCGTGAACCCGGATCCTCCCATCTCAGCCTCCCAAATGCTGGGATTACAGGCGTGTGCCACCACGCCCGGCTACTTTTTTTATTTTTAAACAGTCTCACTAAGTTTCTGAGAGTCTCACTAATTTGTAGAGGCTGATCTCCAACCTACAATCCTCCTATCTCAGCGTCCCAAGTACTGGGATTACAGGCTTGTGTCGCCATGCCTGGCCCCGCACTCTTAAAAACATGTTTTTAGCTATGTTTTGTTATAATAAAATTGCCTCTTGTGTTCACATACTTTGAATACCTAGTAGTTGGCAACGGAATGCTATACCTGGTCGTTTTTAGAACTATTTCACCGGCACCTAAAGTCCACTAAAAGGTACAGAATCATTGTCCAAAAGTGCTGCTGTGTGTGCGTTTCACTTCTTCCCGGGATGAGGCAGAAGGAATGCCTCCCTCTCGGGTGCGTGGACGTCATTGCTCTCTGCATTATTCCCTTCCCTAACACAACGCGATGGTTATGATCACTGCTTCATGTTTGCATTAACAAGTGTGAAAAGTTTAAAAGAGGTTGGATGTGACGGCGCACACCTGTACTCCCAGTACGTGGGAGGCTGAGAGAGAGTATGGAATAGGGGAGGATGGAGCCTCTTTAAAACTCAGGAGGTACATAAACAAATGTGTCAAAGTTAATCACCAAACAAGCATGGGATCGAGGGAGGGAGAGGGAATGGGATGGGGGCTGGATGAGGGCTAATTGGATGATGTGTGCTTGTATATCCTCTCAAGTCTTGTATTCCAATGTGATATATGATTACAATGCACCAATAACAATTTTAAAAAAGATAGAAATACAGAAAATAGAAATACAGAAAATAGTTACAGTCCCATGCCAAAATGGCATGAGGGGGGAGGGTGGCCCGGGCCAACTCACACACACACAAAAAGAAAGTATTGAAGATACAAGGTCAGCATCAGCAACTTAGTGAGACTATGTTTTAAAAGAAAATATAGTCGGGCGCAGTGGTGCACGTTATAATCCCAGCATTCAGGAGGCTGAGACGGGAGAACCGAGGATCGCCGACAGCCTCAGCTATTCAGTGAGGTCCTCTGTAACTCAGTGAAAGCCTGTTTCAAAAATAAAGAATAAAAAATAGGGCTGGGTGTAGAATAGCTTGGAGATAGAAGGCTCATAGGTTCCAGCCGCAATGCCACAAAAAATAAAAATAAATAAATAAAACATAAAAAGGACTGGGTGCAGCTCAGCTCCATCACCCAAAAAAAAAAAAAAAAAAAAAAAGGTCAAACTCTAGTGGTGATGTGCATGGTGACGTTTTGGGGAGGGGAGTGTACTGATGTCTGGTATTTAACTTGAGGTACTTCTAACAAGACAGGGGGTACAAGGATGGAGAGGTGGGTAGATTTGTGCTTAAACAAGTGCAGTAGGAGGGGACACCTCAGTATAAAATTCCTTCATCTTTTCTATATGCTTTAAAATTTTCATAAAAAACACAGGGGAAGCTGGGAGTGATTGTGTACACTTGGAATCCCAGTACTTGGGAGGCAGAAACGGGAGGGTCACAGGTTCATGGCCAGCTTCAGCTACTTAGTGAGGCCCTCTGCAACTTAGTGAGACCCTGTTTCAAAATAAAGGATTAAAAATAGGGCTGGGGTGTAGCTCAGAGGTAGAATGTTCCTGGATTCAATTCCCAGTACAGAAAAAAAAAAAAATGGGAAAAAGTTAGCAAGTTACATAAAGAACTCTGATTTTTTAAAATAAATTTATATCAGTGCATTTTAGTCATACATCTCAATGGGATAAAAAAAAAAAAACTTGTGGAGATATACATGCACACATCACCCATTCAGCCCCTATCCAATCTCTAACCCCTTCCCTCCCCCTCCCTCCTACCCATGCCTGGCTTCCTGATTGACTTTGACATGTTTAAGTCCATCATGTGCTTTAAAGAGTTTCCCTCATCCTCCCTCTTATCCCCTCAGATATGTCACCTTCACTGCTCCTCTAGAGGGTCCCTTCTTCATCCAGAGTTCCTCCTGTTACCCATTTCTCCCTAATATTTTGCACAGTAAGAAAAGCATCCTATTTCTTATTTTTTGTGACACTTCACTGTAAATGCCATAATTTTGTTCTCCCTTATGGCTGGGCAAAATTCCACTGTGTACATATCCCATAGTTTTGAAATCCACTCATCCATTGAAGGACATCTTGGCTGGTTCCAGTTTGGCAATGGTGAACTGTGCAGCTATGACCATGGTTGTTCATGCATTAGTTTGGTGTTTTGGTTTTCATTCTTTCTGGTAGACACCCAGAGGTGGTCTTGCTGGATCATATGGTAAGTTCGTTTTCCTTCTTCTGAGGATCTTCTATACTGTTCTCCAAAGTGGTTGCACCAACTTGCAATCCCACCAACAGTGTATTAGAGCTTCTATTTCTCCACACTTATTCCCACTTACTGAAAACCTGAAAGCCAGAAGGTGAGTAACGTTGACAAATGATCCACTCATAATCAATTTTTTTTTTTAATAGAGGTCACTTGGATCTGGAAATCTACTGAGAGATTAGGTGAGACAACGGCAGCTTCTAGTGCTTCCTGGCCACAGAGCTGAAGAAACCCGCTGGCACTGCTGTGGAGCAGGCCCCAGTTCCAGGCCCGCTGGGCCACAGGCTCCAGGCCCAGCCTCGCTGGCTCCAGACCCAGCCTCGCCCCATGGCAGGCTCCAGGCCCGGCCTCACTGGCTCCAGACCCTGCCAAACTCTGACTTTCTGTTGCATAAAATTCATTGTTTTTTCATAATATATTAAATATGCAAAGTAAACACAATGATATTCCATCATACCCATTTCAGAATGGCCAAAAGCAAAAGAACTGATAATATCAAATATTGATGTGGAGCAACTAAAAACTAAAAGATATTTAAAATAGTCTAAACAGAATGTAGAGTGTTGACTGGCATGTACTGGGAAGAAGGGGTGATGGGGAGTTGCTGCTGAATGATTAAAGAGCGTGTTATTTAGGTTTCTGTCACTACAAAAATATCCAAGACAATCAATCTAGAAAAGGTTCCTTTTGGCTCAAGGTTTGGGGGTTCTCAGTGGAATTTTCACTTCAGGTGTTGTACTTTTAACAATGTCAAAAGCTATTTAGAATGAGTCACTCCACTGTACACAATGCTTCCACAGTCTATATCAGTCTATATAAATTCCATAATACTTCTCACATCTCTTCTTTTTTGTGGTACAGGGGATTGAACCCAGAGGCATTCATTCTACTTCCAAGCTACACCACCAGCCCAATTTTTTCTTTATTTTGAAACAGGGTCTCACTAAGTGGTGGAAGGTCTCACTAAGTAGCTGAGGCTGGCCATGAACCTGCCATCCTCCTGTCTCAGCTTCTCAAGTACTGGGCTTACAAGTGTGCACCACCATGCCCTCTCCCAAGCCTTTTGGGAGCCAGAGAAACTGTGAAGTTCCATAGTGTTGACTTAAATCACAATAACAAAATTTTAAATTGACTTTGAGAACATTAATAAGCAAATCATTAATTAACCAGTATGCTTTAACTTTATTAGCATAGCAATGAATGCTTATATTATATGCATTTATATATTTCAATATTTATACTTGTTTATAAATATTTCATCTTATTTATATATCATATAACATGTTATATGATAATTACAATACAATCAATGTGTATTGTTACATATGATCATTTGATATTATACTGTTAATTATTATGGTTCATCATTCCATTATTGATATGTTATAATGTAATTATAATAATTATAATTTTTATGTGATTACGCTGGACATGGTAGTGCAAGTTTGTAATCCCAGAACTTGGGAGGCTCAGAACAGAGGATCGCAGGTTCAGTAACAGCCTTAGCAAGTAGTAGTGAGACTTCTATCAATCTAGCCACCGGTTTCAACCCTGTTTCAAAATAAAAATAAAATAGGGTTAGGGTTGTAGCCCAGAGGTAGAATGCCCCTGGATTCACTCCCTAGTACCACACACACACAAAAATGTGATTATATTTAATGTACATTTAGATTATAGTAATAATTATAATTACATTATAACATACCAAGAATAAAATATTGAATCACAATTATTTGAATTTAGGACTTGGCTATGGGAAATGCAAACTAAAGAGTTATATGAACTGAAAATTAAAGACAATCGTTTACCATTGGAAGTTGATCAGATGTGAACATACATGGAAATAAAAGTGTAAGTAACGGATGCCTAAAAGCAGGAAAATTATTATAGTCTTTGTGGGATGGACAATACTTAAAATAGACACTTCAGTAAACAACAATCACCATTAGGGCCCCTAAGCATCAGCCTGGGCCCGGCGCGTCCCAGCAGGCCTTGCGCTTCTCCCTGCACTTGCGCTGTGTGCTCCTTATTGCCTCAAGGTAACACCTAACTGAAACCCACTTTCCACTGTCCACCGTTGTTCGTCGCTTCCTGCATAATTCTCAAGCCCCTCTCCAACTGAAGTCCAGCCAGTCCCTCTTCCCACTGGCGGGCTCTTGGTCAATGCTGATATATTTATTGTGTTTTCATGGTTCTCGTCTCAGAAACACCCAAGTACATTCTGCAGCGGGTGAGCTGTAACTTCTGAACTCCACCTCTTACGGCGATTACACCACCTGTTAAAGATAGAAGAATTTCAACCGCTCTCTGATAGCACATATGCCTGTGGGTGGTTCAAGATTTTTGCCTGTCAGGAAAGAAAATGTTTTGTCTAACTTCCTTGGGCTCTTGAATAAAAAAAAAGGGGGGGGGGCAATGAACTAACGACCTGTTAGAAATACATCAACATCCGAAGGAAGCAATGTCGTTTTTAAAATTGGGGCACATTTTAAGAATCATACTTTTGAAACTAAAGGAAATGTCTCATCTATTATGAAAAAAGCAACCATTACTGCTTTTTCCATGACTGTTATTATAAGAAAAGTTATGTTATAGGATCTCATCAACCCAGACTTATTTCAAATACTATGATCTGCCCCTACAGTACGGAGGAGACTTATCAAAACTCCCATGTGACGCTGTGGACGTTAAACTTCCCAGGATGGGTGTCTCCTAAGTACACCTGCAGACCTATATCTCCATCGTTACCTGAATGCCAAGAACAGATTCATCCAAAATACAAAACTATGGCTGGGGAAATTTTATCCACTCACCAGGTGACTGAAATGTCCCTTATCTGTAAATATCAAAATATGGGACACAGCTCAGATTCCACCTGGAGAATCATATGAATATTTACAAATGGGCTCAACAAAGCTTTCGATGTGTATTAGTAATAACTTGAGCTTCTTCTGGATGGGACAAAATCTTTCTTCTGGGTTGGGGTTGTAGCTCAGTGATGAGAAGTCCTAGGTTTCATCCCCAGCACAAAAAAAAAAAAAAAAAGAAAAGAAAAGAAAAAAAAAGCTTTCTCCTAAAATGGTGATGCTTTAATTTATATAAATAAAACTTGTTACTTCATTTCCCATTTTGATGGAGAAATGGAGGAGCTACTTTACAGGACGCATTTTCCCCACATTATTCTAAAGTTCTAGAAAACAAAACAAACTGATATTTTAATCACAGAATCACCAAAATCATAGCTAGGCATGGTGGTACACACCTATAATCCCAGTACTTGGGAGACTGAGACAGGCAGATCACAAGTTTGAGATCAGCCTCAGCAACATAGTGGGGACTTGTTTCAAAATAGAAATTAAATAAGGCTGGGGTGTAGCCCAGAAGTAGAATACCCCTGGGTCCAATCCCTAGTGCCACCAAAAAACAAACAAAAATCATCAAAATAGAAACTGTCCAGGGTCCAGGGATGCAGGTCAGTGGGAGAACACTTGCCTAGAATGAACAGGGGCCTGGGTTTGATCCCCAGCACCACGAAAATCAAGCTGTCCATATTTTTAGAAGAGTTTTATTTGGCCTAAAGTTCTACCCTTCACCCAAAGGATAACGTAATATATATCATACGATCTCAAACTCTTTCTATGAAAAATTCATATAGACTTATAAGACTATGATTAACATTTGTCAACAGGTTTTGTCTTGTTCCATTGTGATCTTGTCAGCTGTTGTCAACGCTGATACCATGTACACAGTCATATACACAATGGGTGCAAATTATACTTTGAAAAAGACATTAAGCCGGGCATGGTGGCACACGCTTGTAATCCCAGCCTTTGGGAGGCGGAGACAGGATATTCTGTTCCCAGACAGCCTTAGCTACTACTTACTGAGGCCCTTTGCAACTCAGTGAGACCCTGTTTCAAAATAAACAACAAAAAATAGGACTGGGGATGTATTTCGGAGGTAGAATTTCAGAGGTAGAATGCCCCTGAGTTCCATCTCCAGTACAAAAAAAAAAAAAAAAAAAAAAAGAAAGGAAAGAAAAGAAAGAAAAGAAAAAGAAAAAGAGAGACATAAGACACATCCCTCCATGATACAGTCAGGTTATGATGTATAGGACACCAAGATGTCAGCCTTAGCAAGGTCATCTCAAATGTCTGTGTGTGTATGTGCGTGTGGGTGGGAGGGGCCATGCCAATAGAATACGGAGCAAGCACCCTATCACTCAGCTAGATTCCCAGCCCCAAGTACTTTACACTGCAGATATTGGTCTTAAACTCCGGGGACTAGACCCACGAGCTCAGGATTCACGGTGTCAAGGTGCTGCCTCCCCCACACTCTGGACATTCAGCTTCATTAGTGATACAGAACCGGGAGGTTTAGTAAACAGAAGCTCGCATCTCTGGAAACAGAAAACTGCTCTAAGAATTCATGGATCAAGAAGATGGTGTGAAAAACCCGGTGTGGTGGCGCACACTTGTAATCCCGGCATTTGGGAGGCTGAAACAGGAGGATCGTGGTTCACAGCCAGTCTCAGCTACTTAGTGAGGCCATTTGTAACTCAGTGAGACCCTGTTTCAAAATAAAGAATAAAAAAAAAGGGCCGGGGGGTGTAGTGTGAAGTATAGATAGTTTTACATATGACTCAGGTTAAGAATCATCAATAGCACTTAAATTTTATGCTGGGCATGGTGGTACATACCTTTGAGGCCAGTCTCAGCGATTTAGGGCGGCCCTAGAAACATAGTGAAACCCTGTTTAAAAATAAAATAGGGCAGCCAGGTGTGGGACATATGCTTGTAATCCCAATGCTTGGAAGGCTGAGACAGGAGGATTGCACGGGTTCAAAGCCAGCCTCAGCTACTGAGTGAGGCTCTCAGCCACTGTTTCCAAATTAAGTATAAAAAAAAGGACTGGGAGTATAGCCTGGAGGTAGAAAAATCCCTGGGTTTCACCCCCAGTACCACAATAAAATAAAATAGGTGCCGGGTGTGGTGGCATGCGCTTGTAATCCCAGTATTTGGCAGGCTGAGACAGGAGGATTGTGTTCTTGGCCAGCCTCAGCTACTTGATGAGGCCCTTCACAACTTAGTGAGACCCCGTTTCAAAATAAAGAATAAAAAATAGGGCTGGGAGTGTAGCTCAGAGATAGAATGCCCCTGGGTTCAATCTCTAGTACAAAAAAAAAAAAAAAAAAAAAACACTAAAGTTTCCATGTTCAGCCTGAGTCCTCTTGGATCTGAGTTTGACCACAAGAGGGGGGTGAAGAATTATGATGTGGGAAAAAATAAGAAGTATCTTAACTCAGGTAAGAATACCAGAGCAAGGTGATCAGAAGCCAACATCAAAGACCTACCCACCACAGCTGACCTCACATAATTCTTTGGAAGAAATTATGTACACCCCCAATTGCCTTTCCTGATAATAACACACTTTGCTTGGGTCCAAACTACTCCCTTGATAGTTTTCAGCTAACCAGCCTGCCCCAGGGCACAACAAAACCCACAGACTAAGGTTGTCTTCTTTTCTTTTCTTTCCTTTTTTTTTTTTTTTTTTTTTTTTGGTGGTACTGCAGATGGAACGATGGAACCCAGGGGTGTTCTACACCCACAGCCCTATTTTTTATTCTTTATTTTGAAATAGGGTCTCACTGAGTTGCAAAGAGCCTCGCTAAGTAGCTGAGGCTGTCCCTGAACCATAATCCTCCTATCTCAGCCTCCCAAATGCTGGGATTACAAGCGTATGCCGCCACGCCCAGTTTATTGTTTATTTAAGACAGGGTTTCGTTAAGTTTCCCAGCTAGGCTGTCTTCTATAACCTGCTTTGCTTATTGGATGACAATCTGTATAGGACTGATGACTGTTGAGAAGCTAAGAAAGAGCATAAAAGATTATTAGCTAAGTCCAGGTGGGAAAGAATAGGAGAAATTAGATTGGAAAAGGAAGCAGAGTCCTTCTGTGGTATTTTTTGGCTTTTTATGTGTGTGTGTTACTAGGGGTGGAACCCAATACCTTGGGCATGCTAGGAAAGAGCTCTACCATTGAGCTACACTGCCAACCCTTTTTATTTTTAATTCTGAGACAAGGTCTTGTTACATTGCTCAGGCTGACCTTGCACCTGGGCTCCTTCTGCCTCAGAATCTTTGCTCATTCTCTCAGACCACTGGATCTGGGGGAGGCCACCAGACAGCTCAAGAGGTCATCCAGGCAACAGCTCTGAGAGGCCCAGAGGAGGAGAACCGAGGCCTTCCACTATTAGCTGTGCGAGCAGCCATCTTGGAAGTTGAGCCCTTATCTTTTAGGTAATGGCAGCCCGGCAACTGTGACCTCATGAAAGATTCTGAGCCTATAATCCAAGTACTTGGGAGGATGAGCCAGGAGGATTGCAGATTCAAGAACAGTCTCAGCAATTTAGAGAGGTCTTGTTTCAAATAAAACATAAAATAGGGGCCTGGGGTGTCGTTTTGAGGTAGAATGCTCCTGGGCTCAATCCCCAACATCACTATCGCAACCGAAAGAAAAGAAAAGAAAAGAAAAATAGAGAGAGAGAAAAGACTGAGCCACAACCATCCAGCCAAATAACTTCCAAATTCCTGACTCCTAGAAACTGCGAGGTAATTAATGTTTGTTCTTTTAAGCTGCCAAACTGGGGCAGGAAGGAGGGTTGTTACACAGAAACATGTAACTGATGCATCCTCTTCCTCTGAGGCAGAATAAAATCAGAAAGCGGCGGGCAAAGACAGGAGTGATATGAAAAGGAGAGAAGGGAGAATGATGTATGGTCTCATTTCCTCTGTAAAATTAAATGTGAGGTTTTAATCTGCTGACAATGAGGTGTCTTGATGAGACGGATGAGAGATTGCAACAGCCAAGCAGAAAATAGGTTGGGAAATCGACAAGGTCACGGGCAGAGATTTCCTTTATCCCCAGCCCAAGCTACTGGAACTAGATCAGACTTCACATAATGAGCTTTGGCCCAAGTGTGAAGTTCAGGCCCGAAGGCCTGGCGGCCCGAGCCTGAGCAAAGTGCTGACGGTTGGGTTCAGGGCTGGAGCACTCACACACATCTTGGAAAGGTATTCTCTGCTGTCAGAGTGATTTGCAGGGGTTGGATAGAGCCTTGTGCGTTATTTGTGAAGAGAGTAGACTATCAGAGGTCTTCCTCTCCGCAGACACACCACAGTAAGAGGACATTTCACAGTCCCTGAATGCAACATGGCTGCACTGTTCTTTACTTTTTGGTGTAGTGTCTGTTTGTCTGTCTCTCTGTCTGTCTGCCTGCCTGTCTGTCTCTCCCTTGGTTATTAGCAGAAAAACCCTGGGCTTTCTCCTGATGGATCAGCCTTTTTCTCAGAAGAGGGTAGAGCACATGAGAGACTAGGTCAGAACTGCCCTGTCCTAAAGTTACTTTAAAGAAATTATATACTTGAGACAGGAGGATTGTAGGTTCAAGGCCAGCCTCAGCAACTTAGTGAGACCCTGTTTCAAAAAGTTAAAACTAGAGTGGTGCTCTCAGAGTAAAATGCTTCTGGGTTCAACCCCCAGTACCAAAAAAAAAAAAGAAAAAAAGAAAAGAAAGAAACTACACAGACCTCTCTTCTGAACCCCACAGACTCACCACAAATGGAGTCACATCTCTCCCTGAAGAATGACAAATCCTGCTCTCCTTCCTAGCTTAACTTCTCTGTACAGATTCGACCTGCAAATTGGGGTGTTGAAACTTCCTGGAAAACTGGTGTCTTTTGTACCTTACACAATAGGGTCATTCATTTGTTTGTTCTTTTACTCAGTCATTCAACTAACAACTCATTGGGTTCCAATTCAGTACTAAGGTTGGGAATAAGGTGAGTACTGTGATCTCAGGAGGAGCAAATGGTCCAATGTGTCATAAAAGCTCAGTAAATAACATGCTTAATGAATGAGAAGTCTTGTCCTCTCCGGGCGTCCAGTCTAGGGAGGGGAAGGAGGCATGTAAACAAATCACTTAAATTGTTTTAGTGCAATAGTAAAGGAATCGATGAGTGATACAGGAGATTGTGTCTACCTGGAAGTCAAGTGATGGAGACTGAACCTGTATTGATTGCTAATAAGAACAAGGTTTTTGTTTTGTTTTTTGCCGTACTGGGATGGAACCCAGGACATTCTACATTCGAGCTACAACCCCGGTACTATTTTTTTATTCTATTTATTTCTATTTATTTATTTATTTTGGTGGTACTGGGAATGGAGCCCTTCTACCTTCAGGCTACACTCTCAGATCTATTTTATATTTTTATTTGGAAACGGGGTTTCCTAAGCCAGTGTGGCTGGCTCAAACCTGCATGATCCTCCTGTCTCTGCCTCCCAAGCATGGGGATTACAAGTGTGTGCCACCACGCCTGGCAATTCTTTTTATTTTTTGAAAAAGGGTCTCACTGAGTTGTGAAGGGCCTTGCTAAGTAGCTGAGGCTGTCTGTGAACTGCAATTCTCCGATCTCTGCCTCCTGAATGCTGGGATTACAAACATGTGCCACCACGCCCGGTAGGAACAAGTTTTCATACTTGGGCAAAATAATAAAATCCTTTTCTGTCTCTAAGCTGTTAGCCAAGAGGTGCAGCCAGGGTCGACCTTGGTCAGCCAAAAGTTGGCTGTTAGCCCAGCTGAACACTGACTGTGAAAACACAGACACCTACACTTAGAAAAAGAATTATAGAGACTCTCACAACAGTTTAGGCTAAAGTTAAAAGATGAAAGAAAAGCAAGCTATATTGACCCAATATTAATTATTAATAACACAACATAGTTATAGCCCAAACCTCTATACCTTAAGACTATACTCCTGTCTTTTATTTTAAAATAAGTTTTCAACATAGTAAGCAACTTCTAGCAGACAGAGATAAGGAAAAGCTGAGAACTCACCAAGGACACGGGTGGACAATACATGCTTTAAACTTTAAGAATGAAAATAAAACCAAAAACAAAGCAGGCTTTTACCATGCAGGCCCCTGACCTTGCTAACTGAGTAACACTGTGTGTGGTGTGTGTGTGTGTGTGTGTGTGTGTGTGTGTGTGTGTGTGTGTGTGTTACTAGGGGTGGAACCCAGGGGCTTTTCTCCCTCTGGGCTATACTCCCAGACCTATTTTTTATATTTTATTTGGAAACAGGGTCTCACTAAGTTGCTGAGAGCCTCACTAAGAGGCTAAGACTGGCTTTAAACCTGTGCGATCCTCCTGCCTCAGCCTCCTAGTGCTGGGATTACAAGCGTGCACCACCATGCCTGGCTCCAAGTAACACTTTTTTTTTTTTTTGGTGGTACTGGGGGTGGAACTCAGAGGCTTTCTACCTCTGGGCTATACTCCCAGACCTATTTCTTATACGTTTTTTTGGAAACAGGGTCTCACTAAGTTGCTGAGAGCCTCACTAAGAGGCTGAGGCTGGCTTCAAACCTGTGTGATCCTCCTGTCTCAGCCTCCCAGTGCTGGGATTACGAGCATGCGCCACCATGCCTGGCTCCAAGTAACACATTTTGATCTGTGATCTCAGACCAGTCTGTCCCTGTGAGGATGCACAAAGGAGGCTCACAGAAAAGGTTCACACAGCAGCGATAACTGGCGGCCTGCACCTGCTTTTGGTGGGAAAAGGGGACTATTGGCTAAGCAGGGTGGGAGGAAGGAGATAATGAATTCTTATAAAAATGTTATGTGTTCAGAGACATCAGGGCCTTACTTTCGAGGCACTCCACTGCGTCCCTCTGACGTAGTGCTTTGATTGTTCTGTCCCTTCTGTCTACCTCTGTAATAATGAAACTTTGCTTAAGCTTGCAGCAGTGTTGTCCTGCCTATTTTTTCTAAACTAGCTAAAAACAAAAACCCATGCTAATATCTCAAACTGTTACATTAAGGATGGTTTGACAGAGGAGGTAACATTTGTTTGATCTTGAAGAACAAGTAAGAGTTTTCCAGAAAGGGGAAGGAGGAAAGGCCACTGTGAGCAGATCAAAGCCACGCCTGGGTGTTCTATTAGCAGGACTCTTTGCCACTCCAGTCGAATCGGACATCACTACTGCAAATATTTATCCATATTTTGTTGAGTTTCAATCCCGTTGTGTGTGTGTGTGTGTGTGTGTGTGTGTGTGTGTGTGGTACTGGGATGCAACTCAGGGGCATTCTTTCTCCAAGCTACATCCCAATCCCTATTTTATTCTTAATTTTGAAACAGGGTCTCACTAAGTTGTGAAGGGCCTAAGTAGCTGAGGCTGGCTGGGAACCTGCAATCCTCCTGTCTCAGCCTTCCAGGTACTGGGATTATAAGCGTGCACCACCACGCCCAGCTGTTTCAATCCTTTTAACTGCCTTTTTTTTTTTTTCCCGTGCAGCGACAAGCTGACAGTTATATGCAAAACATTCTACAAAAAAAAAAAAAGATTATTTTGGATAGGGTGAATGAAATTAAGAAAAAAATGTGTATTTCAAGTTTGTTTTCCAAGAGAATCTTCTGCTGTGCTGTAATTGCTAAATCAGCTGATATTCTTCTGGTGATAAAAATGATCTCCTTTACCTCTCAACTTTCCCTCTGACATCTGCCTGAGAACCCCGTCCCACCCCAAACCAGTGTTTACTGTTCTTTGCTTACTGCAGGGCAAGTTAGAGAACCATTAGAAATGGTATACACTAAACCAAAATGGCCCAAGGACTCAGCAAGATGCAGTAATCTAACTCGTCGTTATCCATTCATTAGCGATCAAGTATACTCAGGAAATCCTTAACTGCATAAAATCTCAGAAAATCACATTATGCCAGGGGAGTCAAGCTCACTACACCAACAGATTCCTTGCCATTGGAATTCAGAAAGAACTTTTATTTGCAAAAAGAAGCTGGAATCAATACTGACACTTACTGACACATTTTAATGAGGATGCTCAAGAGTTTTGTTTCAAAAAACTACAAGGCTAACAAGAGCTGCCACTTGTACCAGTGCTAATTAGGTAGTTTCTTATGGAGTTGTCTAACCTGTTCTGTTCAGCCTGTTCTATTTTGGCAATCATAAAGGGAACAAAAAAAGTAAGAAAATCCCGAAAATAGCCCAGAGTGGTGGTATATGCCAGCAATCTCAGTACTTTGGAGGCTGAGAAGGAGGCTCACAGGTTCAAGGCTAGCCTCAGCAATTTAGAATGACCCTCAACAACTTAGTGAGACCCTGTTACAAAGTAAAAAAAAAAAAAAAAAAAAAAAAAAGGATGGGGGTGTAGTTCAGAGTTAGGATGCCCCTGGATTCAATCCCCAGTACAAAAAGAAAGAGGAGGAGGAGGAGGAGGAGGAGGAGGAGGAGGAGGAGGAGGAGGAAGAGGAGAAAGAGGGAGAAAAAAGAAGAAAAACAAGAGAAAGGAAATGAGAGAAAGGAAGGAAGGCAGCCAGGCAGGCAGAAAGGAGCCAGATCTATTAATCAAGATGTGGGCTTTTATCACTTTTGTGCTTGGTCTTGCAGTTGAATTCTTATTTTTTGTCAGGTTGAAATACTTATTGCATCTACTAGATTTCAAAAGGTATTAGTCATAGCTTTGTAGTTTCAAACTGATAACCAAGTATTTAACCAGTAAAGTTGTGCAAGTGAGTGTGTGTGTGTGTGTGTGTGTGTGTGTGTGTGTGTGTGTGTGTGTGTGATACTGGGGACTGAACTCAGGGATATTCTACCTCCAAGCTGCACTTCCAGTCCTTTCTATTTCTCTTTTTAATTTGGGTCTTGCTGTTGCTGCAAGTCTCACTAAGCTGCTGAGGCTGGCCTGGAACCTGCAATCCTTCTGGCTCGGCCTCCCAAGTGCCGGGATTACCGGTGTGTGCGCTGTGCCCAGCAAGATGCGATATTTCGTAGTCAATCCTGTGGAAACAGGTTACTGCCTAACAATTCAGTCAGTGGTAAACCAGAACAGTACAAAAATGTTGCATTCTAGCGTTTCTAGCAAACTCACTACTGCTTTGTCTTTAATTTTTTTTTTTTTGATGATTTGGGATTCTATCAATATAGTTCTTCAAAAAACAAATAGTCTGCCGGGCGTGGTGGTGCACGCTTGTAATCCCCGCGCTTGGGAGGCAGAGACAGGAGGATCGCGCAGGTTCGAAGCCAGCCCCGCGCGCTGGCTTAGGAGACCCTGTTTCCAAATAAAAATGTAAAAATAGGTCTGGGAGTGTAGCCCGGAGGTAGAAGGGCTTCCAGGAACCCCAGTACCACCGAAAAAAACAAAAACCAAAAAAAAAAAAAAAAAAAAAGTCATCCTAAACAAATCAAGGCTAACAGTGTCAGCAAAGAGCAGCAGGTCCTGCCTCTCAGGGACAGGCTTTCCACACTGAAGGAGTTCCTGATCAAAGAGGACTGGGAAACTGCAGACAAAACAGACTCCATGAGTTTCCTTCTTCCAGGCTTCCTCTCGGTCCTTCATATGGCCGTGTGCACTATTAGTCTCCAAGAGAAAATACAACATACAGTTGGTCCTCCATATCTGTGAGTTCCACAGTCACAAATTCAACCACTCACAGACCAAAATCATTTGGAAAAAACTGCATCTGTGGTGTATATATAGACTTTTCTTTCTTGTCGTGACTCTCTAAAAATAACAACTATCCGCATAGCATGAACATTGTGTTCGGCATTCTAAGTCACCTAGAATGGTTCCAAGTCCATGGGATGGCAGGTTTGGTGGTACACATGTGTAATTCTAGTGTTCGAGAGGCTGAGGTAGGAGGATGGCAGGTTGCTGAGGCCGGCTTCGAACTTGTGATCCTCCTGCTTCAGCCTCCCGAGTCACTGGTATTATAGGTGTGCACCACCACGCTCAGTCCAACACCCCACCTGTTAATGGAGAGTGTAAAAAGGAGACTCCAGGAAAGGAGCCCATCAGTAATGACTGATTTTTCTCTCCCCACAGCATCCACCCAGCACTTCCTGGGATCAAAGATATGGGTACCATTCCTTTCAGAACACTAAGGGCCTGGCATCTGTTGGGTGCAGTGTGCATAGGAATGCAGTGCTTTGCCAAAAACATGCTTTCAATCCTTTAAACCTCTTGCCCCATTTCAAATCAAAGGAACCTGATGTCCAAGTCAGCTGCCAACATTACTGTTACTTTTCACAACCACGGATCAGAAACCCTTGAAATAAAGGTTTACTGTGGTGGTGGTGGTGGTGGTACTCCTGGGCTGTTGAACCCAGGGCTTTGCACATGCTAGACGAGCCCTGTACCACTAAGGTATACTCCCCACTCCTTTTTATTGTTTTTTGTTTTTGTATTTGTTTTGGTTTTGGGTTTTTAGTTTTTGTTTTGTGGTACTGGGGATGAAACCCAGGGGCATTCTACCTCTGAAATACACACCAACCCTATTTTTTTATTCTTTTCTTTTTTTTTTTCTTTTTTTCTTTTTTTCTTTTTTTTTTATTTTTTATTGGTGCACTGTATTCATACATCATAGTGGGATACAAACTTTTGTAGACATACATGCACACATCGCCCAGTCAGCCCCCACCCAATCCCCACCCCATTCTCTCCCCATCCCTCCCTCCCATGCTTGGCTTAGTGGTTGACATCTAGTATTATAGCAATTTATCCAAAATTAAAAATGATAATCTCACATAACAGTTTCATTTGTCTGATACCAAGCTTTTGATGACTTAAAGATAACATTTCAATATTTCTTTTTGCTTTCTTTCTTACCAGAAAATATTTTTTTTCTATTTTTTTTAGGTGAAACTATCATATATTTATATATTTATTTTTCAGAAAAAAACTCTATCCTAATATGGAATATGGACTCTAGATACCCAAAACGATCTTGAAAAAGAACAAAGCTAGAAGATATATATTTTCTGATTTCAAACCATATAAAGCTACAATAATTGAAACAGTGTAGTACTATTCTAAAGGCAGATATATAAGCCATTGGAGTTAAATAAAAGCCTAGAGCTAAATTCTTTCCTATATTGTCAAGTTATTTTTGACAAGGTTTCCACGAACATTTGGTGGTAGAAATAATAATATTATAACTAAATATTGTTGAAACATAATAATTACATGGAAAAGAATAAAATTGGACCCTTACCTAATCCCACATACAAATATTAACTCAAAATAGATAAGAGACCTAAATATAAATCTTAAGACTATAAACTTTTAGGAGAAAATCTGGGTCATAAAACCTCACAACACTGAAATTGGCAGTGATTTCTTGGATATGATTTCAATGGCACAGGCAACAGAAGAGTATACAAACTCCCTAAAAAATGAAAAAAAATTGTATATCCAAAGACAATGTAAACAGAGTTAACAGTTACTAATAGAATGGGATAAAATATTTCCAAATGCTATATCTGAAGGTATATTAATATTCCAACTAGAAATCCTAAAAATTAACAACAATAAAGGCAAACAATACCATTTAGAGATAGGTAAAAGACTAATATAAGTAATGAATCTCCACAGATAACCAATCTTAGTTGACTGTTGGATGGAAACTCTTGTTTCTCTGGTCCTGGTGTGTGTTACCTATTTCTTCTTTGTAGTTAATCTCTTTGAGTATTTTCTCTAGTGCTGGTTTTGAAGACAAAAATTCCTTCAGTTTCTGTTTGTCATGGAAGCTTCTTATTTCTCCATCTAGTTTGATAGAAAGTTTTGCTGGGTAGGAAATTTTTGGCTGGAAGTTGTTTTCTTTCAGAGTTTGGAATATGTTACTCCAAGCCCTTCTGGCTCTCATGACTTGGTTTGGGAAGTCTGGAGTGATTCTAATTGGCTTGCCTCTGAATGTCACTTGGCCCTTTGTTTTTGTTGCCTTTAAGATTCTCTGCTTGGCTTCCACATTGGTCATTTTGACAATTATGTGGCGTGGGGATCCTCTTCTCCGATCCTGTCTAAAGGGGGTTCTATAAGTTTCCTGGACCTGTGTATCAACCTCTTGCTCTATGTTTGGGAAATTTTCTGCTATTACTTCCTTGAAGAGATTGTTGATCCCTTTGGTTTCACTTTCTTTTCCCTCCTCTATTTCAATTATTCTTAGGTTAGCTCTCTTAAAATGGGCCCATATTTCTTCGAAGTCAGATTCCTGCTGTCGGATATTTTTTTCTAGATTAGAAACTATGCATTCATTTTTGGAATGATCATCTTCTAAGAGCGAGATTCTGTTCTCCATGTGGTCTAATCGGTTGTTTGTGCTTTGAATTGAGGCCTTTACTTCATTAATTGCATCCTTTATCTCTTTTTGGCTCTCTCTGAGTTCTTTTCGAAGCACCTCTATTATTTCTACAGTTATTTTCCTGATTTGATCTTCTAGAAATCTCTGATTTTCTGTTTTATCGGGTTCTGATGTTGTGGGGTTGTGGGCATTCATTGCTCCAGTATTATTCCTCTTTCCCATGATTTCGGAAGTTTGTGCCTTCTCTGGGTTCTACCTGTGCCTTCTCTGGGTTCTACGTGCCAGGTTGCACGTTCTCCTATGGTGTGATATCTCTGCCACCGCCCCTCCCCCACTGGTTCAAGTCCCAGGGAGTACAGTACTGGGATTTCTCCTCTGTGGCCCGCAATTTGACTCACTGTTCTTGAGTACGCAGATGTAGCTGTACTGGATTCGGTGAATTCTCTGCTGCTGCCGCCGGTGGCAATATGGCGCTGCTGCCACGCCCTCGGCCGTGAGGCTGGCGTATTTCTTCTTGGTTTTGATTTCCACTCTGAATCCCTGCGGCGTGTGCTGAGCTCAGCCACTGGGAGCTTTAGATTTTACCTGCAGCGAGAAATCCCACCTGGCTGTTCTGCAGCGGCTCACCTCAGCTTGCTGTAGCCGTCCGGTGAATTTGCTGCTGCTGCCGGCAGTATGGCGCTGCTGCCGCGTCCTCGGGCGTGAGGCCGGTTATCTCCTCTGTGGCTCTGAGCTCTGTTCTCAGTCCGCTTTCTCTCTGGAGCCTGGTGATTTTTTTGTTTCTGGTGATGGTGTTTTCTGGCTATGAAAGGCGCTGATTTTGTGGTAATGGAGATTGGTTGTTAGCGGGGCTCTTAAGCCCCGCTTTTCTCGGTCGCCATCTTCCCGGAAGTCTTATTCTTTTATTTTGAAACAGTTATGCGTTGCAAAGGGCCTCACTAAGTAGCTGAGGCTGTCTGCGAACCGAACTGCAATCCTCCTGTCTCAGTATCCAGAATGCTGGGATTACAAGCGTGCGTCACCGCGCCCGGCTTATTGTTTATTTTAAGATAGAGTTTCATTAAGTTTCTCCGTTGTCCCACAACTTGTGATCTTCCTGCTTTGGCCTCCCGAGTCGCTGGGCTTACAGCATGCACCATCATATCCAGCTTTTGTTCTAAGTTGGGGGCAGGGTGGATTGAACCCGGGGGCATTCTACCTCTGAGCCACACTGCCAGCCCCATTCTATTTTCGGTTTGGAAACAGGGTCTTGCTAAGTTGCTGAGGCTGTCCTGGAATCTGCAATCTTTCCGTCTCAGCTTCCCAAGTACTTACAGGAATTACAGGTGTGTGCCACCACGACCAGCCAATTGTATCTACATTTTAAAATAATAAAAGTAAGGAGAGAATTCATGTTCACAGGAGAAAAATGAAGGCTCTGCCTAACTTGTTTCCATGTTTCCACCCCTCCAATCCCATTTCCTTAGCATGGGTAAGCAGAGCTGGCAGTTTGGTGCATGCCTTTCCAAAGTACTTAGTTATAGAAATACCAAAGGAGAGCCAGGCGTGGTGGCGCACGCTTGTAATCTCAGCATTCTGGAGGCCGAGACAGGAGGATCACGGTTTGTGGACGACCTCAGCTACTTAGCGAGGCCCTTTGCAACTCAGTGAGACCCTGTTTCAAAATAAAGAATAAAAATTAGGGCTGGGGGTGTAGCTTGGAGGTAGAATGCCCCTGGGTTCCATCCCCAGTACGGCAAAAAAAAAAAAAAAAAATCCAAAGAAGACTATTTATTTATTTATTTTTGGTGGCACTGGGGTTCCTGGAAGCCCTTCTACCTCTGGGCTACACTCCCAGACCTATTTTGTATTTTTTTTTTTTTTGGTGGTATTGGGGTTCCTGGAAGCCCTTCCACCTCAGGGCTACACTCCCAGACCTATTTTTACATTTTTCATTTTGGAAACAGGGTCTCCTAAGCCAGCGCGCGGCTGGCTTCGAACCTGCGCGATCCTCCTGTCTCTGCCTCCCAAGCGCGGGGATTACAAGCGTGCGCCACCATGCCCGGCTATTTTGTATTTTTTAAATTTGGAAACAGGATCTCTTAAGCCACCGAGGCTGGCTCCAAACCAGCGCGATCCTCCTGTCTCTGCCTCCCAAGCACAGGGATTACAAGTGTGCGCCACCACGCCCGGCAAGACTATTTTCTAAACACTAAATAAGTATCTATCTAAATCAGAATTACTTATCAGGTTACTCTCAAAATAATAAGATTATCTGTCAAATATCCTGAAAAATTACTGTGTTAACAGGAGTTTTTTCTTCTTTCTTTTATCTCCTTTTTTTTTTATGGAGGGGAGGAAAAGAGGCTACTGGGGATTGACCCAGGTGAATTTTACCTTCCCACTACACTCCCAGCCTATTTATTTATTTATTCATTCATTTCATGGTACTGGGGATGGAACCCAGGGGCATTCTACCTCCGAGCTACACCCCCTGCTCTATTTTTTAATCTTATTTTGAAACAGGGTCTCAGTGACTTGTAAAGGGCCTCACTAAGTAGCTGAGGCTGTCTGCAAACTGTGATCCTCCTGTCTCAGCCCCCAAATTCTGGGATTACAAGCAGGCACCACCACGCTCGGTTCCCATTTTTTATTTTTATTTTGAAGCAGGATCCCACTAAGTAGCTGAGGCTGGCCTTGAATCTGTGATCCTCCTGTCTCAGTCTTCCAAGTACTGGGATTATAGGTATGTGTCACCACACCCTGATATCTAGCAGCATTTTAATTTTAATACATTCTCTCCTCCCCAACCAAACCTCGCTGATTTTGTATATTTGGCAGGCTTCCTGCCATGTGTCAGACCACAGGCTGGAAGGAGATATAAACAAAGACACCCTGTGTGTAATAAAATTTGCTTAGAATATGCCAAAGGATTGGCATGCATTTTTAAATCATAAGTCAGAGCTAAAGGACAATTGCCCCTCATTAAATCATGGAAAGATGGAGAAAATCATAGAGAAGGAATGGAGTGGGGGAGCTTTTGACTCTGGTTCAGTTAATCGGCAGGTAATCACAATTCATCTGCGCTGTAATAAGTAGGTACAGAGAAATACAAGGTGTGGCCCCTGCTTACCATCTACTGAGAGATCAGCTGGGCAGACAGAAAATATCAGGTATGAAACTGTTTGCATAAGAGCCTGAACTGGGCAAAGGAATGAATCAAAGGCAGCCTGCGCGGGTTTCTACAGAGAGAGGTGATAAGATCACACTTGCGCAGTGCTCCCCGCTGCCTCCCCTCCCTTGATTTCCATCCCATGATCACTGCGCTGGCTCGGGCAGGGACGGTCTTGCCCATCATAATGAGTTTGTGCCAGCTCTCTGCCATCTCCCCGGCCTGCCCTCTCCCAAGCCACCCTGAGCCAAGCCAGATTGCTATGCCATCGGTCTTGCTTATTCTCTGCTTAGAATAAAATTTTTTTTAAAAAAAAGGCTCGTCTTTGACTACCAAATAGGTCTGGATATTTTAGTCCAGAGTGCTGGTGCATTGCCTGTAATCCCAGTACTCGGAAGGCTGAGACAAGAGGATTGCAAGGTTGAGGTCGACACAGTGAAACCTCAAGACTATATAAAACCCATAAACTATACTAATACCCTTCCAGATTGTCTCCCAGTTTCTAATACAAATCTTGTGCTCTATTGAGATTCCTCAGTCCCCCTTCGTGCCACCTGCATGATTCCCACCCTCTCCCGGCCCTTCTGTGTCCTCCCCGTCTTCAGAGCAGAGGGAGGCAGAGAAAACAGTCCCGAAGCGGCTGCAGGAATCCAGGCAGTAGATGAGCAGTCGGGGAGAGGGTGGGGAGTGTGGGGACAGAGAGGAGACTGAGGGGGACAGAGAGGAGACTGAGGGGGCTGTCAGGATGGGTGATGACTGCACACGGTGTGGGGCGGGGGGCTGAGTCAGAAGTAACTCACTTTAGGTTTTAAACTGTAGATGGAATTCTTTCCCAATCACTGCTTAGTCCATGTCCTCCGAGTTATCAGAAATTAACATTTGTTTATTAAATACACCCCCCAGGACCAGATGCAATTAATGACTTCTCTATACTCTAGATCACTTTTTTTTTTTTTTTTGGACTGGGTATTCTAACTCTAATTTTTGGGGGGAGAATGGGCATTCTACTTCTGATCAGCAGTGCCAGCCCTTTTTGTTTATTTTTATTTATTTATTTTACTTTGAAACAAATTCTCACTAATTTGCTGGCCTTGAACCTGTGATCCTCCTGTCTCAACCTCCCAAGTACTGGAATAGCAGGTGTATGCCACCACACCTGGCTGGATAACTAGTATTTCTTATGTATTTATTTTAAGCAATGCAGGCCTAACAGAACACTTTATTTCGGGAGCTGGGGGCCTAGGGGAGATCAGGTAAGAGCTGGATCAGGCCCTAGAATATGCTCAGGACTTCTTCTCCAGCTTCTTCCGGCTTTGCTTGTGGTCAGCTTTCTTTGTTGCTAGGGTCATCTTGTGCCACCTCTCCCTCCACAAGTCTAGGCCAGCTCAGCGTTAAAAGCTGTAATCTAGGCCTTCAGAGAAAGAGTGACCCAATCCTCTCACACTCAGGTACAGATTTTCAGGGAGGAAACCAAATTAGCAGGAAAATCGGATCCTCCTGGCCTCTGATCAGAGCTTTCTTCTCCGGAGGAAAAATCTACTAGGAAGGTAAATTACAATCAGAGGACTGGGACGCAAGCTGGATTCACACATCTCACCCTTCCAAGCCTAGTCAGCTTCACCAGAAAAGAGCAGTCCAAGTCAGTCCTTTCCTTTCTAGCTCTACTCCTGCACCCAGTCTGAGCAGAATCCAAGTTGGGCAGAGTGGGCTGGGTGCGTAGCTCAGCGGCCGAGCATTTGCTTAGCACGTGAGAGACCCCGGGTTCAGCCCCCATCGCTGCAGAAACAAAGTTAACGAACTTTTGCAGAAACTTCCTTGTCTCTAAACAATCATCTTTATTCCCTCGTGACTTATTTTCTACTCTGCACACAGAATTACGCTGTTGAAGTGAAACTCAGATCATACTGCTCCCTAACACAACTCGGGAGCTTTTGATCTTCAACTGAAATCCAGACTTCTGTCCATGGTCCAAGGAGCCGCAGGACCCGGCCCTGCCTATCTGTCTACCTCACCTCCTACCACTCCTCCTCTCGCTCCCTCCACCTAGTTATCTATCTCCAGTTGTAGCTCAAACCTGCTAAACCCATGGCTCACGTCTATTATTTACCTAATGGAAGAAAATGTGTTGATCAGGTTGTTACAGCTTTCACTGGGCATCGGCATTCCGATGTGTATGTCCACGATGTGGACATTCACTTCTTGTGAGTCTAGTTATGTGAATCTGCAGACAAGATTGTATTTCCCAGCCCACAGTACTAAGAGACATACTCGTGAGACCCAGCTTCTGTCTGGTACACTAAAGTACTATTACGTATACTTTACCTTGACTTGATGGTATTTAGTAAATAAATGTATACACTGATTTGGGACGTTTGCTTTACTCTAACTGTGCAGCCATCAGTCAGTCAGTCATCACCTGGCCCAAGGAGGTGTGCAGTGCCCTGGGGGGGTAGCAGCATCCCCCTGGTTGGGGGAGGGTTGGGGGGCACTGGCCTCCTTCATCTGTTTCCCATGTCTTGGGCTTTCTCGTCATTTGCTCATGCTTGGCTTAGGGGGTTTAGAGAGAATTAATTCTCATAAATGGAAACATGATCGAAAAGACTTTTGCAAAGAACCAGATGGGAGCTCTTACTTGCAAGCACAAGAAAAGAAAGGATAGCGCTCACATTGTTCAGACTTCTAGTACAGCGCCTCATCGCAGTCGTTGTGGTGTAAAGATGGTGAGCTTGTGCGATCTGACAAGGTCAGCTGCGACATGGAAAATCTCCAAAAGGACTATTTGCAGTATGGATTTCCATCCACTATTATTTCTAATTAACTTTGACCTACATGTGTATTTTCCCTGAGTTTGTCCAATGATTGAATGAAACTATCATAATTAATGTAACAGTTGAAATGGTTTATTTTTATTTTATATTTTGTGGTTATTATATATTTCATATACTAATATACTAAAAATGTTAACATATGATTATGATATAGTACTAGTATTTAGCATATATTAGTATATGTGTGTATGTATTAGTATGTATATGTGTATGTGCATGCTGAAAAATTTTAATGATACAGACAAAACCTTAAAGACCACAGAATTAAAAGATGGTATTTTGCTAGCATGGAGGCACACATTTGTAATCCTAATATTTGAGAGGCTGAGACAGGAGGATCACGGGTTTGAGATTGGCACGTGGTAACTTAGAGAGACCCTATTTTACAATAAAAGATAATAAAATAGGTCTAGGAGTGTAGCTTAGAGCTAGAATGCCTCTGGGTTCAATCCTCTGTACATCCCCTACACACACACAAAAGATGACATCTGTAAAAAAAAAATCTGACCTCGTTATCACTATTATGATCAAAGGCTAGAATCATTATTTCATAATATCCTATTACATAACTTAGAGACTAGGCTCGAGATGGGTGATTAATAACCACTTGCATCTAGAACACCAGAGTTTCATGATTATCAAAAACTTGGAAGGTAGTGCTTGGTGGTGACTATAGAGATAGATTGATTGCAAGGCTGATTCTCTGTCTTAGTCATTGCTAACCACAACCTGGGGCAAGTTAGCTAACTGTGCCTTGGTTTTGTCACTGTACAGGAAAGACACTAGTACTTTTTTCATAGAGCTATTATGGAGATGAAATGAGCTGATCCAAGAATTTAGGCCAGTACCTTGCATTAATAATCGCTCAGTGCTGGAGTGGTGGTGCATGCCGGAATCCCAGCAACTTCGGGAGCTGAAACAGGAAGATCCCAGTTCAAGGCCAGCGTGGGCAACTCAAGGAGACCTTGCCTCAAAGTAAAACACGAAAAGGAACGGGGATGTAAATCAGTGGTCGAATGTCACTGGGTCGAATCCCCACCATCACAAAATAAAAATAAAAGTGGAAAAAATTAAGAAGTGCTCAGTGAATAAATAACAAAATAAATAATACGCTTTTAAATATTTAAAATGATTTTAAAAGTAGGACATTTCTGTGTGTGTGTGTGTGTGTGTGTGTGTGTGTGCGCGCGCGCGCGTGTGCACGTGTGTGGCACTGGGAATTGACCCCAGGGGCATTCTACCTCTGAGTTACACTCTCAGCCCTATTTTATTCTTTTATTTTGAAACAGGGTCTCACTAAGTTTTGGAGACCCTCACTAAGTTACTGAGGCTGGTCGTGAACCTGTGATCCTCCTGTCTCAGCCTCCTAAGTACTAGGATTATAAGCCTGCACTACCATGCCTGGCTAGGATATTTCAAGTGCCAATGCTCTGAAGTAGAGACCTTGGGTATTTATGGAATAGTAGAACATGATTTACTAAGGAAAACAATTTTCTCCCTGATATGACCAAGTGTTTGTTTCAAGTTCTGCCTCCTCCTCCTCCTCCTCCTCCCCCTCCTCCTCCTCCTCTCCTCCTCTTCCTCTTCCTCCTCCTCCTCCTGTGGTACTGGGAATCTAAATAAGCTGAATTCACCTCCAATATACTCCCTCAGTCCTATTTCATTTTTTATTTTGAAACAGGGTTTCAAGCCAGGCCTGGTGGCACACGCTTGCAATCCCAGCATTCGGGAGGCTGAGTCAGGAGGATTGCGGTTTGCAGACAGCCTCGGCTACTACTTAGTGAGGCCCTTTGTAACTCAGTGAGACCCTGTTTCAAAATAAAGGATAAAAAATCGGGATGGGGGTGTAGCGTGGAGGTAGAATGCCCTGGGTTACATCCCAGTATAAAAATAAAAATAAAAAAAGAAAAGAAATAGGGTCTCACTAAGTTGCTGAGGCTGGTTTCAAACCTGAAATCCTCCTGACTCAGCCTTCTAAAGTACTGGGATATAGGCATAGGCCAGCATACCTAGCTTTATTTCTTAACATGAATATGTTTGAACATTGAACATACAGGAAAGAATAAAATGATATAAATGAATATCTATGTACATATCACTCCATTGAACAGTACTATATTTTTTTCTGAATTACTTAAAAATATGTATGGATGGGCATGGTGACACATGCTTGTAATCCCAGCATTTGGGAAGCTGAGACAGGAAGATCACAGGTGTGCAGCCAGCCTCAGCAACTTAGTGAGGGTCTGAAACTTAGTGAGACCCTGTTTCAAAATAAAAGAATAAGCTGGGTATGGTGGTGCACGCTTGTAATCCCAGTATTCAGGAGGCTGAGACAGGAGGATCATGGTTTGTGGACAGCCTCAGCTACTTAGTAAGACCCTTTGCAACTCAGTGAGACCCTGTTTCAAAATAAAGAATAAAAAAAAAATAGAGCTGGGGATGTTGCTTGGAGGTACAATGCCCCTGGGTTCCATCTCCAGTACTGCAAAAAAATTTTTATATATATACACATATATATATGCATATATATACATTTATATATGTATATGAATAATATAGGACAGGAGGTATAGCTCGGAGGTAGAATGCCCCTGGGTTTCATCCCCAGTACTGCAACTTTTTATATATTATGTATGAAGAAGACTTAGGCAGAACAAAATCCTTCTCTCTGTCTCTGAGCTATCAGCCAAGAGCTGCAGCCAGGACTGACCTTGGTCAGCTAAGAATTAGCTGTTCGCCCAGCTGAATACTGACTGTTAAAACCCCCAAACCTGCGCTTAAAAAGTTTAAGCTGATGTGGTCAGTATGGACCAATCCTGTTGCGCCAGACCAACCTTGCTGAGATGTAGCTATTTCCACCACCCCTACCCTAACCACCATGAAAGCATCGTCTCTACTGCTGAAGGGACTCTCAGTAAGGATCTGCCGTGTCAGTAAAGTCTGAGAGTCCAAGCTTAAGCCCCAATAAAGGCTCTTCAGAGACTGGGCCATTTGGTCAGCAAGACCAAATCACTCATTCTGGGTTTTTCTTGTTTCTTCTTTGTGTTATTTTATTCTTCCATACATGCCATTCTTGAGACATTAAGATAGATTTAATTAATTTTAATTAATTTTGCAGTACTGGGGATGGAATCCAGGGGCATTCTACCTCTGAGCTACAGCCCAACCCGATTTTTTATTCTTTTTTTTTTTTTTTTTTTTTTTTTTTTTTTTTTTGCGGGTCTGGGGATGGAACCCAGGGGCATTTGACCTCTGAGCCCACTCCCACCCTATTTTTATTTTTTAATTTGAAACTGGGTCTCACTAAGTCGAGAGGGCCTCACTAAGTAGCTGAGGCTGTCCACGAATCGGGATCCTCTGGTCTCAGCCTCCTGAATGCTGGAATTACAAGCGTGCGCCACCACGCCCGGTTTTATTCTTTATTTTGAAACAGGGTCTCACTGAGTTGCCAAGGGCCTCACTAAGTAGCTGAGGCTGTCCACGAACCGGGATCCTCCGGTCTCAGCCTCTGGAATGCTGGGATTACAGGCGTGCACCACCACGCCCGGCTTTAGATTTCTAAGCCTTGGTTGTGTTGCAGTTAAAGATCTTTGAAAATAACACATAGATGGTGCTAGGGCCTCATTTTGCGTCACATCAGGAGACACAGTGGCAGGTGGTCCACCTTCCCGGGTAATCCGATTGATCTGGGGTGAGGTAGGAGGAACTAGGTGTCCCCATGTGGTTATGCCCTCCCTTCCACAATCAGTAGCAATCCCTGGGGGAGAGTGTGCACCCAGTGGGTATCCCACTCCCAATCACCCTTCACCAAAGGGCTTCACTGGTGATCATGAAATGAAATAGTTATTTCATTCAGGCCTTCAAAATGATGATTTTTCTATCATTCCTTTTACATTATGTAGTGGGAACATTTTTGTCAAGACAACTGCTTCTTGATCAACGGGCACTATTTGGTTACCCTGAAAACCAGCTACTACTGGAAAGGCAGAATGCTTCCTTTCTTAAATTACCACATTTCAGGGTAAAAGTTGGTGTTATACTTACTACCATATAATAGTAATAATGATTATTACAAATAACAAATAAAGCTTGCTCCCCTCTCTTCCCCGTTTAATTTGGCTTACTTTGGGGAGATAGCATTTAGATATGTAATGTTTTTGATAATTTTGCAGTTTGCAATCATGTATATATATTTATTTATTATTTGTTGGTACTGGGGATTGAACACAGTCATTCTACCTCTGAGCTACGCCCCTAGCCCAATTTTACTATTTTGAAACAGGGCCTAAGTTGCTGAAGCTTTCTTCAGCCTGCGATCTTACTGTCTCAGCCTCCCAAGTACTGGTATTACGGTCATGCGCCATCGTACCCGGCTTGCAGTCATTACTATCTTTGAGGCTCAAACTGTTCCTTTGACCGGGCCGATGTTTTAAAAGGACCTCTCTTTTCTCGAGATGCTCCTGACTTTCTGCTACACGTGCCAAGGGGTCCTTACGCATTCCCAGCTTCTGACCTGGTGTCAGCCATTTCTCCAAAGAGCCCTGGTACCTTTCACGGGGTTGGTACCTAGACATCATCATCTGAGTGCCAGGGAGAGTCTCTGCTTCTGGGTTGAGTTCACATTCATAGTTTCATTTCAGAATCCACAATAGAGAGGTTTATATCCGTGATCCTCTTTTAAAAGGAGGAAAGGGGACTAGGTGTCAAGATCATGTGGCTAGTAAGCGGCAGCGTCGGGATTTGAACCTGGCACCTCACTTCTTCGGGGAAGGGAGCGCAGGCAGACAGGGGGCGGTGCTGAGGGAGGGAAGGTGTCGGGCTGAAGATCAGCTCTGGGTACCGGGCGGGAGGCCAGGTCGCGGGCGAGCCGCAGGGCGAGGCAGCTCCCCGGGCGTGCCCAGAGCCTCCGCTCCGCCTCAGGTCTGACCAGAGTCCCACGGGGCAGAAGGTGCGCGGGACCCGCCGGCGCGCGGCCAGGGGGTGAGAAACCAGGGAGCATCAGCACCTGCCGCCGGGGCACGCTGTACTTCACATCCACCAATCAGAGCGGACTTTGGGCAGGGGGCGGGACATCGGAGGAGCGCGTCCAATGACGAGCCAGCCCCGGGTCGCCTCGGGCGGGAGCATTTCTGTATCCCTGAGGGCGGAGGGGATTGGCCAATCAAAGGGGGCAATTTACGCCTGCGGGCAGGCAGCCAATCAGAAGCGCGCTGGCCTACGCGCCCGGCCCACGCCTGGGGTCTCCTCCCCAGCCCCCGGCGGCGGCCCCGCAGTCGTAGCGCCGGCGTCCTTGGCCTCGGGCCCCTCGAACCCCGGCTCCCCGGCAGGCGCAGACAAGTGGGACATGGCGACCTCGGGCTCCGAGGATGGCGCGGGCCGCGAGGAGGAGAGCTTTCTGTACTTCGCCTACGGCAGCAACCTGCTGGCCGAGAGGATCCACCTCCGAAACCCCTCGGCCGCGTTCTGCTGCGTGGCGCGGCTGCAGGTGAGTGTCCCCGGCCCCGCGGCCGCGGTGCAGTCGGTGCAGCCGAGGCTGCGGCTGGCTTCCCCGGGTGCCCTGAGCTGCAGCCCCGGGAGAGCCCGGGCCCCCCGCGCGGCGCCTTCCCTGGCTGCCCCGGGCTTTTCTGCCTCTGCCCTCCGCCCCGTTTTGGCCCCTCTGTGTCTTGTCCACTGACTTAGGGACGCCCCCATAGAATGCTTCAGGTGGCTGCTGAGAAACCGTCTCCCACCGAGTCGCAAAGTAAGTTGCTTTCTGTTTTGTGTGAACTTTGTTACAAGACTGCAACATAGTCTTGCCAGTCTTTGTCTCCTGATCCGAGGGGTCCCGAAAGCGGGAACCGGGTCTTCCTTCCGACCGCTGAGTCCAGTGGCTGCCTGAACCGTAACTAACCTTGGCAAATCATCGCCCCGCAGCCCAGGACATGTCATTCATTTAGCACAGGTGCCCCTGGCACTTAACAGCGGAAATAGAAAGACGGCTGAGTAACGTTGCCGCTTTGAGGAGCTCCCAGTCCATGGGAGAGACGTGCAAACAGATTATGCACAAAACCTTTATTGACAGCGGTGAGCTAAATAAGCATGATCCCTGCCAACCTCGTCAGAGTTTTTAGTCGCAAGCAACAGAAACTGGCTGATTTAAGCAAAAAAAGGAAAAAAAAGTGTTGAAAGGCCGTTGAAGCACACAGAATGACCAGAAAGAAAGGAGCTCAGAGCTGACAAAAGAGACAGGCATAAAGGGAGGTGCAGCCACCCTAGTGTGGGCAGCAGAACCAGCCACCACGCATCTTTGCTGAGCTTTGTAAACGGCTGCTGTCTGGTGCGGCATCAACACCACCTGCCTGCCCCGCACTACATCCCTGCAGTTCTTGGAGCTCTGATGTATCAGACACCACCAGGTGAGACTCCCTGTTGACACTGGACACGAGCTTCTAATATAAAGCCCCAGGTGGGTGTCCTGATGGGCTGCAGTGGCCATGTACCCATAGGCTTCCCTTAAGCAAATAAGATAACCAATTTCTCACCTTTGAAACTTCAAAAATGGAAAATGGCCTCTGGTACTCCCTGTCCCCAAACTCATATGATAGGGAATGTCAAAAATGTAGGAAGGTACTTATAGTCAGAGTAAGGAAAGAGATTACTGATATGGCCAGTCTATGTGTGGACACACACGCACACACACACATACACACATGACCACAGGCACTTGAGGTTGAAACCAAGAGCATTCTACCTCTGAGCTACACTCCCAGCCCTATTTATTTATTTATTTATTTATTTATTTGTTTATTTGCAGGTTTGGGGATGGAACCCAGGGGCATTCAACCTCCGATCTACACCTCCTGCCCTATTTTTTTTTTTTTTTTTGAAACAGCGTCTCACTGAGTTGCGGAGGGCCTCACTAAGTAGCTGAGGCTGTCCTTGAACCATGATCCTCCTGTCTCAGCCTCCCAGATGCTGGGATTACAAGCGTGTGCCTCCACACCCAGCTTTCCTATTTCATTTTTTATTTTGAAATTTTCAAGCAGAGTCTTCTTGGGTTGCTGAGGATGGCCAAGAACCTGCAATAGTCCTGTCTCGTCCTCCCAGATACTCACATTATAGGCATGTGCTCCTGTGTCCAGCTATGGTTAGCCTTAGAAAGGACACATGCAGGGTTGGGGGTGTAGTTCAGTGGTAAAATGTTTGCCTACTGTATATGAGGCCATGGGTTTAATTCTTGACACCACCCACAAATACACACAAGTAGACAAGCATGGTACAGAGGACCTGACCTAACAAGGATGCTCAGGAAAGCACTCCCTAAAAATGTCTTTTAGGGTGAGGACTAAGTGATTAGGGAGGGAGGAAGCAGAGTGAATAGCATGTGCAGAGGTCCTGAGGAAGGAGGAAGCTGGATCTTCCAGCTGGTATATAGTAAGAGGACTGCAGAAAGAGAAAGGGCCGTATCTTAACAGGACCACGGAGGCTAAATGGGACTGAACCGTGTCTCCAGAGCAATGAAAACACCCACAGCAGAGTGGGAGCAAGGGAAAGATCAGACTTAGGTCTTTGAAAGCTTGTTCTGATCATTATGGAAAATGGGTTTTAAGGGAGACAGAGGACATGGGGAGCTCAGGAAGTTTTGCAACTCTTCACACCAATGATAATGAACACACCTTCATTCTTCACACCAGTGATCATGGATGGGAAGGTGGGTGGATCTGAGAATTGTTTAGGAGATAGAATCTCTACAGCTTGGTGACTGAGTATAAAGAGAGGAGATAAGGAGCATGATGCAAGTGTTTGCACAGCCAGGTAGATGATGAATAGAGAAAAAGGCCTAGGCTGAGCCAGGCATTGTGGCACATGCTTGGAATCCCAGTGTGTGGGAGGCTAAGACAGGAGGATTACAGGTTCACAGCCAGCCTCAGCAACTTAGTGAAGCTCTCCACAACTTAGTGAGACCCTGTTTCAATAGTAAAAATAGGACTTGAGGTGTAGCTCAGAGATAGAATGCCCCTGGATTCAATCCCCAGTACTACAAAAAAGGGGATCTAGGCCGAGCCCTGAGATAACCCCACATTTAAATATCGTAGTAGAGGAAGAGTTGAGATCAGGAGACAGTCTGATGATTACCCGAGTCAGAAACAGCCGAGTGGCAGAGCGAGCAGGGGAATGAGATTGGCTTTTGGAATTAGCAGTAGACAACCAGCTCTGAGCGTGCGTTGTAACTTATCAGGGCCACTGGTGTCCTGCCTGCAGTGCTTGGTGCCAGTGAAGGTCCTGGTCCTGCTCACTCCAGCCGACATTTCCTCTGAAATGACTAATAAGGTTTTTGAGGAAACAGGTGACAGAGATAAATAAACCCGGGAAGGAACTCGAGAGTTGTCTGTTCTAACTTTTTCACTTTTTACTCTGAAGGGAACTAGTCCTGGAGAGGTAGGAAGAAATCTTCCTGAACCAAATAAGCAAGGAAGGATTTTTTATTTTCCCCAGAACTCATCCGCTGATCTCTCACCTCAGAGGGAAGAGGCCAAGCTAGAAACTGGGCTTTAGTGCCTGTTGTGAGGGATTATGCAAGTTGCTTAATCTTTCTAAGCCACACTTTCTCTTGCTGTAAATCGAGTATAATAAAGTTGCTGAGGGATAAATGGAGATAGCCCATGTAAGGCAATAGCTAGCTACTAGCTGCCATTGTGATTGTACATAAATTGGTACAGTTTATGACTATTAATGTTCATAAGTATACAAATCTCCCTCAAATGCCAGTTCCCCAGGGCAAATATGATGATATATGTTGGTAGGATTTTCTATAGATATAAAAGTATATTATAAGCTCCGTGAGCCGTCAACCAGCTCGTCTGTAAGTAAAAATAATATGTGCATGTAAGTAGACTGGGAAGTAATTTGCAAAAGTGAAAGCAGTTCTTTTCAACTATTGAGGTTACAGGATTTTTTGCCCTTACGCCTTTTATTTTAATGTTAAGATGCATGTACATCTTAAGCATATGTTTCATTTTTTAAAGAAAATAGGAAAAATAGATAGCCCTGGGGATCTGGGTCCTTGTCTGTTTATCTCTGTATTTTCTACAGCTTCTCACACACAGAAGGAACTCAAAGTTTATTGACTGTTGTAATTGCATATGGAGCTCCAGGTAAACCCTTTTTATTTGAGGAGGGAAATTGGGTTCAGTGGATATTGATCGTATCACTCTGGTTTCCTTTGTAGGATTTTAAGCTTGACTTTGGCAACTTCCAAGGCAAAACAAGCCAGAGGTGGCACGGAGGTATAGCTACCATTTTTCAAAGTCCTGGCGACGAAGTGTGGGGCGTAGTATGGAAAATGAACAAAAGCAATATAAGTTCTCTGGATGAGTAGGTGGCTTCTAATTATAAGTTCAGAAATAACTCGTTCACAGCTATGGATTATATGCAAGGATGTGTATTTGTGTGTTAGTTTTTCAAAACCACATACTACAGGCATAGTCCCTGCACGCCAGAATCAACATAAAAGGCATAAAAATGTGAGTTTATTAAAAGAAGGGTCACAATTTCTGATTGAGAATTTGGGGGAATGTTTGTCACCGCTTACGTAAAAAGATGGGAGCCCTTACTTTTTCTGTTTGTGAAGATGTTTGTAATTACTACACTCTGTGTGTGTGGTGCTGGGATTAAACCCAAGAGTATTCTTCCTATGAGCTACACTCCCAGCCCTATTTTATTTATTTTACTTTTATTTTTATTATTTATTTATTTACTTATTTATTTATTGGTGGTACTGGAGATGGAACCCAGGGCCTTCTACCTCCGGGCTACACTCCCAGATCTATTTTATATTTTATTTGGAAACAGGGTCTCAGTTGCAAACCTCACCTGCGATCCTTCTGTCTCAGCCTCCCAAATGCTGTGATTACAAGCGTGCCCCACCACACCCAGCTTTTTTTTTTTTTTTTTTTTTTTTTTTTAAACAGGTTCTCACTAGGTTGATGAGAATCTCACTACTTGGTGAGGCTGGTCCTCGAACCTGTGATCTTCCTGTCTCAGCCTCCTAAATACTAGGATTACAAGTATGTACCATCATGCCCAGCATTACTGCACATTGTTTAATTGATTTTGAAAGGAAATTGATTCAGTTCTTAAAAAGCAGTTCTTCAAGACTGCAGCTGAATCAGTAAGTAATCATAATTTGTAAAAAAAAAAAAAAAAAGTTAAAGACATTTTAGAAATGTGTTGATGCTTTTTTTGTGTGTGTCTGTGATACTGGGAATGGAACCCAGGAGCAGTCTACCTCCAAGCCACACCTCCAGCCCAATTTTCTTCCTTATTTTGAAACAGGGTCTCACTAAGTTGCAGGGGCCCTCACAAGTTGCTGAGGCTGGCTGCGAACCTGTGATGCTCCGGTCTCAGCCTCCCAAGTACCGGAGTTATAGGCATTGATACTTCTTATAACTAAAACCCTCAGAGTTGTGTGGCAGAGCATTTAATACACAGGGAACTGGCAGAAAAGATTAGGCCTTGAGAAGAGCGCACATGGTTCTGAATGTCTCACTTAAATGAGAAGGAACCAGTTCCCACACTTTTTTTCTGTGGGCGGATATTGTGCTATCAAAACATAGTCCCTTTTTTGGTAGCCTAGAGAACAATATTTCAGGGGTGTAACGATGGAAATAAGTACATCAAAGCTTGTTTTCGGAGAGGACAAATACAGAGAAATCTGTTCGAAGTTTATCAACTAGTCATCCCTCTGCGTCTACAGGGGATTGGTTTCAGGACCCTGGAGGATACCAAAACCCATAAATAAATTCATGTAGCATTTGCATATAATCTATATCCTTCTGTATAATTTAAATCTATATAATCACCTAAAGATGGCTAATTAATTAGATGATTATGAATCATCTAAAGAGCTAAATCATCTATATGAATCACTTTCTGTATAATTTAAATAATCTTTACATTACTTATAATACCCGATACAATGCAGATACTATGTAAATACTTGTACTGTGTGTTTGAGGGCATAATGACAAGAAAAAGTCTGTATGTATTTAGTTCAGACCCAATTTAAAAATATATATATTTTCAATCCAAGGTTGGTTGAATCTGTGAAACCTTTGGATCCAGAGGGCCAACCGTAACGTTACGTTTCAGGCTTTCTGGTTGAAATGCAAGCTTTCTTTTGATATGGTGATATATCCTAAACTATATCAACATCACATACTTCCGTATAGATGGCTAATTGTTAATCCTGTACCCCAACTTGATAAAAAAAAATACCTTACCCAGCAAACAAACTTGCCTAAGTTATGTATGGTTAAAATTTGGCTCTTCTGGTTTCAGGCAGGAAGGAGTTAAAAGTGGAAATTATGTCGTAGTAGAAGTTAAAGTTTCAAGTCAAGAAGGGAAAGAAATAACCTGCCGAAGTTATCTGATGACAAATTATGAGAGCGCACCCCCGTCGCCACAGTATAAGAAGGTAGGCTACTTAGAGTCTTGGTGATCAGTTTTTAATTTTCATTGAGATGAACTAAAGCGTATCTTGTTTTTTAAAGTTTTTTAATGTTTTAAATTCCACATGAACATCATTTTTATTAAAATTTATTTATTTATTTATTTATTTATTTATTATTTTGGTGGTACTGGGGTTCCTGGAAACCCTTCTATCTCCGGGCTACACTCCCAGACCTATTTTATATTTGTATTTGGAAACAGGGTCTCTTAAGCCAGCACAGCTGGCTTCGAAACAGCGCGACCCTCCTGTCTCCGCCTCCCAAGCACAGGGATTACAAGCGTGCGCCACCACGCCCGGCCTTATTAAAATTTTTAAATACAAAAATGATACTTAATTATCCAAAGGGCAAATTAAAAATATTGTTCCAATTTATATATGATGATAGAAGTATTTTTCTGCAACTTCATATATTAAAAAGAAAAGTTTTCATAGCCCAGCATGGTGGCACCCACTTGTAATCCCAGTAGTGGGAGGCTGAGATAGGAGTATTGAGACCCTCATCAACTCAGTAAGACCCTATTTCAAAATAAAAAATAAAATAAAATAGAGGTGGAATGCCCCTGGGTTCAGTCCCCAGTGCCACACACACAAAAAAGCTTTCATAATTTGTCAGAATTTATATATCAGAATTCTAGACATGAATTTTCTTTCTTAAAGTATAAAAGAAAATGTATGAATATTGTTTTTGTTGTGTTTTGCTTTTTCATATGGAGAATTGAACCCAAGGGTACTCTGCCACTGAGCTATATCCCCAGCTCTTTTTATTTTTTATTTTGAGACAGGGGCTTCACTAAATTGCCCAGGTTGTCTCTGAATTTGTGATTCTCCTGCCTCAGCCTTCTGAGTAACTGGGATTACAGGAATATACCATCACACCCAGTTTGTTTGTTTGTTTGTTTGTTTGTTTATTTATTTATTTGCAGTGTTAGCAATGGAACTCAGGCGCATTGTACCTTCGAGCTACACCCCCAGCCAGCCCTATTTTTTTTTATTCTTTCTTTCTTTCTTTCTTTCTTTCTTTCTTTCTTTCTTTACTTATTTGTGTGTGTGTGTGTGTGTGTGTGTGTGTGTGTGCGTGCGTGCGTGGTACTGGGGGTGTAACTCAGAGGCTTTCTACCTCTGGGCTATACTCCCAGACCCATTTTATATTTTATTTGGAAATAGGGTCTCACTAAGTTGCTTAGAGCCTCACTAAGTAGCTGAGGCTGGCTTCGAACCTGCGTGATCCTCCTGTCTCAGCCTCCCAAGCGCGGGGATTACAAGCGTGCACCACCACACCCAGCTTTTTATTCTTTATTTTGAAACAGGGTCTCGCTGAGTTGTGAAGGGCCTCGCTGAGTGGCTGAGGCTGTCCACAAACTGATCCTCCCATCTCTGCCTCCCCAATGCTGGGATTATAAGCGTGCACCACCACACCTGGCTATGAATGTATTTTTAATAAATTCAGTCATTATACAGGCTCTTGTAATCTTTTTTCCGTATAAAACAGTGTCCTATGGTAACCAAGAATCATTTTTATGGAAAAAAAAACATATTCTAATGCTGGAATGTTTTCCAACCCTAGATGAATAAAGAAAAGTCACCAGACCTTGCAGAATCAGGGAAACCACCCTTATAAGCTCAACACAAGAATGAGGAGTAGAGACCCTGACATCTGTCTCCAGAAGCCCAAGCTTAGGTGCTTCCTGGCAGGCCTGTCAGTTCAGGACGCTGTGGGTAGCACAGTTCCTGGGCCTAGTTTGGAACTCTCTAGCGTGGGTCCTAGAGTTCTTACCCGGCCGCACATCTTGAAAGTGCCACTGAACACTGCTCCCCCACGGAGCTGAGAGCAGGGTGGACAGTCAGAAACCAGAGCTGTGCCTCAGGAGCTTGACAGTTTTTTGGAGAATCTGTTTTTCCTTAAAAGGTCATGCAAGTTCCTACAAGAAGATGCTTGTGTGTTAGTATAAGAATATTTCAAACCATGTTACTGAGTAAAACTGATACTGTGTAAAGATGCTGCAGGTGTCGGGTGTATTCCTGCTCAGTGAGACAGGAGTGGCGGTAGCTCCATTTTCTTCTCTACTTATTTACTTTATAGTCTGAAAGCTAATACTTCAGATTTTAATGATGCAAATAAAGGTGTGGCGTGCGAACTTAAATTATGTTCCCTAACTAAAAGGTGTTTTGTTTTGTTTTAACTGTTTCTAGGTTATTTGCATGGGCGCAAAAGAGAATGGATTGCCACTGGAGTATCAAGAGAAACTGAAAGCTATAAAGCCAAATGACTACAAAGGGAAGGTCTCGGAAGAAATAGAAGACATTTTAAGGAGGGGGGGAATAATTTAGGGCGTACACTTTATCTAAGACTATCCTATATCCTATATACTAAGAGAAAACACTTTGAACTGTGAGTATCTCAGGAGGAATTCCGTGTTCAGAGTATAAGACGACTCTGGGTTCGGATTAGATCATTAAAGGGGGCTGCAAGACTCTGGGATGTGTGGCGGATGGCCGTGGGCACTACTTCTGTGGGCACTTGAGCTTTCTTTTTGGTCTTAAGTGACCTCTTACTCTGACTGGAAAGGTTTGCAGCCTGCTTGATCATGATTCTGGTGAATTGCTCTGCTGTCTGGGTTTTTTCTTTACATTTTTAATTAGCTCAATAAGAGTAAGAAAACTACAGAGACAGTTGATAAATGAAAGTTTGAAAACTAGAAAGATTGGCATACTGTCCTTAGAGAAATAAATGTATTGGTGGTTTAATCTATTTCCCCACTAACACACCCCGTTTTGTTATGTTGTTAGATTCACATCATCAGAAGTGCAGGAGCTGGTCTTAGCCGCGTGGCGTCTGTACCAACAGAGTATTGCACAGACTCGAGCCAGACAGCTTGGATCAGTGGCCAGTTCTACCACTTTTCTTTCTTTCTTTTTTTAATGTGGTACTGAGAATCGAATCCAGGAGCATTCTAGCTCCAAGTTATACCCCAGCTCTTATTTATTTATTTCTTTTTAACTAAGTTGCTGAGGGCCTTACTAAGTTGCTAAAGCTGGCCTCAAAACTGTGACCCTCCTGTCTCTGCCTCCCAAGTACTGGCATGTACCACCATGTCCAGCTAGAGAATAATGTTCTGCTGAGATGATACCATGGGAAAAAATGGTAGCCTCCCCGTCCACCCAGACCAACAAAGGCCAAGGGGAGACTAGATTCCCACACTCACCAGGCTGTAACACGGCACCCTAACCTTACTACCACCGTAACGGTGTGAAAAGGGACCACAAGTGGAGCCTCCGGACAGCAGCAGGCCTCCCTCTACCACTACTGTGTGTCATTAGAAACCATGAAGGAGCCTGGAATCAAGCCCCATCTGACAGCCACAGGGCATCAATCAACAAACAAAAATTTTCAATAAGGTCCAGAGACTCAGAATCTCCAAACCGCACAGGTTTCAATTGAACATCGTATATTCCAAGAACAGGACAGTCCCTAACTAAATGGGAGGAAATAATCATAGATGCCTGACTCAAGATGACAGATGTTTTAGAATTACCTATTAAAAAATGTAAAGCAGCCTTCATAAAAATAACAGTGAGCAGCACACAACACGCTGAAAACAAGTTGAAGATCTAGAAAGCCTTGGAAATCAGAAATAGAAGATATAAAGAAGAACCAAATGGAAATTTTATTACTGAGAAGTATGATACTAAAATTAAACACTCAGCGAAGGGGCCTACCAATGGAATGGAGGAAACGAAAAAATGAACTGTATGGTAGAAAGATAGACAGTGCCCAATATGAACAGAGATAAAAGGAAAGGAAAAAACCAGCTTCAGAGCCCTAGGGCTAGAACAGAAGAGTTAACACTTGTGTCATGAGTCTCTCAGCAGAGAAAAGGCAGGCTAAAAGTACCCAAAGAAATAATGACTAAAACATCCTAAATTAGGCAGACAAACCTCCTGATTCAAAAAGCAAAGTGAACCCTAAAATGAACTTAGGGAAACCCACTACAAAACACAGTCAAGCTTGTGAAAGTCAAAAATAGAAAAGTTCTTGACAGCAGTGATAACTGGCACCTGTATTGAGAAACAATTCAGATGACACCGTATTTTCCATCAGAAGCCACGAAGGCCAGAAGGAAGTGAAACTTTTTTTAAGTGCTGAAAAAACTGCCAACCTAGACCCTATTAAAATAGCCTTGAAGCCTGGCTTGGTGTCTCTCTGCAATCCCAGTTTTTGAGAGGCTGAGACAGGAGAATTGCAGGTTCAAAGCCATCCTTAGCAACATAGTGAGACTCGGCAAACTAGTGAGATACTCTTTCAAAAAATAAAGAAAAAGGGCCGGGGAGGTAGCTTGGAGGTAGAATATCCCTGAGTTCAATCCCCAGTGCCAAAGATAAAATAGCCCTTGAAAATGAAGGGAAAACAAAGTTATCACAAATGTAAGAAAACGTGTCATCAGCATCACTACTTGAGAAAATGGCTAGAACAGAAAGGAAATGGTAAAAGAAGGAAGCTTAGAACATCAGAAGGGAAAAAATGGCGAGCAAAAATGCGGGTAAATACAATAGCCTTGGTTTTTCTTTAGTTTCCTAAATTATGGGTGATGGTTGAAGGAAAAATTACAACTATCTGTGATGGCTCTAAACATATACAGATAGAATATTTACAACAATTTTAAAAGGGGAGAGTAAGGTAAGGTTATATTTCTACATTTAATATAAAGTGGGAAAATACCAGCAGATGGTAAAATTATGTTTATATAAGATATATTGAGAAATCAAGCCATACAAAGGGGTTTACCCAAAACACTATAAAGTAGAATTCCAAAGGAGGCAGTGAAAAGAAAACAGAAAAAAGAATAACCCAAAGACAAAAAAACAATGGCAAATTCAAGTCTCAACGTATCAATAGTTACATTAAATGTAAATGATCTAGCTGTACCCATTAAAAGACAGAAATGGGCAGAGTGGACTGAAAACATGACCCAGCTATATGCTGTTTACAAGAAACTCACTTCAACCACAATAATATAAGCAATTTGAAAGTAAAATAATGGGAAAAGAAATAAGCAAACATGAGTCAAGAGAAGTGGCTATGTTAGTATCAGGAAAGGGGGTTTCAGAGCAAAGAAAATTACAAGAGATAGAGATGGGCATAAGCTAATACTCCCCCGACACCAAAATCAAACACATGCATATACACACAAAAATAATGAAGCCAGGCGTGGTGATACACACTTGTAATCCCGGCATTCAGGAGGCTAAGACAGGAGGATCTCGGTTCACTGGCAGCCTCAGCTACTTAGTGAGGCTCCGTGCAACTCAGTGAGACCCTATTTCAAAATAAAGAATAAAAAATAGGGCTGGGGGTGTAGCTCAGAGGTAGAAGGCCCCTGGGTTTCATCCCCAGTACCACAGACACAAAAATAATAATAATGAAAATTAAACCCACAGACCAATAACCTTTGTAAACATAGGTGCAAAATTCTTAATAGAACATTATCAAACAGAATTCAGCAATACATAACAATTACTTATCACGACAAGGTCGAGTTTATTCCTGAAATGTGTAACTGGTTCAACATGTGAAAATTCATAAAGAAAGCTAGTGTGTTAGAGAAAAAAGGACAAAAGCATATAATATCAATCGATGAAGAAGAGGCATCAGAAAAGAAGGACTAGGAGGGAACTTTAACAGCTTGACAAAAAACATAGTTAAAATGCCTATAGTTAACATTATATTTAATAGTAAACAACTGAATTCTTTCTCCCTCAAGTTGGGAACAAGGCAAGGATGTCTGCTTTTATTACTTTAATTCAACATCATGCTGGGAGTCCTAGCCAGTGAAATAAGGCAGAAAAGGAAACAAAGGTACACAAATTGGAAAACTATCCCTGTTTACAGACGGTTGACATGACTGTTCCTGTAGAAAATCATAAAGAATCTTTTTTAACTCCCTAAAACAGATAGGTTCAGCTGGAGCACATGATACAAAATGAACATTCAAAAATCAGTTATAGCCGGGTGTGCTGGCACACGCTTGTAATCCCCGCGCTTGGGAGGCAGAGACAGGAGGATCGCGCAGGTTCGAAGCCAGCTGTGCTGGCTTAAGAAACCCTGTTTCAAAAAAAAAATAGATAGATAGATAGATAGATAGATAGATAGATAGATAGATAGATAGATAGATAGATGATAGATAGGTCGGTCGGTCGGTCTGGGAGTGTAGCCCGAAGGTAGAAGGGCTTCCAGGAACCCCAGTACCACCACCACCAAAAAAAAAAAAAAAATCAGTTATATTTTCTATCTACTAGAACACATGGACACTGAAATTCAACATATACCACATAATTTTTTTTTTTTTTTTTTTGCGGTACTGGGGATGGAACCCAGGGGCATTCTACCTCCAAGCTACACCCCCAGCCCTAGTTTTTATTCTCTATTATGAAACGGTCTAAGTTGCAGAGGTCTTCACTGAGTACCTGAGCCTGGCTGAGAAACTGCGATCATGTCTCAGCCTCCCAAGTACTTGGATTGCAAGTGTACGCCACCATGCCCTACCCCATTTTTAATTTTTACTGAAATGAAATTAATATAGCAAAACTAACCATTTTAAAGTAAACTAGTGGAATTTAATATATTCACAGCATTCAACTACCACTTTATGACCTCGAAACACTTTAATCATCCCCTCCGCCCATGTTCTTTCCTCTAGCCAGCCCTGCCCACCACCAATCTAGTGTGTGTGTGTGTGTGTGTGTGTGTGTGTGTGTGTGTTCATTCTAATTTATTCTGTATATTTAATAAAAACAGAATCAGATAATATGTGGCTCTTGTATGATTTATTTTAGCATAATGACTTCAAGTTTTAGCTATGCCATATTACATATCAATACTTTCTCTTTCATGGCTAAATACAATGTGTGTGTGTTTGGGTGGGGTAGGGTGGGGGGAAGTAACTGGGGATTGAACCCAGGGGCATTCTACCTCTGAGAATTTTTTATTTTGGAAATGAGTCTCATAAAATTGCTGAGAACCTTGCTAAATTTGCTGAGGTCGGCCTCAAATCTATGATCCTCCTGCCACAGCCTCCTAAATGCTGGGATTATAGGTATGCACCAGTGTGCTTGGCTTTTGTAATAGTTTAGATGTTGTCATGGGTTCTTGTTCTTAGCTAGTTTAGAAAAAATAGGCAGGACAACACTGCTGCAAGCTTAAGCAAAGTTTTATTATTACAGAGGTAGACAGAAGGGACAGAACAATCAAAGCACTACATCAGAGGGACGCAGTGGGGTGCCTCGAAAGTAAGACCCTGACGTCTCTGAACGCATAACATTTTTATGAGAATTCATTATTTCCCCTTTCCTATACAGTCTAACCGATAATCCTCTCTCCACCAAAAGCAGGTGCAGGCCTGCCAGTTATCTCTGCTGTGTTAGCCTTTTCTGATCGATCACTGATCAAAATGTGTTACTTGGTTAGCCAGGCCAGGGGCTACATGGTACATGCCTGCTTTGAAGTTTAAGGCATGTTCTGTCCACCTGTGTCCTTGGTGAGTTCTCAGCCTTTCCCTATATCTGTTTGCTAGAAGTTACTTATTATGTTGAAAGCATTTTATAATAGAGAAAAGAAAGACACAAGAATATAGTCTTTTAAAGTATGGAGGTTTGGGGCTATAACTGTTTTGTGTAATTAGTAATGAATATCGGGTTAATATAGCTTCCTTTTCCATCTTTTAACTGTAGTCTAAACTGTTGTGAGATTCTATATAATTATTTCTCTAAGTGTAGGTGTCTGGGTTTTAACAGTGTCCAGCTGGGCTAACAGACAACTTTTAACTGACCAAGATCAATCCTGGCTGCAGCTCTTGGCTGACAGCTCAGAGACAGAGAGAAGGATTTTATTGTTCTGCCTAAGTATGAAAACTTGTTCTTATTAGCAGTTATTAACAATCAATACAGGCTCAATCCCCATCAGCTTTGAATAACATTCTGTTGTATGGGTATTGCACAATTTATTTATCTTGTCATTCATTGATGGATATTTGAACTCTTTTTATCTTTTGGCTATTATGAATAGTACTATCGTGAACATTTATACATACATTGAGTATTCCTTTTCAATTAATTTTGATTTATACTTGGTGCAGAATTGCTGAGTTATATGGTAACTCTATCTTTAACTTTTTTTGTGTGTGGTACTGGGGATAGAACCTAGGGGCATTTTACCTCTGAGCTACACTCCCAGCCCTATTTTTTTATTATTTATTTTTTAAACTGCAAACTGTGATCCTCAGGTCTAAACATCCCGAATGCTGCCAACTATATTTAACTTTTGGAGGAAGCACCAAATTTCCCATATGTGCTGAACTATTTTACATTTTTACTGGCAATATATATAACTGCTTTTTTTTAAAAAAAAATGACAATACTGACTGAGCATGGTATACACACCTGTAATCCTAGTACTAGAGGCTGAGACAGGAGGATCACAGGTTTGAGGACAGCCTCAGCAGTTTAGTGAGACCCTGTTTCAAACTAAAAGGGCTGGAGTGTAGCTCAAAGGTAAAATGCCTCTGAGTTCAATCCCAGTACCACCCCCCCAAAAAAATACTGTGCTTAAGTGTAAATCTTAGAAAATATGAAAAGGGGACTTCTGGGAAGATGGCAACCGAGAAAAGCAATGTTTACGAGTCCTGCTAACACTCGATCTCTATTGCCACAAAATCAGCACTTTTCATAGCCAGAAAACACTATCAGCAGAGAAATTAAAAAATGTAAACACAAGGGACAGAGAAAAAGAAGACTAGAAGAACAACCAGAGACCAGAAAAGAAACCAGCCCGCATTGCAGAGCCACACCGGCTTCATCCTGCCTCACAGCACCAGGCCCCAGAGAGGAAAGGTAAACAAGGAGCTGAAGTGAGCAGCTGCAGATCATTCGGGTGTAATTCAGCAGTTCTTTCAGCACAAAGAACGTCTAAAACTCCCAGTGGCCAAGCTCATCACACCTTCCAGGGACTCAGAAAGGAGCTCAAAACCAGAAAAGAAACATGCCACCCTCATGGTCGAGGCTGTGGCAGAAGCGCCATATTGCCAGCAGCAGTGGCGAGTTCACCACTTTTTTGCCCTCAACAGCTCCACATCAGCGCACACAATAACTGTAAGTGAAATTGTGGCCCCTACAGGAGAAATCCCAGCACTGCACCCCCAGGGACTTGTGCAGCTTTGATAATCTCCCTTGGCCTGAGATTTTGCAGTCCAACCCAGTGAAGGAGTAGTGGTGACAAAGGTACCACACCCTAGTCGCAGCTCCCAGTGGGAAAACGCCCAGCACAGCACCCCCATGGTTTCACGCAGCCTCGATTAACTCCCTGGGTCTGAGACTTTGTGATACAACCCAGTAAAGGAGTAGTGGCGGCTGAGATTACTACAAACTCGAGATCCAGAGCACCCTAAGTAAAGACGTGGTGACCTGGGGAAGAACCCAGAAAAGGCACAAACTTCTGAAATCATGGGAAAGAGGAACAACAATAGAGCAATGAACACCCATAACCCCATAATATCAGAACCTGATAACACAGAAATTCAGAGATCTCCAGAAGATCAAATCAGGAATATAACTGTAGAAATAATATAGGACTTTCGAAAAGAATTTAGAGAGAGTCTAAAAGAAATAAAGGATGCAATTATTGAAGTAAAGGCATCAATTCAAACTATAAACAATCGATTAGAGCAATGGGGAATATAATCTCGCTCCTAGAAGATGATCATTCCAAAAACAAATGCATAATTTATAACTTAGAAAAAATCAGACAGCAGGAATCTGACATTGAAGAAATATGGGCCCATTTTAAGAGAGCTAACCTAAGAATAATTGGACGAGAAAAAGGAAAAGAAGGTGAAATCAAAGGGATCAATAATCTCTTCAAAGAAATAGTGGCAGAGAATTTTCCAAACATAGAGCAAGAGGTCGATACACGGGTCCAGGAAACTTATAAAACTCCCTTTAGACAGGATCAGAGAAAAGGTTCCTTATGCCACATAATTGTCAAAATGACCAATGTAGAAGCCAGGTAGAGAATCTTAAAGGCAACCAAAACAAAAGGCCAAGTGACATTCAGAGGCAAACCAATTAGAATCACTCCAGACTTCCCAAACCAAGTCATGAGAGCCAGAAGGGCTTGGAGTAACATATTCCAAACTCTAAAAGAAAACAACTTCCAACCAAAAATTTCCTATCCAGCAAAACTTTCTATCAAATTAGATGGGGAAATAAGAACCTTCCGTGACAAACAGAAACTGACGGAATTTATGTCTTCAAAACCAGTGCTAGAGAAAATACTCAAAGAGATTAATTACAAAGAAGAAATAGGTACTGCACACCAGAATCAGAGAAACAAGATTTTTCCATCCAGCAGACAACTAAGCAAAGAAGAATACACAGTATCTCAAACAGAAATAAAATCTTAACATGTTAGGAATTAAAAGTTTTCTCTCAATAATCACACTGAATGTAAATGGCCTCGATTTCCCAATAAAAAGACATAAAGTGGCAAAATGGATTAAAAGCCAGAATCCATCCATCTGCTGCTTACAAGAAACACACCTTACAAGTAAAGATAGTAACAAACTCAAGGTAAAGGGCTGGAGCAAGGTAATTCATGTTAAGTAGCCATCCTAACAAATGTGAAGTAGTATTTCACTATAGTTTTTATTTGTATTTCCTTAATGATTAGTTATATTATGATAATGATGAGTAATATTCATGTTTTTATTGGTCATATAAAAATCCTTGAAGATTCATTATCTATTTTAGTCTTTTACCTATTTCTAAATTGTACTGTTTGCTTTTATTGTTGCTAATTTTTAGGATTTCTATTTGGAATATTAATATACCTTCGGACATAGCATTTGGAAATATTTTATCCCATTCTATCAGTAACTTTTAGTTCTGCTTACATTGTCTTTGGATGTACAATATTTTTCTATTTTTTATGAAGTTTGTTTATTCTTTTGTTGCCTGTGCCTTTGGAACCATATCCAAGAAATCACTGCCAATTTCAGTGTTGTGAAGTTTTATGACCCTGGTTTTCTTCTAAAAGTTTATAGTCTTAAGATTTACATTTAGGTCTTTTATCTATTTTGAGTTAATATTTGTATATGGTGTTAGGTAAGGGCCCAATTTTATTCTTTTTCATGTAGTTATTATTTTTCAACAATATTTAATGAAAAGATTATTATTTCCTTCACCAAATGTTCTTGGAAACCTTGTCAAAAATAATTTGACCATATATGGAAGAAAAAAAACAAAAAAAATCAAAGTTAATCAGGAAACCAAGCATGGGAAGGAGGGGGGGGGGAGGGTTAGGGAATGGGTAAGGGCTGATTGGGTGATGTGTGCGTGTATATCTCCACAAGTTTTTTTTATCCTATTAAGATGTATGACTACAATGCACCAATAAAAATTTATTTAACAAAAAAAAGAATATATGTAAAGGACTTGTTTACTGAAAACTACAAAATAGCAATAAAGTAAATTAAAGTAACCCTAAATAAATAGCCTCCTGAGTACTGGGATTACAAGCCTGCGCACAACGCCCGGCTAAGATTCTTGAAGTAACAAAATTATAGAAAGATGAATGGTTGCCAGAGGTCAACGAGGGATGAGGTGGTATTAGGGTAACATATGGAGTCTCTGTGGTGATGGAGCTTCTGTATCTTGACTATGACTGTAATATTGTATTAAAGCTTTGCAAGGTGTTGCTAGCATTGGGGAAACTGGGTTAGGTGTAGATGCACTATTTCTTTCAACTGCATGTGAATTTATAATTATCTCAAAATAAAGAGTTTAAATACAAACAAAAAAAATCTAAACTGTTCTTTCAAATGACAGACTTAGCAAAGAACAGACTCCAATTAAGCCAGGCTGTGGCTCAGTGGTGGAGGGTATTCAGTGTGCGTGAAGCCCTAGGTTTGATTTCGAGCACAATGAAAAAGTAGACAAGCAAACAAGAAATAGAACGTTAAAAAATGTAGAAAATAAATATTGTTAAAATTAAAGATATGGCATATTTGTTTCTTACTGCTACTATAACAAGTTACCACAAATTTAGGTTTTGGTTTGGTTTGGTGCTGGGAATCAAACCCAGCGGTGTTCCACCTCCAAGCTACACCCCCGGCCCTTTTTATCTTGAAATGGAGTCTCACTCAGTTGCTGAGGGCCTTGGTAAGTTGTTGAGTCTCAAACATGGAATCTTCCCGTCTCGGCCTCCCAAGTGCTGGGATTACAGGCATGGGCCACCACACTTAGCAAATCTTAATTTTTTTTTTTTTTTTTTTTTGGTGGTACTGGGGTTCCTGGAAGCCCTTCTACCTCCAGGCTATACTCCCAGACCTATTTTTATACTTTTTTATTTGGAAACAGGGTCTCTTAAGACAATCCGGCTGGCTTTGAACCTGTGCGATCCCCCTGTCTCCACCTCCCAAGCGCCGGGATTACAAGTGTGGGCCACCACGCCCGGCTTAATATCTTGATATTACCTTAGGGTTCTAGAATTCCAGAACACGTGTCACTGGTCAAAATCAAAGTGTCCGCAGAACTGCAGTTCCCGTCCGTCGTCCCTTTCTTGGTCTCCAAAGCCAGCAGAGCCGGCCACGTCCTCAGGTGGCCAGCTTGCTTGCTGCGCCCCCTTCTCTGACACCTTCTTCCACTTATGTGAACCTTCCTGAGTCTACTGGGCTCACTCCGTCATCCAGGATAATTTCCATCTTTTATTTAAGGTCTGCTGACTGATGAGCAGCCCGAATCCCATCTGCAACTTTAACTGTCCTTTGCCATAATTACGGGTTCCAGGTTTAGGATGAGCACATCACTGGGAGAGAGCCCTATTCTGCCTACCACAGCTGGGTTAAAAACCAGATTCTCAGCTGGCACCGGGGCGCCGGCCTGTGATTCTAACTACTGGGGGACAGAGACAGGAGGACACAGGTTTCAGCCAGCCTGGGCAATTGAGAGAGAGACCCTACCTCCAAGTAAAAAGGACTGGGCTGTGGCTCCTTGGTAATGTGCCCCTGGGTTCAATTCCTAATAACAGAAAAAAAGTTTTTCCAAACATCTGCAAAATAATGATTGAATCAAAAGCCAGAACCGAAGATACTCAGAATGCAGGGAAAAGGGGATTTGGAAAATATTGAAGACATAAAAGGTGAATTTCAGAATCCCAGAAAAAAAAATATATATATTTTTTTTTTTCGGTACTGGGGATGGAACCCAGGGGCATTCTACCTCCAAGCTACACCCCTAGCCCTGTTTTTATTCTTTATTTTGAAACAGGGCCTCACTGAGTAGCTGAGGCTGGCTGTGGACCGCGATCCTCCGGTCTCAGCCTCCCAAGTGCCACCACGCCCGGCTTGGTTTCCCCCACAGGTCACCTAGGGGTTAGCTGGAGGAACGGAACGTGGCCTTCCTCGGGGCGCCAGCGAGTTCGCATGTTGTAACCCATTGTGTTCACAAACTTTCACTTTTGAGTTAAGCACGGTTCTTCTTTTTCCCAGAAAGCAGCGTTTGCCGGGAATTTTAATATTCATGAACATACGTGGTTCCATGAAGGTACTTCTTGGCCTCCGACAGCATCGACCACGTTTAAACAGATGGGGGGGGGGGGTCATTGCCATGCTCAACATTCCTGTACGAGTCGTTACAGAAAATAAAAAGAACATGACCCTACTCTGCGGAGAACTTCAGGCCAGGCGGGAGGGAGAGCCCGGATCCGACAGGTCTGGGGCGAAGCCCAGCTGGTTGTCGCGGTGCGCCCGAGGTCGGCGCCGCGCAGGCTCGGCTGGCTCCTCGGGGGCTGGGTGGCACCCTCGGGGGCGGGCCTTGGCGAGCTGGCACGACGGGTTTCCCAGCGTGTCACCCCTCGGCGAACTCTGAGGCCTGCCTGCTGGTCCTGCGCCGCAGAGCCCCTCGGCTCCCCTGCTCGGACTCTGCCTGCGCCCGCCGTGGCCCGGGCCCGTTCCCGTTGGGGCGGCGCGGCGGCCTGCCCGCCCTGCCTGGCCAGCTGCGCCGGGCCTTTGCCCAGCTCCAGCCACGGCCAGTTCTGCACATCAGTAAGTCCTGGGGGCTGGCGGGGAGCGGGGAGTTGAGCAGCGCCGCAGAGAAAGTTTAGAGCCTGCGCCGGGCCGCGCAGGGTTCCGGGCTGTGGCCTCTGGCTGGGCTGCGGTTTAGGAGCAGCCTGGGGCGTTCAAAACGTCCAGCCGTTGCCGTCAGCATCTCTAGGGTGGGACCCAGGCCGCGGGCTTGCCCCCAGCCCCTCGCCCCGGGGCGGTGGCGGTGCCTCGGGGAGGAAGCCCAGAGCCGAGACCGAGGGGGCCAGGCGGTGTGGGAGGCCGGCGCGGGCAGCTGGTCCCGAGTCTGCGAGGATTTCCCCTGGAATTCCTGGGCCTCGAAGGAAATGAGGCTGCGGCTGGCAGGGTGGCCGAACAGCACGTACCCCACAGCCCCGGAGGTGTAACCCCAGTATCTGGGAGGCGGGGACAGGAGGATCGCACGTTTGAGGGCAGCTTCTCATTTAGTGAGGCCCGCAGCGACTTAGTGAGACCCTGTTTCAAAAAATAAATAAGTAAAATAGGGCTGGGGGGTGTAGCTCGGAGGTAGAATACCCCCCTGGATTCAGGAGAGAGAGAGAGAGAGAGAGAGAGAGAGAGAGAGAGAGAGAGAGAGAGAGAGGAAGAAGAAGAAGAAGAAGAAGAAGAAGAAGAAGGAGGAGGAGGAGGAGGAGGAGGAGGAGGAGGAGGAGGAGGAGGAGGAGGAGGAGGAGGAGAAAAGAAGGAGGAAGAGAAAGAGGAGGAGGAGGAAGAGAGGAGGAGGAGGAGGAGGAAGAGGAGGAGAGAAGGAGGAGGAGGAGGAGGAGGAGGAGGACGGAGAGGGTTATTGATATTGATAATAACGAAGCCCCTTTGGTTCTGCATTCTTCCGAGCGCCTAGATGTTGGTTTTTGAAGTTAAGTTTTGGGAAGACGGGAAACCTTTGGCAGCTCTGCTCCTTGGCTGTAGAGGTCAGAGGTGCGCTGGGCTGGCCTGGGGCTGGGCCTCCTAAAAGCTTCCTGATTACGATTTGCAGATCCGTTCATGGACCGTGTCCCAGCTGTTCCAGAGAACTGGAGTCTTCTCGCTTGGGGTGGACACCAGGGCTGGTGTCTGCGGCCCAGGCAAGCAGAGCCACCGGGCAGCGGGGGCAGATGCGAAGGGCAGATGTAGCTCCGCAGCGCTGGGGTTGCGCCGGGCGCTCCACCACTGAGCTACCCACATTTAAAAAATTTTAATATTAACTTAAGATTTAATTTTAAGATTTTAAGATTAATTTTAAGATTAAGATTAATTTAAGATTTAATTTTAAGGTCTCACTCAGTTGTCAGGCTGGTCTCCAACTTGTGATCTTCCTGCCTCAGCCTCCTAGCGGCTGGGATTACAGGCGTGCACCCCTGCACTCGCCTTGGGGCTTTCAAAGACGGCAAGAGAACAGCCTTATTTCTGTGGCGTGGAGGGATCCGTTCAAGCTCTGGAGCCCATGAAACCTGGGCTCCAGTTTCAATTCTGACATTTTTGTGGTATGTGATCTTGGGCTAGTTACTCGACTTCTCTGAGCCCTATAAAAATAGGACTTTTTTTTTTTTTTTCCTTTCTGGTGGTGGTACTGGGGGGTAAAACCCAGGGGCTTTCTACCTCCAGGCTATTCTCCCAGACCCATTTTATATTTTATTTGGAAACAGGGTCTCACTAAGTTGCTGAGAGCCTCACTAAGTAGCTGAGGCTGGCTTTGAACCTGAGCGATCCTCCTGTCTCAGCCTCCCAAGCGCGGGGATTACAAGTGTGCGCCACCACGCCCGGCAAAAATAGGGCTTTTTTTTAAAACCTGTAAAATAAGGACAAGGCTGAGGCATGCATGGAGAGATGTGTTTAAACATTCAAACAGGTGGCGTCCAGCAGGTGCCCGTCCCTGGTGGTTATTCGCCACAGTGGTGGTGATTTGTGCCCCACACTGTTGTGTGTGTGTGTGTGTGTGTGTGTGTTTTGTTGTTGTTGTTTAGTACAGTCTCTGTGATGGAGAGCTTTTGTCCAGAAAATGTCTCCCTTGAAGCAGCATTCCCTGCTCAGGAGATGACTCTGTTTCCTTCCTGCCTTGCGACCTCAGGCCACTAGCTCTCCACCACAGCCACCAGAGGGCTTATTAAAGGCTCGCAGATAGCTTGACTGCATGGGATAGGAATGGATTTCTTCTTAGCTTTTTTTTTAAAGGGGTTCTTTTTTTGTCTTTTTTGGAACTGGGGATCGAACCCACAGCGCCACACCTGCAAAGCAGGCGCTTTGCCACTGAGCTACATCCTGGCCCAGGAATGGACTTTTTGACCACAGAGCACTGTCCTGTATCTTGAGTCTTTTCCCATCCCTCTGCCACATGCAAAAAAAAAAAAAATGGGGGGGCTCGAGAAAGCGGGGCTTTCGACAGACTCGACCACGGGGCTCGCGCCTCTCTCCAGCCCGCAGCAGCCTCAGGTCACCACCTGCTACTTCTTCCGGCTTGTGGGTTTGCCGCCGACTCTCGGGCTGGGGCAGTGGCTCTGTCTTCAATGGCCAAAGACAGGCAAGAGTCTGAGGGTAGGGGAGCCCAGATCCTGCAGTTGCTGATGCCTGCACCCCAGCTAAAACCTTCACCCTGGCACCCACTCAGAGGGGTGCGATGGTCACTTGGATACCAATGGCAGTAGCATGGTGTAGATTTGATATTGGAAGTGTGAAGAGTGTAGCAATGGGGGTATGGGAATTAAGTTTTTATGGTGAATGTTTTATCACTGATATTTGCTTCAATGAGAATACCAGGGCCTTGTCTTTATTTATTTATTTATTTATTTATTTATTTATTTACTTATTTATTTATTTTTGTGGTACTGGGGATGGAACCCAGGGCATTCTACCCCCAAGTAATACCCCCAGCCCTATTTCTTATTCTTTATTTTGAAACAGGGTCTCACTTGAGTTGCAAAGGGCCTCACTGAGTAGCTGAGGCTGTCTGCGAACCCAGATCCTTCTGTCTCAGACTCCCGAATGCTGGGATGACAAGCCTGCGCCACCACGCCCCACCTTGGTTTTTTATTGTTTGTTCAAAATCCAAGGTATAGCTAGGCATGGAGATGCACGCCTGAAATCTCAGTACGTGGAAGGTTGAGACAGGCAGATTGCAGATTCAAGGACAGCTTCAGCAATTTAGAGAGACCCTCAACAACTTAGCGAGACTCTGTTTCAAAATAAAAAATAAAATAGGACTGGAGAGTATAACTCAGAGGTGGAATGCCCCCGGGTTCAATCCCCAGTGCCCCTTCCCCCAATCTAAGATATAAACCCAAGATTTGAGGTTTAAGTTACAGTTTCTTTTACAATTCTTCTTTGGGAGAGGGGGATTTTAGGGAAATGAAATTGCAAAATCTAAAACTCGTCTGGACATTGTGGTGCCTGGCAGTAATCTCAGTACTTGGGAGGCCGAATCAGAAGTTTTGAAAGTTTTGAGGCTAGCCTTAGCAAGTTAGCAAAACCCCATTTCCAAATAAAAAATAAAATAGGACTCAGGGTATAGCTTGGAGGTTGAATGTCCTTGAGTTCAACCCCCAGAAGCAACCAACCAACCAACCAACCAACCAACAAACAAACAAACAAACACACTAAACTTGTGCTTGCGCTGACCTCTCGCCCTGCAGGAGCTGCAGGTATTATGTAAGTTTCCAGCTCCTGATTTCTTTGGTGGTCTGGGGGAAGACAGCACCTGTGAGACGGGGGCCTCCTCTCAGCTGCCCTCAGGGTCTGAACGTGTTTCCAGGAAAGCTCCTCTAGTGTTTCTTCCAAACTTGCCTTTGAGGTAAGAGGTGAGCAGTAGGTGCCATTTCAATTAACCAACAGACTTATCCCATGCTCGACACTGTCAAAGCAAGGCTTCCGGCTCGGATTCTTATTTAAACTTGAGATTCGTGTGGAGTTGTACACACAAAACTATGAACAGAGATCCCTACACAGAGTCGGCCAAGGCCAGCAGGCCACCACCCTCCCTCCCCCTCGCTCTCCTGGGGCCCCGGGGAACCAGCGGAGACCAGCGGGGACGCTGTCACTGAACCGATTTTAATCCTTTGATGGTGCGGTATTCGCTGACAAGGGGTCTGCTTCTCTAAGGCTGACAAGCCAATTTTGTGTTATGTTTTATTAAAAGTAATAGGCTTCAGGGCGCATAATCCTGTGCTTGGGAGGCTGAGATAGGAGGATGGCAGGTTCGTGGCCAGCCTCAGCCACTTAGTGAGAATCTCAGTAACTTAGACTCTGTTTCCACAAAAAGAAGAAGGAGGAGGAAGAGGAGGAGGAGGAGGAGGAGGAGGAGGAAGAGGAGGATTGAGTGTGTAGGTCAAAGGTAGAATGCCCCTGGGTTCAATTCCCAGTAACACACACACACACACACACACACACACACACACACACACGCATAATGGGTTTCTCTCACATAAACTATCACTTTGAAATATGTTTTGCTAAGATATTTTGCTCTAAACCAGAGAATATTGTAGTCTGGGGGAGGGGTAAAAAATTGGTTTAGGGAAGGGCCCAGGTAACGGTTGAGTGAGCACCAGGTTCTTCTGATAGACTTTTTTTTTTTTTTTTGCGGGTCTGGGGATGGAACCCAGGGGCATTCTACCTCCGAGTTACACCCCCAGCCCTATTTTTTATTCTTTATTTTGAAACAGGGTCTCTCTGAGTTTCAAAGGGCCTCACCAAGTAGCTGAGGCTATCTGTGAACAGCGATCCTCCTGTCTCAGCCTCTCGAATGCTGGGATTACAAGTGTGCGCCACCACACCTAGCTGATAGAATAATATTTTAATAAAGCATAAAATTTCACCAAAATTTTGGTCGGGTGTGGTGGCGCACACTTGTAATCCCCAGCATTCGGGAGGCTGAGACCGGAGGATCGCGGTTCACAGACAGCCTCAGCTACTAAGCTAGGCCCTCTGCAACTCAGTGAGACCCGGTTTCAAAATAAAGAATAAAAAATAGGGCAGGGGGTGTAGCTCGGAGGTCGAATGCCCCTGGGTTCCAGACCCAGACCCACGCATACAAAAAAAAATTCACCGGTTTTATCCTTGTTTCAGTAAGTAACACCTCTCACCTTTCTGTGCTACAAGCGCAGCACACAGGTTAGGGTCAGAAGAACCGGAAGATATCAGGATTCTGTAGATATTTTTAAGAGCTACATGCAACTGGGAAGGGCAGCGACAGATGGCCAGAGAGCCCCTCGTGTCCTGGGGAGCCGAGCAGATGAAGATGTACATGGGAGAATATTTTATGATGCCCAGTTCCCAAACGATGAAGAACATCCCAAGCTTCATCCTAACACATGTTCTCAAGACCAAGCCTTCTAAAAGGAACCGGGTCTTGCTCAGGTGCTGAGGGCTTTGCTAAGTTGCTGACGTTGGCCTTGAACCTGTGTTCCTTCTGTCTCAGCCTCCCAAGTACTGAGATTGCAGACATGCGCCACTGTGACCTGCAGAGAGCGCCCCTGTTCTTAACTCTGGCCCAGCTGCTCCAAGAGTAGCTCCTCCCCTGCTCACCCCACTTGCCTCCCCAGCCCACCACCTCCTGTAATCAACGCAGGGTGTGCCTCTGCTCTGTGTGGACACAGGGTCCAGCTTCCAAAGAGCTGGCTGTTTATGAAGTGCGCATGGGTCCTTCCTCCTCCTGTCCCCTCGGGTTACCTCTAAACCTCAACCACTGCTTGGATTGTTTGACTTAACATCAACAGAAAAAAAGAAAGAAAAGAGAACCCCCGAAAATGGTATTGATGAACATTGTTAAGTTTGGATTCTGATGTTTGTTTTGTCATAAACGTCATCTGGGTGCACTGAGATCGTTAGCCCCAGTGCAGTGGAGCATCCTTTTCCCAGCTAGGGGTGTGGGTGTTTGGGAGCACAGAAACCAGGCCCGGGGCCTGGCATGGTGGCATAAACCTGTAACCCCACGACTTAGAAGGCTGAGACAGGAGGATCAAAGATTCAGTTGAGGTCAGCCTCAGAAATTTAGTGAGACACTCAGCAACTTAGTAAGACCCTGTTTCAAAATAAAATAGTGCTACAAGCCAGGCATGGTGGCACGTGCTTGTAACTCAGAATTTGGGAGGTTGAGACAGGAGGATCATGGTTCAATGGCAGCCTCAGCTACTTAGTGAGGCCCTGTTTCAAAATGAAGACTAAAAAGTAGGGCAGGGGGTGTAGCTCAGAGATAGAATGCCCCTGCATTCTACCTCCAGTACCGCTCAGTGGCTCAGAGGTAGTATGCCTCTGGGATTAATCCTCAGTGATACACAGAAAGACAGAGGGAGAGAGAGAGAGAGAGAGAGACAGACAGACAGACAGACAGAGAGACCAGGAGTTCCAGAGATGGGACTCAGGTGCACAGCAGCAGTATTGAAGTAGTATTCCACTGAAAGCATGGGGGCCTGTTCTAAGCCCACCCTGCTTTTGACATTCCGGCAGTCTTCCCAGAGCCATGTCAGTGGAAGCTGGGCGCTCAGAAGAGCAGCTTCTCAGCTGAGAGAGTTGTGAAGCTTTAGCACCTTGGGGAAGACATCTTTTGGCTTTCTTGGTGGTGTGATCCTTCTCCCTGGCTTTCCTGGCAGTTCTTCCTGGCTCTTTGGGGCTTCAGATCTCCAACACATGAACTCAACAAGTATTTTTTTTATTTATTTTTTATTTTTTATTGGTGCACTCGGCTCGCTGCCCACCGCTCCTCTCTGGAGCCTGGTGGGCTGTTGAGTGCGTTGGTCTGTAGCCGTAGCCGTCCGGTGAACTCGCTGCTGCCGCCGGCAGTAAGGCGCTGCTGCTGCGTCCTCGGGCGTGAGGCCAGAGTATCTCCTCTGTGGCTCTGAGCTCCGTTCTGAGTCCCCCTCCTCTCTGGGGCTGGTGATTTTTTTGTTTCTCTGGTGATGGTGTTTTCTGGCTATGAAAGGCACTGATTTTGTGGTAATAGAGATTGGTTGTTAGCGGGGCTCTTAAGCCCCGCTTTTCTCGGTCGCCATCTTCCCAGAAGTCTCTTAACTCAACAAGTATTATCAGAAGGTCTTGCTGGGACCACGAGCCTACTAAAAACTTGGGATGCAGCCGTGAAGGATGCAGGACCAGCTTTGGCCTGATGGAGCTTGCACGTGACTGGAGATGGTCTTTATAACAATTATTGTAGACTGGGGGGCTTAAACAGATGCGTACTTATGTCCCATAATTCTGGAGGCTGGACGCAGGGGCTTGGGTGTTGGCAAGGTCAGCTCTTGTCTTCTTGGTCTCCGCATCACTGTGTCCTCACGTGGCCAAGAAAGGGGCAATTAGAGACCTTCCTCAGAGTTCTGACAAGAACACTGGCCTCATGCCGGCTTCTTTCATCCTGAAGACCTCAAATGGACCCACACTTCCCAAAGGCCTCACTACCAACCAAGCACCTCCACACTCAGTATCAGGACTCTGGGGGAACACAGGAACTCAGTCCATAGCTGGGCGGAGGGGAAGGCAGAGGAGGAGGGAGTGGAGAGATGCAAGAAAAGACCTAATTATAAATTGTGGTTAATGTTACTGAGAACTGAAGGTTCTACTGTGGCTCTGTTAAAATCCAGGAGACCAAGTTTGTGGAGGAAGCCAGGGTATTCAGAGCTTCCCTTGAACCTGTAATCCTAGCTAATCTGATCCTCTTCTCAGCAGGAGGATTGCAAGTTTGAGGCCAGCTTAGACAACTTAGCAAGACTCTGTCTCAAAATAAAAAATAATAAAAAGGGATAGGAATGTCACTCACTGGAAGAGTGCCCTGGGTTCACCCCTCAGTAATACAAAAAGAAAAAACAAACAAAAGTCAGCCTTGAGAAAGATAGAGACCCCCCCCCTTTTTTTTTTTTTTTGGTCTCAAATCTCTTTCTTTGGAGCTGGGCTTGGTGACACATGGCTATAATCCTAAGACTTGGAAAGCTGAGACACAAGGATCGCAGGTTCAAGGCCAGCCTCAGCAACTTAGGTCCTCTGCAACTTTGTGAGACCTTATTTGAGAAATTAAAAACAAGTCGGGCATAGTGGCACATGCTTGTAATCTTAGTACTTGGGATGCTGAGATGGCAGGATTACAGGTTCAAAGTCAGCCTTGGCAACTTAGTGAGGCTCTCAGCAACCTAGTGATACCCTGTTTCCAAATAAGATATTTTAAAAATCGGGCTGGGGGTGTATCTTGGAGGTAGAATCCTCTGGGGTCAACCAATAAATAAAGGAATAAGTAAAATTTAAAAAAAAATAGGGCTGGGGCATAGCTCAGAGCTATGCCCCTAGGTTCAATCCCCAGTAACAGGCACACACATACACACACTTTCAATCTTTGGGTGACCCTAACAGCTTTTCTTTTTTTCTTTTTCTTTTATATTTTGGTACTAGAAACTGAACCCAGGGGCATTCTACCTCTGAGCTCCACCCCCAGTCCTATTTTAATTTTTATTTTGAAACAGGGTCTCGCTAAATTGCTGAGAGCCTCCCTATGTTGCTGAGGCTAGCCTTGAACCTGCGATCTTCTTGTCTCAGCCTCCCAAGTTGCTGGGATTGCAGGTGTGTGCCACTGTGTTCAGCACTGAGCAGCTTTGCTAAGTGGAGGGGGCACCGGAGATACACATTTGTAGACTAGTTGGACTGTGCTAATCACAGACATGCTGCAGTTTGTTACCCTGGCTCCTGCCCAGGCCAGGGAGCGGAAGGAAGCCCCGGATGTAGAAAGGCGGGTAACAGGAAGTTGCTTTTATTTTTAAAGGGGCTGTGTTTCAGAGAGTGCTTTCAGTGGGAAGGACAGCAGGTCTTGCAACAGAAGATCAGGGGGGCTGTATGGGGATTGGGGGAGTCTGGGGTGCCTCTTCAGGAACGAGCCTTCTCAGCCAGGACTTGGGGTACACTAACAGTGAAATCACGTCAGATGCAGGAAGCAGCATGTTTGAAGAAGAGCTGTTTCCAGACAGGGTGTGAGGAGTAGCGGAGGCTGTCCTGGGAGGCCTGACCAGGAGGGAGCGAGCGGGCTGGGCTGGGCAAGGATTCCAGATTCTATTCTAATGTGCAATGGGAGCCCTGGAAGAGTTCCCCGCCCCCACATCCTTTCCCTATCATTAATCCACAGGAAAAAGATAATTTACACTTCCAACTTAGTCTGTTTTCTGTTGCTATAACGTAATACCTGAGATGATATCATTGATGAGGAAATTTTCTCTCCCAGTTGTGGACGCTGGGAGTCCAAGGTCCGAGGTCAAGTTCAAGGTCCACACCTAGTGAGCTTGCTGGTCCTGCACACTCTGCAGAGAGGGAGGGGAGGGGCTCGCAAGAGACCACCCAAGTGGCTCGTGCTCATTTGTCTCAGAAAACTCCAGAGGAGGTGCTGTGGGTGGGGCACTCCAGGCTCGGAATCCTGCTTTCTTCCACTGCGTTCTGAATCTCCATTTCTTTGTCCAGAAAATAGAAAACCATTGTGTCTATCCACTCTTGTGATAGCTAGCCCACTCCCTTGGTCACCCTCTGTGTGGGCTTGCCAGTGCTGTGACAAAACCCCAAGAGAATCAACTTGAAAGGAGGAAAAGCTTATTATTTATATTATTATTATTATTATTGTTGTTGTTTATTATTATTTTGGTGGTACTGGGGGTAGAATTCAGAGGCTTTCTACCTCTGGGCTATACTCCAAGATCTATTTTATACTTTATTTGGAAACAGGGTTTCACTGAGTTGCTGAGAGCCTCACTAAGTAGATGAGGCTGGCTTCGAACCTGTACAATCCTCCTGTCTCAGCTTCCCAAGTGTGGGGAATACAAGCGTGCGCCACTACGCCCGGTGAAAAGCTTATTTTGACTCAGTCTCAGAGGTCTTAGTCCGCGGTGGCTTGGCTCTGCTGACCTTGGCCCACATAGGCAGAGCACCGTGGCCCTGAGCAGGCCGCAGAGGAAACTGCTGTCCCATTGTGACTGGAGCGCAGAGAGAGCGAAGGGGTCAGTCCCACGTCCCTCGAGGGCATGTCCCCATGGCTAACTTCTACCACTAGGCCCCACCTAAAGGTTAAAGGTTAAAGAATACCCTACTTCCCAGTAGCACCAGAGGCCAGCAGACAAGACTTTTGAGTTTATGGCTTCTGGGGGACATTTAACATCCATACCATAATGCCCACTGACCCATTAATCCTTTAATCCATCAGTGGGCTAATCCTTCATCATGGCAGAGACCCCAAGACCCAGCCACTTCCCAAGGCCCCCCTCCATATACCATTCACGTATGACTTTTCTGGGGGTGTAGCTTTGTGGTACAGCCCTTGCCTTGCATGTGTGGGAACCCTGGTTTGATCCCCACCACGACTAACAAAACAAAACCTATGACTTTTAGAATTAAGTTTCTAACAGATACATTCTGGTGGACAAATATTTAAGCCAGCGCAGCCCCTACTTTTGTTTTTGTTATTTTTTATTTTTGTGAAACTAGGGATTGAACCCAGGGGCATTTTACCTCTGAGCTACATCCCCAGCCCTGTTTGATTTTTCAGTTTGAAAAACTAGGGTCTAAGTTACTGAGGCCAGCCTTGAAGCTGTGATCCTGTCTCAGCCTCCCAAGTATTGGGATTATAAGGCACCTGCCATGCCCGGCTCAGGAGCCCTACCTGTAAACATTATAAATCTGTGTTAAAGTGTGAAACAATTCTGAAACAACGTGTCTTCCAATTTGTAAACAAAGGAACAGAGTCTCAAACAAAGAGAAAGAGGGAAGGACCAGGATTCAGAGCCAAGTGTGCCCGGCCTGCCACACCTGCTCTGGACAGGGGGTGATTCCTCCCAGATGCCCAGCTTTCTTCATCAGGAGCCTCAGGGGAGAGTGTCTGGTGGATTTGAGTCCATCCTGGCTCCTGGAAGCAGGAATGAAAGGCCTAAAAGAATGGAGGGAGATTGGGGATGGAGGTCAGGGGCTTTGGGCACAGAATGCCAGGTAGCTCCTATCTAAGCAAAATTCAAATTTGTCTACTGGGGAATTTGCATACAATTGGGAAACGCAGGCTTTCGAGAAAAAAAAAAAAGAAATATTTTATTTGGAGTTTCAGGCCAGTGGATTTTGGAGCTTTATAGGACCAAGCCCCTTACCATCATTGCTGGCTTGCAGTGGGCATCTGAATGGATCCATCCCTCGTCCCCCAGGGTATCTCTGCAGGTTGGGCGGTCTTCTCGGTAAGCTGGGACCTCGCTCAGGCTGTTAGGTTTTATGGTCTGTCATCTTCTTAGTATGTGATTGTCCCTCACACACTAAGGAAATTGCACAGGGACGCCCAGCTTCTGTCCGGCTGAGCCCTGTGTTAGGTTTGTGAGCCAGATGCTGGCTGGCTGTGCATGTAAGTTCAGGCTGCAGCTAAGCACTTTGGCCAGCAGTCAGCAGGGTGTTTATTTGCTCACGGCCAAGTTTCAGCCCAAGCTTCCGTGGTGACTAATGTATTTTGTTCTAGCGCACTGCTTTTTATTTGACAAGCCCCAGACACTTTCTGCGTCAGTCCAAAGTGCCACCTCCAGGTAGCTTCCAGCTTCCAGATCTGCCCCTTCGACAGCACTTCCTTACGCAGAATCAATTAACCCTTCTGTGGAGGTCTAGGACCCGGGTTTCTGATGCAAGGATTTGTTGTCTGCTGCAGGCACTCCTTACTAAAATGTTTTTTTTTTACCGGCGCTTCAGAGATTGAACACCAAGCATGATGTTTTGGGAACTCAGTTTCTCAAAGCCTGGATCAAACCAGGAGAATGTCGATCAACAGCTGTAAATCGGCCCCAAAGGCACTGCGGGAGACGCACCATCAGCAGCAGTAGCTAAGCACTGCTTATATCAAGCACTTATACACAGAACGCTTTGAAAACTGAGAGTTGGGCTCTGGTTAGCCTTTAAAGGCAGCAGTTAATATGAATGACTTAGAGCAAAAGGAGGTGCTGGGGATGCAAATCTGAGCTCACCCACTAACAAACCTAGCAGGAGAGTAGGCGGCTCTCCCTCAGGGAGTCTGTGAGCTCTGGGGACGCACGTATTCTTCAGTGAGCGTGACGACGCACCTGCTGTGTGCAGTGAGCTGGGCCAGATCCATCCACTGGACAGCTTTTATCTAGCCTTCTGTATGTGCTGAAGGTTCATTGACTATCCAGATGGATGTCGTCTCCTATAGGCAGATGCTGGGCCTCAAAGATGGCCAGACAGAAGTCCTGGCCTGGACCACCATCCCGTGCCTCCTGACGATGCTCATCAGGTAAGCACCGCTGCTTACCCAGACTGTCCTAAACAAATGCTTGTTGACTCGCTGTCCCCTCACAGTGGTCCCACGAGGTAGGCACTGTTAAGATCTGTTTCACAGATCACAGACAGAAGCACAAGAGGGTCGTGCTGTTTGTCCAAGTCACACCGACAGTGATTAGAACCAGGTGGTGGAGAGCTATAGAGTCTCTTCCTCTGCTGACTGTCAATTAGGATGAAAGAACCCTCAGTTTAGGGAAGAGGTGCTCTGCTCCGAGAGAGCTTGGGGGAGAAGACTGTAGGGATTCCCAGTGCAGAGAGGGCTCGGGGAGCGACAGAGAGGTGGGACTCCGGTCCTTTCCCCCATTCTGACAGGCGGCAGTCTCTGCTGGGAGATGGGAGAAACTCTCAGCTGCGCTGGGGCTGCTCTAGCCCAAGGTAAGGGAAACCAGCAGTTGCTTTGGCACCGGGAGACCTGGCTGATAGGCAAGTCTCTGCCCTGCCGAGGGTCTCGGTTTCCTCAGCAGTAAAATGAGTATGCTGGGCAACATTGTTTTCTATTCTGAAATCCCAGCTGAGCAGAGGCTGGGCCTCCATGCATTCTGAGCAGGGGTTTTTGGCCAGAGACAGAGATGCTTGACGCAGAGGCAGGCGAGGCAGCCATTCAGCTTTCCAGAAGGGGCAGGCAGTGTTTGGCTGTCTGCATTTCGTCATGGGCCCACCCCAGTGCTTGCGTAGGCCGCGTGTGTCTACATTCCTTTCTTTGTGGGCAGAGGGGCGGGCACAGTGCTCTGGGGTTCAAATTATATGGTGCTCTCTCTTGAGAGAGAGAGAGAGGGGGAGAGATATTGAGAGGGATTGGCTGACTTTTATTTGCTTTGAAATTCTTAGTGATTGATCAAATGCTTCCAGATCCCCAAAGTTGATGAGTGTTAATGGAGCTTAAAAGTGGCCAATAATCATTGTGGCTTCATGTACCTACAGGATATTCTCCAGAGGGGACTGTCAGTAGTTTTCTGGTGTGGCAGAGGCATACCAGATGGAGCTTGTTTTCCAGATTAAGTTCCTTAACAAATTGAAAACAGAACAAGAAAAACAGAGGAAAAACCTCCTAAAATGTGGATTTTTTAAATTTTGGCACTGAAGATTGAATTCAGGATTATTCTACCTCTGAGCTGCATGCTCAACCCTATTTTATTTTATTTTTTATTTTGAAACAGGGTCTCGCTAAGTTGCTGAGGCTGACTGCAAATCTGGAATCCTCATGTCTCAGCCTCCCAAGCAAATATGTGGATTATGCAGTTGAGAAAGGAGGTCCCCATTTGAGTTGACCAATCATATGTGTCCCTGGGCAGCTCTATGATATTGAAAAAACTCTTGGCATGAACTTTCTGTTAGACTGCTGTTGGAATAGGTTAGTCCTGCCTCGCCATTCAATTTGAAGCATAACGGGGGCATACTGTTCACATCCTTAGCTTATCCCTAGATAGCTGAATGGTTCATGTCAATGCAAACAGCGTAACTGTCATCATCACTTGCAAAACTCCTCCTCTGAGAAGGTTGTGGGTTAAATTCACCAAAATGAATGTGATTTGAGAAGTAGCTTCTTCTTTTCTTCTTCTTCTTTTTTGTTCTCTCCCCCAATCCTCTCTCTAGAATCCAGGGGCATTTTATCTCTCAACTACACTCCCAGCCCTATTTAATTTTTTTATTTTTTTATTTTATTTATTTATTTTTTTAAAGGTGTCGCCCTGCCTAGGCCCTCCCTGAAAAGCCTGTGGCCTCCAAACTGTTTCTCCAGAAAAGGTTTGGAAGAGGAGTGTTGGTTTCCTGGGTCATCAGGGGAGGTCAGGGGTGTCCAGGCGCTGGGGTCAGAGAGCCCCCACCCTGCGCTCTGTCTTGGTGCATTCTCTGCCACATGTCTCAGCCTCAAGATCTGGGAACTTAAATATGCTCTCCGATGGCCTGACAGAGGGTCAGAACAGCCCTTTAAATTTATTTATTTATTTATTTATTTATTTATTTATTTATTTATTTATTTATTCTGGGGATGGAACTCAGGGGCATTCGACCTCTGAGCTCCACCCCCTCCCCTATTTTTTATTCTTTATTTTGAAACCGGGTCTCACTGAGTTGCAGAGGGCCTCACTAAGTAGCTGAGGCTGTGCGCGAACCGCGATACTCCGGGTCTCAGCCTCCCAAATGCTGGGGTTAAAGTGAGTGTGCCACCACACTCGGCTTTAAATTTATTTATTTATTTTTTTAATTTTATTTTATTGGTGCACTGTATTCATACATCATAGTGGGATACAAACTTTTGTAGACATACATGCACACATTGCCCAGTCAGCCCCCACCCGATCCCCACCCCATTCTCTCCCCATCCCTCCTTCCCATGCTTGGCTTAGTGGTTGACATCTAGTATTATAGCAATTTATCCAAAATTAAAAATGATAATCTCACATAACAGTTTCATTTGTCTGATACCAAGTGTTTGATGATTTAAAGATAGCATTTCAATATTTCTTTTTGCTTTCTTTCTTACTAGAGCATATTTTTTTCTGGTTTTTTAGGTGAAACTATCATATATTTATATATTTATTTTTCAGAAAAAAATCTATCCTAATATGGAATATGAATTCTAGATACCCAAAACGATCTTGAAAAAGAACAAAGCTAGCAGATATATATTTTCTGATTTCAAACCATATAAAGCTACAATAATTGAAACAGTGTAGTACTGTTCTAAAGGCAGATATATAGACCATTGAAGTTAAATACAAGCCTAGAGCTAAATTCTTCCCTATATTGTCAAGTTATTTTTGACAAGGTTTCCACGAACATTTGGTGGTGGAAATAATAATATTTTAACTAAATATTGTTGAAAAATAATAATTACATGGAAAAGAATAAAATTGGACCTTTACCTAATCCCATATACAAGTATTAACTCAAAATAGATAAAAGACCTAAATATAAATCTTAAGACTATAAACTTTTAGGAGAAAATCTGGGTCATAAAACCTCACAACATTGAAATTGGCAGTGATTTCTTGGATATGATTTCAATGGCACAGGCAACAGAAGAATATACAAACTCCCTAAAAAATAAAAGAAAATATTGTATATCCAAAGACAATGTAAACAGAGTTAAAAGTTACTAATAGAATTGGATAAAATATTTCCAAATGTTATATCTGAAGGTATATTAATATTCCAACTAGAAATCCTAAAAATTAACAACAATAAAGGCAAACAATACAATTTAGAGATAGGTAAAAGACTAACATAAATAATGAATCTCCACAGATAACCAATCTTAATTGTCTGTTGGATGGAAAATCTTGTTTCTCTGGTTCTGGTGAGTGTTACCTATTTCTTCTTTGTAGTTAATCTCTTTGAGTATTTTCTCTAGCGCTGGTTTTGAAGACATAAATTCCTTCAGTTTCTGTTTGTCATGGAAGCTTCTTATTTCTCCATCTGATAGAAAGTTTTGCTGGATAGGAAATTTTTGGCTGGAAGTTGTTTTCTTTCAGAGTTTGGAATATGTTACTCCAAGCCCTTCTGGCTCTCATGACTTGGTTTGGGAAGTCTGGAGTGATTCTAATTGGTTTGCCTCTGAATGTCAGTTGGCCCTTTGTTTTTGTTGCCTTTAAGATTCTCTGCTTGGCTTCCACAGTGGTCATTTTGACAATTATGTGGCGTGGGGATCCTCTTCTCGGATCCTGTCTAAAGGGAGTTCTATAAGTTTCCTGGATCTGTGTATCAACCTCTTGCTCTAAATTTGGAAAATTTTCTGCTATTACTTCCTTGAAGAGATTGTTGATCCCTTTGGTTTCACTTTCTTTTCCCTCCTCTATTCCAATTATTCTTAGGTTAGCTCTCTTAAGATGGGCCCATATTTCTTCAATGTCAGATTCCTGCTGTTGGATATTTTTTTCTAGATTAGAAACTATGCATTCATTTTTGGATTGCTCATCTTCTAAGAGTGAGATTCTGTTCCCCATGTGGTCTAATCGGTTGTTTGTGCTTTGAATTGAGGCCTTTACTTCATTAATTGCATCCTTTATCTCTTTTTGGCTCTCTCTGAGTTCTTTTCGAAGCACCTCTATTATTTCTACAGTTATTTTCCTGATTTGATCTTCTAGAAATCTCTGATTTTCTGTTTTATCAGGTTCTGATGTTGTGGGGTTGTGCACATTCATTACTCCAGTGTTATTCCTCTTTCCCATGATTTCGGAGGTTTGTGCCTTCTCTGGGTTCTTCCCTTGGGTCACTATGGCTTCACTTAAGGTGCTCTGGATCTCGAGTCTGTATTATCTCAGACCCCACTACTCCTTTACTGGGTTGTATCACAGAGTCTCCGACCCAGGGAGTCGATAGAGGCTGCTTTAAACTATGGGGGGTGCCAGGTTGCACGTTCTCCTATGGTGTGATATCTCTGCCACCACCACTCCCTCACTGGGTCAAGTCCCAGGAGGCCCAATACTGCGATTTCTCCTCTGTGGCCCGCAATTTGACTCACTGTTCTTGAGTACGCAGATGTAGCTGTACTGTATTCGGTGAATTCACTGCTGCTGCCGCCGCCGGTGGCAATATGGCGCCTCTGCCACGCCCTCGGCCATGAGGCTGGCGTATTTTTTCTTCTCTGGTTTTGATTTCCACTCTGAATCCCTGCAGCGTGTGCTGAGCTCAGCCACTGGGAGCTTTAAATGCTGTCTGCGCCGAAAGATCCCGCCTGGCTGTTCCGCAGCGGCTCACCTGGCTTGCTGTAGCCGTCCGTTGAGTTCGCCGCTGCCGCCGGCAGTATGGCGCTGCTGCCGCGTCCTCGGGCTCGTGTGTCTCCTCTGTGGCCCTGAGCTCTGTTCTCAGTCGGCTTTCTCTCTGGAGCCTGGTGGTTTTTTTTTGTTTTTCTGGTGATGGTGTTTTCTGGCTATGAAAGGCGCTCTTTTTGTGGTAATGGAGATTGGTTGTTAGCGGGACTCTTAAGCCCCGCTTTTCTCGGTCGCCATCTTCCCGGAAGTTCTCGGCTTTAAATTTCTTAATTTTTTAAAAAAATATCGTCTTACTAAGTTGCTGAGACTAGCCTCAAACCTGTGATCCTCCTATCTCAGTCTCCCAAGTACTGGAATTACAGGCATGTGCCACCATGGCCATTGAGAAGTAGCTTCTCAGAGGAGAATCCAGACACTATCTTCAGCAGTTATGGATATGTCCTCAAATTATGCTGGGGGTTATGGTCAAGTTGATGGAGCCAGAATGTTCTAACTGATATTTTGCTATCTGGATAATATCAACTCTGAGTTGAGCAAGCGCCTACTTGAGGTAGGCAGGGAATAGTGGTTTTAGCTTATTTAAATTTGATAAGTAAACTGCCAATCATATATTCCAGTTATCCAGGACTGTGATGGACAGAATGTTCTGGAAGTCCATACTGTGCATGACATGTTAGGGCTTTGCTGTAGATGTTGCTGGTTTGACTTTAGCAGAAGGCTGTTCCTTTAGCAGAAAGGGAGAGATCAGTGGTTCCCTTGGTAACTGTTTGGGAAAGAGTGAAGTCCACCTGTCATCAGAAAACCTGCGGGTGGGAAATCAAAATTAAAACACTGCTAGGAGCCGGGCGCAATGGAGCACATTATAATCCCAGTACTTGGGAGGTTGAGACAGGAGCATCACAGGTTTGAGGACAGCCTCAGCTCCTTAGTGAGGCCCTCTGCAACGTAGTGAGACCCTGTTTCAAAATAAAGAATAAAAATTAGATAGGACTGAGGGTGTAGCTTAGAGAGCTTGGAGGTAGAATGTCCCTCCCTGGGTTCAATCCTCAGTACCGCAAACAAAACAACACCAAAAACAAACAAACAGAAAACCACTGCTCAGAGCCCAGTGTTGTGGTGCATGCCTATAATCCCAGTATTGGGGAGGCCGAGGAGACAGGAGCATCGCAGGTTCAAGGCCAGCCTCAGCAACATAGCAAGACTCTCAGTAACCTAGAGAGACCCCTATTTCAAAACAAAAAATAAAAAAGAGTGACTCGGGAATCTCAGTAAGCCTCAGCTGGCGCCGCATCGCCAGCCCCCTGCCATGGCCACTACAAGCCGGTGCTGATCTGGCACAGTGAGAGTGCCTGGAACCTGGAGAACTGCTTTAGTGGTTGCTATGACGCCGACCTGAGCCCTCTGGGCCACGAGGAGGTGAAGCACACAGGCAGGCGCTGCGAGAAGCTGGGTATGAGTTTGACATCTGCTTTACCGCAGTGCAGAAAAGAGCAGTCCAGGCGCTCTGGTCAGTGCTGGAGGCCCTTGACCAGACCTTGCTCCCAGCAGTCTTGGCGCCTCAGTGAGCGACATTCTGGGGGTCTGGCTGGTCTAAACAAAGCAGAAACTGTTCCCAAGCACGGTGAGGCCCAGGAAAAGCTCTGGAGGTGCTCCTGTGATACCCCACCGCCTCCGATGCAGCCCGATCTTCCTACCTATAGCACTGTTAGCAAGAATGGCAGGCATGCAGACCTCACAGATCAGCTATCCTCCTGTAAGAGTCTGAAGGAATCTGCCCTTCTGGGATGAAGAACTCGTCCAGGGCAGCAGCCTTTGGGGCAGCGTGAAACATCTGGAGGGTGTGTCTGAAGAGGCTGGCGTGGAGCTGAACCGGCCGGCTGGTATTCCCCTGTCTATGAGTTGGATAAGAACTTGAAGCCCATCAAGACCACGCAGGTCCTGGTGGATGAAGAGACTGTCCATAGAGCCATGGAAGCTGTGGCTGCCCCAGGAAGGCCAAGAGGTGGCAGCGACAGGAGACTGTCCCGAGGAACACCCTTTCTCCATTCCTCTGCACTTCTCCTGGGCTTGCCATGCTCACCACCTCTGTAGACATCTTAGGCTGTAGCTGCCGATGGGGACCCGTGGCTCCCATCTGAATTTTATTTTTTTGTGTGTGGTACTGGGGTTCCTGGAAGCCCTTCTACCTCCGGGCTACACTCCCAGACCTATTTTTACATTTTTATTTGGAAACAGGGTCTCCTAAGCCAGCGCGCGCAGCTGGCTCTGAAACTGCGCGATCCTCCTGTCTCTGCCTCCCAAGCGCGGGGATTACAAGCATCCGCCACGCCCGGCTGAATTTTAAATAGTCCCTGTATTCACCAGAAAGTAAATCATTCCTCAGATGTTTACTGGGTAAGCTCCTTGGCCTCTCCCTACGGGCAGGAGTGCATCCTGCTGTGTATTTTACTGTCCCTCCTCTGCCTTGTTTTGCCGCGGTGAGATGCGTCTTGATCATAGCCATGCGCCTTTCACTGTATCTGGTTTCTGAATCACGATCCAGTGGTTTGGTCCTGCCACATGGGACCAGTGCCCATTTTAAGCATAACTGTACTAAATCTTCTTTTCCAGATCAGAATTATAAAGGATTAATGTGCAATAAAATTAAATAAATAATAATTAAGGGCTGCAGGTGTAACTTGGAGATAGAATGCCTCTGGGTTCAATCCCCCAAATAATAATTAAAAAACAAGCAAAAATTACAGTGCTCAGGGTCAGAAGGTTACACAGAGGCAGCTGAGCTGCAATATAAGATCAAGGACATGTTAGAATATTTGTAATCATGAAGCATTTCTTCAATATAGTTTTGCTTGAGATTCTTGGATTAAAAACAAAAACTACGCCGGGTGTGTTGACGCACGCTTGTAAACCCCGCGCTTGGGAGGCAGAGATAGGAGGATCGCGCAGGTTCGAAACCAGCCACACTGGCTTAAAAGACCCTGTTTCCAAATTTTAAAAAAGTGTAAAATAGGTCTGGGAGTGTAACCCAGAGGTAGAAGGGCTTCCAGGAACCCCAGTACCACCAAAACAAACAAACAAAAAAACAAAACAAAACCTACTCGAGAGTTGGCTTCGTTGACTTTTGCCCTGTACTATTTGGGGGAGTTGTTGGTTTTTCACTTTAGATTTCTTCTTTCAAACCGGTCCGTAAGTGGATTGCCTCCTCCTGAATCAAAGATAAAATAAACCTGCTCCCACCTTAAGCCCATAAGGTTTGTCTCGATATTTCACCAAGCCAGGGTGAGCTTTTGACTTATTTCTGGGTGTGCAGGAAGCGCCTGGCCTCTGGGGTGAGTGGTTTTTGTTGTCGTTGTTGTTTGGTGGTACTGGGGGTCCTGGAAGCCCTTCTACCTCCGAGCTACACTCCCAGACACCTATCTTTTATATTTTTATTTGGAAACAGGGTCTCTTAAGCCAGAGAGGCTGGCTTCGAACCTGCGCCATCCTCCTGTCTCCGCCTCCCAAGCACGGGGATTACAAGCGTGCGCCACCACGGCCGGCAAGTGGGTTTGGTTTTAATGAACCATCCTTTAGTTGAAGGGGCGCTCAGCATTTTCTTTCTATGCCAATGGGATCTTTGAGTTAAAAGTCCTCAGTTCAAGGTACTTGTTGAACTCATCCTCTAATGAACGCAGTGGGTTTCTGTGTTATAGCAGCCGCAGTCCTGCGAGGGGAGGGAGAGGCCTGTGGCGAGCTTCCTGGACCGGACGTCTCCTCCTGCTCTGCTTCCAGTCATACTGGCCTCAGACAATCACTCACCCTCTTGGGCCTCAATTTTCTTTTGTCTAGAATGATTATATCAGTCAAAACGTTGGGCAAGGTTGTGCCACGGTGACAGGTCATGCAAAAACCTCAGCAACTCAAACAGCTGTGGCTTATTTCTGGCTCACACTGTATCTATCCATCACAAGTATGCACGAGGCACCCTGCGCTGGAGTCGTGTGTGGCCTGGGCTGACGGGCAGCCACTGTTTTCCATAATGCCAGGAGAAACAGAGTCACCCATAGGTAAATGGCACACGGGGCTCTGAAGCTTCCCAAGTAACTCCGTGTGCTTGGGCCCACATTCCAGGAGTCAGGGCAAGGAGGGAGGGAAGGGCAGTCATCGGGCTCCTCGGAGGAACACCTGAGCTGTTTAAATGTCACAGGTGGCCTTCCAGGAAGGGGTGGGAAATTCTGCACAAACTTTTATTGGTCAGTCAAGTTTGGTCTCATAAGCCACTCCTTCCTGTGAATTTAAAATCATTGGCCTTTTCTGGGGCCACCAAGATTCCTGAGCAGCAGACTGTTTGAGAACTGACATCTCAGGATGGGGAAAGAGACTGGGGAGAGAGAAACTGGAAGGGGCTGAAGCAGATGAACTGGGCCAGATTCCAAAGCTGGCCTTGCTTTGCTTTACATTTCCCCTTGTTTCCAACTTATGCACAGAAAGCATCCGCAGCAGAAAAACTTGCAGAATCGCCGGACTCCATCGAGCTCACTGTTTAAAAATAAAGAAAAAAAAATTAAACCTTGGATTGTGACTCTTAAGTAGCACCTGCTACGTCCTCAAAGAATGCTTTCTGGAATCGGAATCAGATCCACTTGGAATTTTATCTGCTGCTGTTGCAACACCAGTTTATGGGAACTGTGCCGTTTATTTTGCAACACATTTAAGAGAATGAAACAAGGTCTCGCTAAATTGCTACGGTTGGCCTTAAACCTTCAGTCCTCCTGTCTCAACCTCCCAAGTATGTTGTTAAAGAATGCTTTCTGGAATTGGACTCAGATCCCCTTGGAATTTTATCTGCTGGTGTTGCAACACCAGTTCGCGGGAAGCGGTGTCATTTTTTTGCACACGTTTAAGAGGTGAATGGTGGTTCCCATCCATTGGGCATCTTAGAAAAGAGTGAAACCCGCCGGGCGTGGTGGCACACGCTTATAATCCTAGTACTTGGGAGGCTGAGACCGGAGGATCACGGTTCGCAGACAGCCGCAGCTACTTAGTGAGGCCCTCTGCAACTCAGTGAGACCCTGCTTCAAAATAAAGAATAAAATTAGGGCTGGGGGTGTAGCTCAGAGGTAGAATGCCCCTGGGTTCCATCCTCAGAACCCCAGTACCCCAAAAAGAAAGAAAGAAAGAAAGAGAGAGAGAGAGAGAGAGAGAGAGAGAGAGAGAGAGAGAGAGAGATTAATCAGAAGGCCAGTGTGGTGATGGGGAATGATTTTCTTGAGATCCTGCTTCTTGGGCCAGCTCTCAGCAGTTAGAACAGAGGCCAAATTCTGTGGGCTTGTCCTGGGAGCAAACAGCAATGTTCATCCTCGAGGCAGGGGGGCCTCTGCACTCGGGCACTGCTCAAGAATTTTGCACAGAACAAAGCAGTTCTTGCTAAACTGGACTGTGCTTGTTTTCCCCAAGGGCAGACTGAGGCGATGTCTGTTCGTGTGGTGGGGTGTATTCAAAGAACACACCAAATAAGGGACGCCATGCTGGGTGGGTGCAGAGAACGTCTGGCCACTACTTGTGTTTCTGAGGTATTCGGAGTCTGTATTCCTCTGTGTGTCTCAACTGAAATGCCCTAAGAAAGAGGCTCTGAGCACGTGTTTCTGTTATCACCTACTGCAGAGGGTGCCCGGTGGCGCAGACGCCTCAGTGATCGCTGTGACCGGGGCCCAAGGGTGCCCTCGGAGAGTGGGACCCACGGGGCCCTGCATTTCCCCTTCCACGCGGGTCCCTTCACTCAGGCCCGTCTCCCTGCTCTGCTGCAGCTCTGAGGGCACGGAGCGGCCTCGCTTTCCTCTCCTGTACAGCAGCAGCATTTGACTCTGCACTGGAGATGAGAGCGAAGATGGAAAGATTGACAGTGACCGAGGATCTGCTGCATGCAGCCCAGGCCTAGACACGCGTGAACGCGATCCTGCCAGCAACACGCTGAGGAGGGATTCTCGCTTTGAGGAGATGGAGGCGAGAGAGGCCGGCAAACTTGCTAGTAACTGGTTAAAATGACTTATAACCTTACAAAGACTGATCCTCCTCCTTCTCCTCCTCCTCCCCTTCCTCCTCCTCCTCCTTCTTCCCCTTCCCCTCCTCCTCCTCCTTCTTCCCCTTCCGCTCCTCTTCCTTCTCCTCCTCCTCCTCCTTCTCCTCCTCCTTCTTCCCCTTCTTCTTCCTCCTCTTCTTTTTCTTCATCATCATCTTCTCCTCTTCCTCCTCCTCCCCTTCCTCCTCCTCCTTCTTCCCCTTCTTCTCCTCCTCCTCTTCCTCCTCCTCCTCCTTCTCCTCCTCCTCCTTCTTCCCCTTCCCCTCCTCCTCCTTCTTCTTCTCCTCCTCCTCCTCCTCCTCCTCCTTTTTCTCTTCCTCCTCCTCCTCCTCCTCCTTCTCCTCCTCCTCCTCCTTCTCCTTCTCCTCCTTCTTCTCCTCCTCCTTCTTCTTCTCCTCCTCCTCTTCCTCCTCCTCCTTCTTCCCCTTCCCCTCCTCTTCCTCTTCCTCCTCCTCCTCCTTCCCCTTCCTCTTCTTCTTCCTCCTCTTATTTTTCTCCTCCTCCTCCTCCTCCTCCTCCTCCTCCTCCTCCTCCTCCTCCTCCTCCTTCTCTGGGAATTGAACCCAGAGACATTCTACCTTAAAGCTACACCCCAGCCCTTTTTGTTTTTTATTTAGAAACAGAGTCTTGCTAAGTTGCTAAGGTTGGCCTCAAACTTTTTGTCCTCCTGTCTCAACTTCCCAAGTACTGGGATTACAGGTGTGTGCCTCAGTGTGTCCCTGTTTCTTGCAGCAAGGAAAAAAAAAAAAGCTAGCAGCCACACCAACAGCCCCTGCACACAGGCAGCAGGAGTTCCCTCCTTGCTAACTTGCTAACAGTCGGGGTTGAACTCAGCTGAGGACGGCTCTGGAGTCCTGCCTCTGACCCTTATGTTATCCTGCCTGGCACAGTATGCGTGAGGCGTCAGGTCAATGCAGTGCTCGTCCAAGTGCTCAAGGTCTCTGTCATCATCTCTGCCCTGCGGGGCCCCTCAGAGCAGGCTGGCCGTGGGCAAGAGCTCAGCCCACCTCTGCAGAAGGAATGAGCAAGGTCACAATACCATGAAGACGTTTCCACGGCCCCTCAGGTCAGGAAGGGTACAATGCTGTCTGAGGACTTAGCTTCTGGAGGCTGCTAGCAAGGCACTCGGATTTGCTGGGGCGGGCCAGGCAGGCAGGGTCAGGACAGGGCTTCACTGAGAGCCTCTCTCGGGCTCCGGGAACTGCCCGGGTGCAGAGCGTCCTAACCGCAGCGTGGCACCGAGTTCCGCCCTGTAAAAGGAGAAGCAGGTGGAGCAAAGCCCAGTGAGTCGGTCAGAAGTCAGCTTGTGCAGCTCAGAAGAGGACCTTGGCGGTGACAAAGAAACACAAGATAAAGGTTAAAAGTAAAAAGATAAAGCGAATGCTGGGTGGTGCATGTGGGTAATACTTGACTCTCTTGTGTTTTGTAGTACTGGGAACTGAACCTAGGGGCATTATACCACTGAACTACACCTCTGGCCCTATTTTACTTTTTATTTGGCAACAGGGCCTCACTAGCTGAGAACCCCACTAAATTGCTGAGGCTGGCTGCAAACCTCCTGTCTCAGCCTCCCAGGTATTACAGATGTGTGCCACCATGCCTAGCTGATACTTGACTTTTTTCTCTAAACTTTGCTGCTTTTAATTTCAAACTTTCTATAGTTACCAGGTATTGTTTTTATACTTAGAAAAAAAGTTATTAAAACATAGAAAGGACATCTGGCGAATATGTTCTATAAAATGGTTTTTATCTCAGCATCTCCATCCTGAGGAACGTACAGCTCCTCTCAGGGTGCGTTGGGGTAGTGGAGAGGAAAGAAAAGCCGGGGATTGCAAGTTTAAGGCCAGCCTCAGCAACTTAGGTAGGGCCTCAGCAATTTAGCGAGACCCTGTTGTTTCAAGATAAAAGATAAAATATGATTGGGGGCATAGCTCAGAGGTAGAATGCCCCTGGGTTCAGTCCCCAGTACTGAAAAAAAAAAAAAAAAAAAAAGAAAGAAAGAAGAAAGAAAGCCAGAAAAAAGCGGAGTCCTTGAATTATTACTGTCTAATATAGTACATTTGCCTATTACAAGGACACACTTGCAAAATGTTTTCTTAATACATTTTACATTGGTGACATATGAAATAATATTTGAACATATTGAGATAAATATCCTAAAATTAATTTCACATACCTGAAACCCTAGTACTTGGGAGCCTGAGACAGGAGCTTGGCAGGTTCATGGCAAGCCTCATCAATTAAACAAGACCCAATTTCCAAAATAAAAACAAAAAGTAAAAGCAGCTGGGCGGTGGCACATGCTTGTAATCCCAGAACTTGGGAGGCTAAGACAGGAGGCTCTCCAGTTCCCCGCCAGCCTCAGCTACTTAGTGAGGCCCTCCAGAACTTTAGTGAGACTTTATTTCAAAATAAAGAATACAAAATAGGGCTGGGGTGTAGGTTGGGGGTAGAATACCCCTGGGTTCAATACCCAGTAAAACACACACACACACACACACACACACACACACACACACACTTATTCTTACTTTTATTTAATGTGGCTACCAGCAAATAAAAAATTCCCATAGGCTTATATTTTATTTCAACTAAGCAATATTTTCTACTGTCTTATAGAATTACTCTCTCCTTTCTCCTTTTTGCCTTTCACTGTCTGCCTCCCTCAGCCCTCCCTCCGCTTCCGTCAGAGTGGCTCTTCTGGTCGGTTAGTCCTGAAGCTCCAACTGCAAGATTAGACTTGGGTACCAACTCCACAGGGAGCCTACAGAGCTGTCTTACCCCGGGGATTTTCTTACCCTGGGAATTAATTAAACCTCTGGGGGCAGATCAGAAAGGGCCGGTATGGCGGTGCACACCTGAGGTCCAGCTCTCGGGAGGCTGAGCCAGGAGGATCAGTGGAGCCCAGGAGCTGGAGACCAGCCCGGGCAAGGCAGCCAGACCGCATCCAAAGAAAACAAAACACGCCCGAAAGACCGGAGGTGGAGGAGGTGCCTTCTGCACCGCCCCCTCCGCACTGCCAGGCTCCACCCTCTGCTGTGCTGGCCTTAGCCCCTCCGCATCTTGGCGGCCTTACTCCTCCACCTGGGGACTGTCATTCTGCAGTGGGCCTTAGCTTGTCCACCTTCATGGCACCGTCTGTGTTCAGAGATCTATGGATTGTTTTTAGCTCAACAACAATCATTTTAAACTCTCGGAGGTCTTTTTTATCTCTCGGAAATGTATGGACTTTCCTACCGGAGTAAGGAATGCAGCAGTTGAAATAAGGCCCTTCTGCTTCCAGGATCATTTCTCAACACACAAAGATGACCAAAGAAGTAACTTAAGGAGCTTTGTTGTTGTTACAAAGAAAGCAAATTGGTGCAATTTGGAAATAATTTGGACAAACCCAAGGTATTTGTAATACTCAAAAGTCTTGGGTCTGCGATCCTGCCCAGACTGGAGGCTCAGCACGTGTGTGAGGTTTCAAGGGTTTCTGCAGAGAGGCCTCTGCTGGGCATCAGGCACTGTGAGCTCCACCCCAGTAGCCCAGTTGTGTCCCCAACTCCACACAGGGCCCTCGATTCCCCTCCCTTCCCCGTGGTGCCTGCATAGAACAGATTTATGAGGTCTATGGAGCTCCATGGCTCAGCCCGAGGGCAGTAGTGACCAAGACACGACCACCCCCAGGCTCCTTGGCTCCGGTCACCATGCGAGACCTCATTTTATACCATTTTGTGTTAGGCTCTATCCCATCAACCCAACAGTTCCTCTGTCCTCAATTCTGGTTCTGGCTTAGAGGATGCAGAAACCTCCAAACCCAGGTAAACTTTATATAAAAGAATACATCTTTCCATCTCAATCCCAAGCTAGGATTGAGGCACATTTTTGCTTAAAAAGAAAAGCCAAGCATTGTTGTGCATGACTGTAATCCTAGTGCTTGGAAGATGAGACAGAAGGTTGAAGGCCTGCTATAGCAACTTAGACCCTCAGTGACTTACCAAGACCTTGTTTCAAGATAATAAATAAAAAGAGCTCAGAGGTAAAATCCACTCAGTCCTCAGTACCAAAAAATAATAACAATATTAGTAATAATAAAAATAACTATGAAGCTGAGTGTGTTTACGCACGCTTGTAATCCCAGCATTCGGGAGGCTGAGGCAGGAGGATCGCGGTTTGAGGACAGCCTCAGCTACTCAGTGAGGCCCTCTGCAACTCAGTGAGACCCTGTTTCAAAATAAAGAACAAAAAATAGGGCAGGGGGTGTAGGTCGGAGGTCAAATGCCCCTGGGTTCCATCCCCAGACCCGCAAATAAATAAATAAATACTTAAGACTAAAACATAGGATTGGGGGTGTATCTCAGAGATGGAATGTCCCTGGATTTCATCCCCAGTACCACACACAAAAATAACTATGAAGTTTTTCTAAGCAAGAGTTGGAAACCTTTTGTCACTTTCTCTAGCAATGTAAAAACACAAGCAAACGCAATTAAATTATGGTGTGTGTGTGTGTGTGTGTGTGTGTGTGTGTGTGTGGCCATGTGGCTGGGGATTGAGCCCAGGGGCATTCTACCTCTGAGCTACACCCTCAGCCCTTTTTATTTTTTTTAATTTAATTTAATTTAATTTAATTTTTGCAGTACTGGGGATGGAACCCAGGGGCAGTCTACCATCAAGGTACATCCCAAATCCTATGTTTTATTCTTTATTTTTTTGAAACAGGTTCTTACTGAGTTGTAAACGGCCTCACTAAGTAGCTGAGGCTGTCTAGGAACCATGATCCTCCTGTCTCAACCTCCCAAATGCTGGGATTACAAGTGTGCACCACCGCGCCCGGCCTTTTTATTTTAGTTTGAAACAGAATCTCACTAAATTGCTGAAGCTCTCACTAATTTGCTAAGGGCTTTGCTAAGTTGTTCAGGCTGGCCTTGAACCTGTGATCCTCCTTTCTCAGCCTCCATAGTACTGGGGTTACAAGTGTGCTCTCCCACGCCCAGCTGTTGTATATTTTTAATGCATCTCAGATTAAAGTCATAATAAGCCTTGCTTTCCGTGCTCTGAGTAGAGAAACTGCTGGGACGGGGGGCTTTTGCTTGTTTGATGATTTCCTTGATGTCCTCAGGGGCTGCTCTGAGAGGCAGGGGTCGCGGAGCGCGGGCCCTGCGTGCCTATTTCCCTCCTGCCGAGAAGACACAGGTGGCCCAAGATGAAGTTGGGGAGAGTGACTGCTTGCTGCTTTGACTATGGAAAAGAGGGGCCACGATGAGATGGACGTCGCCCCATCCGATGCACACTCCCACATTAAGTTGCTGAGGACCAACCGGGAGCTCCTGGTCACTCACATCCGAAACACCCAGTGTCTGGTGGACAACCTGCTGGAGAACGACTACTTTTCTGTGGAAGACGCAGAGATCGTGTGCGCCTGCCCCACCCAGCCTGACAAGGTGCCGCCCCAGAGGGACTCAGCCACTTCTCCCTCTTGGCTGGGAGTTGAGTCTGCTGGGGTCTTGCCAGGACAAAAGTGCCTTAGTTACTGGCTTCTCACATAGTGGAGCCTTTGCTTCTGCATTGGTGGCTGGAGTAGGCTTTGATCTTGGCTCTCATGGTTGAATATTGGCTCTCAGACAATTTTTTTTTTTTTTTTTTTTGGTGCTGAAGGTTGAACACAGAAGCATTCTACCTTCAAGCTACAGCCTAACTCCTTGTTTTCTTTTTATTCATTTATTTATTTATTTATTTATTTATTGCAGTACAAGGGATGGAACCCAGGGACATTCTACCTTTGAGCTACACCTCCAGCCCTATTATTTATTCTTTATTTTGAAACAGGGTCTCACTAAGTTGCGAAGGGCCTCACTAAGTAGCTGAGGCTGGCCTTGAATGGTGATCCGATCCTCCTGTCTCAGCCTCCCAAATACTGGGATTACAAGCGTGCGCCACCACGCCCGGCCCTCTTATTTTCTTTTTAAGTTTTGAAACAGGGTCTTGCTAATTTGCTGAGGCTGTCCTCAATTTTGTGGACCCGTACTACTCCTGTCTCAGCCTCCCGAGTACTGGGATTACAGGCGTGCATCCCCATAGCTGGCTCAGACAATTTATTCTTAAATCCGCTGTAAATAAGTGGGAGGGAAGAAGAAAAGGAGCCTAAAACACCAGAAGTAGTGGTCATCCAGGCTCTAAACCCAGGAGCTCCTCGTGGCCAGCCACGACTCAGTGTGGGCCTTGCCCTTTGCTTTAAAAATCACTGCAGTTCCATCCCCAGTACTGAGAAAAAAAAAAGACTGCAGCCCGAGGTGGGTTCTTGATGAAGACTTTTCCAGCGCCACTGGAATTCCACGGGTGGCCCCTTTGTCTCTAGCTTCCTGGAAGCCCCCTGGCTTCTTTGAGCTGCGCAGTGTCATGTCTCGCGAGGGAGGTGCATCAGAGCTCCGCGGTCTCTAACTCATCAGGTGCACGCGGGCTGGGCAGGTGGTCAAGGTGCCGGCCTTAGTACGCGCTGCACTGAGCCCACTCGGGGTCTTTCTGGCAGGAAGACCCCTCACACCAGCTCATGGCCTTGTGCTTGTGCCACCGTCAGGTCCGAAAGATCCTGGACCTGGTCCAGAGCAAGGGCGAGGAGGTGTCCGAGTTCTTCCTCCATGTGCTGCAGCGACTCAGAGATGCATACGTGGATCTCAGGCCATGGCTGTCCGAGATCGGCTTCTCCCCGTCTCCGCTCATTCAGAGCAAAACTGTCGTCAACACCGACCCAGGTAAGAGTCACCCCAGGGTGGGTGGGGGCTGCAGGAACCTGCAAGGAAGGCCGGGCTTTGGAAATGGTGTGGTGCTGGGGCCCGGGCAGGCATAAAAGCCACCCTCATGTACAGCCACAGGGCATGGCACCGGCTAATAAAAAGAGCTTCATTCTTGCTGAGTGTGGTGGCGTGTAAATAATCCTATTTATTTGAGAGGCTGAGGCAGGAGGATTGCAAGTGTGAGACCAATCTAGGCAACTTAACAAAACTCTGACTCAAAATAAAAAATAAAAAGGGGTGAGGTGAGCGGGCATGCTTGTAATGGTGCACGCTTGTCATCCCAGCATACGGGAAGCAGAGACTGGAGGATCCAGGTTCAAGGACAGCCTCAGCTATTTAGCAAGGCCCTTCGCAACTCAGTGAGACTCTGTTTCAAAACAATATAAAGACTAAAAAATAGGACGGGGGTGTAGATAGGAGGTAGAATGGCCCTGGGTTCCATCCCCAATACTACAAAACAAAACAAAACAAAACAAAAAAACGGGGGAGGGGGTGAGGTAAGATGTAGTCCCATGGTAGAACACCACTGAGTTCGATCGCAGCACAGCATCCCCCCCAAGATTTTACAATATTGTTCACTCTAACAGGAAGATACACAGAAAGGACCACATCCACATTGTATGATACAGTTTATATGAAATGACAAGGAAAAGAAAAACAATTTTTTTGGTATGTGATACTGGGGATATAATTTCAGTATTTGAACCCAGAGGCATTCTACCTCCCAGGGGCTTCACCCCCAGCCCCATTTTTTATTCTTTTGTTATTTGTTTATTTATTTATTTATTTTTGGTGGTACTGGGGTTCCTGGAAACCCTTCTACCTTCGGGCTACACTCCCAGACCTATTTTATAGTTTTATTTGGAAACAGAGTCTCTTAAGCCAGCGTGGCTGGCTTTGAACCCGCGCGATCCTCCTGCCTCCGCCTCCCAAGCACGGGGATTACAAGTGTGGGCCACCACGCCCGGCTCCTATTTTATATTTTGAAATGGTCTTCCTAAGCTGCTGAAGCTGGCCTCAAACCTGTAATCCTACTGTCTCAGCCTCCCCAAGTACTGGGATCAGAAAAACCAAATTTATACAGAAAGAAAGACCAGGAGTTGTCTCAAGTCCAGGGTGGGTGTGGGGAGTGCTGCAGGTAGACCTCAGAAAACCTCAGGAGCATGGGGGAGATGTTCTAGGACCGGATTCTGCTGTTTGCACACTGATAGTGAGCTCCGTGGCACGTAAATTATACTTCAATAAAGCTGTAAGTAAAATACAATTCACTTGGCAAATTTTTATCAGGCAACCAAACTGGACTAGGTTGATGGGAAAAGAAATTCTAGATGAAGCACGCCCGGGGATCCGAATTTTGCTAATTGAATGATAATTAGAGCTATTTTAAAGGCGTGCGTGGAGCAGACTTCTGTGTCGGGAAGAACACCTCCCTTGAGTTTAAGTTGCGTGTCACCCAGGTTCCCTGGGAGCGTGGCGCCCAGGTTAGGGTTGTTTCTTTCTTAACAAGAAGCCCTTCAGTGGGGACTGGCTTGTGCCATTTGAACGGGGCTGTGGGCGTCGGGCAGGGCAGGAGGGATGCCTGGCCTGGGGCTTCAGGCAACACTAATAGCATTCAATGTCCAAGGAGCCCCGACCCAGACCCGGATCCCGGTTGAAGTATGTCGCCCTCTCGTGGGCTGAACCTGAAGTGAGGCTCCGGGAGCCAGGGCTGGGGAGAGGGCGCCGAGCATCCCTGTGGGTGTGGTCCCTGTTGGACGGGTTTCCACCTGTGCCCCTCTCTGCCTCCGCCTCTCTCTCTCTCTGTCCAGTGAGCAGGTACACCCAGAAGCTGCGGCACCAGCTGGGCTGCGACTCCAAGTTCATGCTGTGCTACGCCCAGCAGGAGGAGCTGCTGCTGGAGGAGACGTACACGGACACCATCATGGAGCTGGTGGGCTTCAGCAACCAGAGCCTGGGCAGCCTGGGCGGCCTGGGCGGCCTCCTGGACGATAGCTCGGGCGTCCTCAACGAGCACGGCGAGACGGTGTTCGTGTTCGGGGACGCGGGCGTGGGCAAGTCCACGCTGCTGCGGCGGCTGCAGAGCCTCTGGGCCTCGGGCCGCCTGGCGGCCGACGTCAAGTTCTTCTTCCACTTCCGCTGCCGCACGTTCAGCTGCTTTCGGGAGGGCGACGCGCTGCGCCTGCAGGACCTGCTCTTCAAGCACTACTGCTACCCGGAGCAGGACCCCGACGAGGTGTTCGCCTTCCTGCTGCGCTTCCCGCAGGCGGCCCTCTTCACCTTCGACGGCCTGGACGAGCTGCACTCGGACTTCGACCTGAGCAGCGCGCCCGACAGCTGCTGCCCCTGGGAGCCCGCCCACCCCCTGGTGCTGCTGGCCGGCCTGCTCAGCGGGAGGCTGCTCCGGGGCGCCGGCAAGCTGCTGACGGCGCGCACGGGCGTCGAGGTGCCGCGCCAGCTCCTGCGCAAGAAGGTGCTGCTGCGGGGCTTCTCCCCCGGCCACCTGCGCGCCTACGCCCGGAGGCTGTTCCCCGTGCGCGCCGTCCAGGACCGCCTGCTGCAGCAGCTGGAGGCCAACCCCCACCTGTGCAGCCTGTGCGCCGTGCCCCTCTTCTGCTGGATCATCTTCCGGTGCTTCCAGCACTTCCACGCCGCCGTCGAGGACCCCCCGCAGCTGCCCGACTGCACCGTGACCCTGACCGACGTCTTCCTGCTGGTCACCGAGGTGCACCTGAACAGGACGCAGCCCCGCAGCCTGGTGCAGCGGGACACGCGCAGCCGGACCGAGACCCTGGCCGCCGGCTGGCGCACGCTGCGCGCCCTGGGCCGGGTGGCCCACCGCGGCACGGACAGGAGCGTCTTCGTGTTCAGCCAGGCCGAGCTGCGGGCGGCCGAGCTGCAGGAGGGGGACCTGCAGCTGGGCTTCCTGAGGCCCGTGCCCGAGCCGGGCCCCGAGGGCGGCCAGGCCTACGAGTTTTTCCACCTCACCCTGCAGGCCTTCTTTACGGCCTTCTTTCTCGTGGTGGACGACAAGGTGGGCACCCGCCAACTGCTCAGGTTCTTCCAGGAGTGGGCGCCCCCTGGGGAGGCGACAGCCACGTCCTGCCACCCGGCCTTCTTCCCTTTCCAGTGCCTGGGGGGCGGCGGCCTGCCAAGGTCTGACCCCTTCAAGAACAAGGATCACTTTCAATTCACCAACCTCTTCCTGTGCGGGCTGCTGTCCAAAGCCAGGCAGAAGCTCCTGCGGCACCTGGTGCCCGCCGCCAGCCTGCGGAGGAAGCGCAAGGCGCTGTGGGCACACCTGTTTGCCAGCCTGCGCACCTACCTGAAGAGCCTGCCCCGGGTCCAGTCCGGCGGCTTCAGCCAGGTGCAAGCCATGCCCACCTTCCTCTGGATGCTGCGGTGCGTCTACGAGACGCAGAGCCAGAAGGTGGGGCAGCTGGCGGCCAGGGGCATCTGCGCCAACTACCTCAAGCTGACCTTCTGCAACGCCTGCCCGGCGGACTGCAGCGCGCTCGCCTTCGTCCTGAACCACTTCCGCAAGCGGCTGGCGCTGGACCTGGATAACAACAACCTCAACGACTACGGCGTGCGGGAGCTGCAGCCCTGCTTCAGCCGCCTCACGGTGGTCAGGTGAGGCCGCGGCGCGGGCAGAGGGCGGGACGGCGCCAGGGACCCGGATCCCCGGCTCTGCCGCCCCCAGGACGCATGACTGCTGGTCCTGGGACACCTGGGCCCCGTCTGGTGGCAGAGGGGGAGACCAAAGCCAGGCGGGTGGGCCTGGATCAGCTCCAGCTGGGCGCCCTTGTACAAACCGAGCAACCCCTTTGGGTCCCCAGGTCTTCATTTGGAAAGAGGAGATGCTTGTCACCCTGGCAACCGTGGTAATAACAGTGTTTTTGAGGATGCATGATTATCGATACCACCTCATTTAATGTTCTTTTGTGTGTGTGGTACTGGAGGGTGGACCCAGGGGCTTTCTACCTCCAGGCTATACCACATCCCTATTTTTTAAAATAATTTATTTGGAAACAGGGCCTCACTAAATTGCTGATAGCCTCACGAAGTGGCTGAGACTGGCTTCGAACCAGTGGGATCCTCCCGTCTCAGCCTTCCAAGTGCGGGGATTACAAGCGTGCGCCACCACGCCCAGCCTCAGTTGTCTCTACCTTGGCAAATGAGGAGGCCAAGGCCCAGAGAAGCTGATGGCTCCCTCCAGTCACGCAGCTGTTCCAGGGCCAGAGCCAGTATCAACTCAAGCTCTAGCTGAGGCTTGGAGATCCCCAGGTTTCTGGCACGTAGGAGGAGCTTTTATTACTGCGGAAAAAGCCACCCTTGAGTCCCCTGGCCCCTCCTCCGCCTCGTCTTTCTTCTCCTGGTCCTGGGGTTGAACTCAGGGACATTCTACCTCTGAGCTACAGACCCAGCCCTTTATATTTTTTTTATTTCGAAACAGAGTTTTGCTAAGTTAGCACTCACCCATCGGCCTCCAACCTGCCTCCTCCTGTCTCAGCCTCCCCGGTCCTGGGATTGCAGGCAGGTGCCGCTGCACCCGCAGCAACGTTACTGTCTATGATGGAGCCAGCAGCTGTGCACATCCCGGGGGCGCTCAGTGTAAGCGCCGCCACACCCTTATTTCCCTGTTTGACAGTTTAAACAAAAAGGAGGCCAATCTGCCCCCTTTTTCATACTAGAGACTCAGCCCAGGGATGCTCTACCTCTGAGCCATGCCCCCAGCCATTTTCATTTGTTAACAGACTTTCACTGAGTTGTTGAAGGTCTCACTATGTTGCTGAGGCTGGCCTCAAACCTGCCGTCCTCTGTCTCAGCCTTCCACACACTGGGCTGTGAGTTGTGCACTCAATCTGCCCTCTGCAACTCAGTGAGACCCTGTTTCAAAATAAAGAATAAAAAATAGGGCTGGGGGTGTAGCTTGGAGGTAGAACACCCCTGGATTCCATCCCCAGTACCGCAAAAGAACAAACAAACAAACAAACAAACACTATGGTTTCTCCCTCCTTGCCAGTTTGTCTCCTGTCTAGGTATTATTTTAATTTTTTCTCTCCTACCTCAACATCATGAGTCCTGCTCTTGAAAGGATAGACGCTCCTCCTTCCAGTTACAGTGACCTCTAGAGGCAGCTCCTCGTGGTCCCGAGCACAGGCCCCGCAGGACAGTACGGGCTGGCCTTCCGCGGCCGTGTGATGAGATGCTCCAGGATGCTGCTGTGGCCGCGGGGCCCAGGGACAGCCAGGCTTTTAGGGGCCCTTTGCCTGACATCACCACCCATTCTCACAGGGGTGCTGGTAGCTGCCTTTGGGGCCTGTAGGCTTCTGGATCCTTGAGGGTTGACAGCCGCCACACAAGGGGTGCCATCCTGACTTGTGATCTTCTGTGCTACTGTGTTTCAGACTCAGCGTCAACCAGATCACTGACATTGGGGCGCAGGTGTTGTGTGAAGAGCTGACCAAGTACAAAATTCTGACGTTTTTGGGGTACGTCTTCCTCAAGAACTCTGGGCCCAGAGCAGCAGGAAGTTGCCGTCCACGCAGGCCCTGGCTGATTGGAAGCGACGGCCAGGGCGGGACGAGTAGCCGGGGCCACGGGTTCTGCTCTTGGCTCAGCCAGGAGCCTACTTTTTGAGCGAGTCCCCTAGTCTCCCCAAACCTCAGCCTCCTCACTTGGAAAATGGGGATCTTCATGTAGATGAGTGATTTTATGCCTGGTTATTGGTGGATGCAAAGAAGAAATACACAGGGCTAGGTTTTGTAAAGGTAAGATGCTGTTTGTGTAGTAGACTAGGACTGCAGCACCAGAATCCCCCTCCCTGCCTTGGGGCCAAGCCGCGCTGAGTCAGGACTCGGTCACGCGCCGGGTACCAGCGGCAGGGCCAGGGGGCTGAGGGCAGCACCCGGTCCCCAAGTCCTTCAGTATTTCTGCAGAGAGATGTGTGAGTATTCAAACCGAGTGGGGCAAGTTGAGACCTTAAATATCTCCGCATCAGTTGCCAAAACAACCATGAGAAATGTCGGGTTTTTCGACTTAGGGAGGGTGGAGCTTGCCTCCCCTGTAGGCTGAGGACACTAAGCAGGTGAGCCCGGCTGCCTCTCCACGCCCTGCGGCAGGCAGTGGAATGTTAGTTCCAGCTGTTGAGTCTTCTCTGCCTTATCACTGATTGGAATTGGGTACAAAACGACCACAAGGCACAGAGGAGGTTTAAGTCTTTTCCCCTCAAGAGGCTGATGGCGTTAACTGACGAACACCCGTGAGCTGCCGTGTGTAGCCGCCAGCTCGGCTCCTTCCAACCTCGGCTCGGCTCGGCGGGCGGCATGTCAGGGGCGGGCTCCATGACACTGGGGTCACAAGTGTCGCGCTTTTTCTTGCTTTCTCTCCAAGTTTATACAACAACCAGATCACGGATGTGGGAGCCGCGTATGTCGCCCGGATCCTGGAGGAATGCAAAGGCCTCACACACTTGAAGTAAGCGAGGACGGGCTCTCTGGCTGGGCTGAGTGTCACTGGACAGGGCTTTGACCCCAGAGCCTTCTGCCTGCCCCGGGCCACGCTAGCCAGATTCAGGAGACCCATGTGTGGACGGTGACCTTGCTGTGCTGAGGAATTGGGGGCTGGGGAGCCAGGTTGGAAGGGCCACCCGTCGTGTGGGGGGGGAGGGCATGACACCTTGACTTTATCAACTACTGGCTGTCCTCGGGGCTTCATATGTGGCTGCTGTGTCCCTGTACTGCAAGAGGGCCGGGAGGGGTTCTGTGCTGGGGTGGAGGGTGGCTGTCACTGGGGTTCCTGTCTGTTGTGTGGGAGGCTGACTGTGTGACTCTCTCTGTAGGCTGGGAAAAAATAAAATAACAAGTGAGGGAGGGAAACGTCTTGCCCTGGCTGTGAAGAACAGTGCGTCCATCTCTGACATTGGGTGAGTGTGTGTGGGGTGCAGTGGGCCACACACCTGCTGTGGGGGTGCATGGTGATCCTCGTACACCCCTGTGCTGGGGCTGGCTGAGAGGGGAGAGTGGCAGAGACGCATGGCGGCTTCTGTGTAGAAAACGGTATGGGAGTCCAGGACTGATTACAGCTCTGGTTGGACAAACTTTCACTGACTTTATTTATTTATTTTAGCACTGGGGGTCGTGCCAAGGAGTGTTCTACTTCTTGACCTACATCTCCAGCCCTATTTTCTTTTTTACATTTTTATTTTGAAAGAGGGTCTCACTAAGTTGCTGGAGTCCTCTCTTAATTACCGAGGGTGATAGCAGAGCTTTGATCCTCCTGTCTTGGCCTCCCAAGTACTGGGATTACAGGTGTGCACCACCACCCCTGGCTTGCACAGACTTTTAATTAAATCCTGCAAACCCAGTGTTACCACCACCCACAAACACAGACAGATGGTCTTGCTTTTAAGAATATCCATCCTCCCGAGACTTAGCTTTTCTGTTTAATCTTTTAAATTGTGGTCAAATACACATAACATAAACTTTATCATCTTGACCATTTCTAATTATTGGGCTCAGTGATATTAAGGACATTTATAGTGTTATGTAACCATCACCTCCAGCCACTCCCAGACGCTTCATCTCCAAAAATGAAAGTGTACCCGTTCAGCACTAACTCCCCCAGCTCTTAGCAGCCATCCTTCCACTTTTTGCCTCTATGAATTTGACTACACTGGAAACCTCTTGTAAATGAAATTATGTCATATTTATCTTTTTACGATGACTTAGTGTAATATCCTTAAAGCTCGTTATGAGCCGGGCGTGGTGGCGCACGCTTGTCATCCCCGCGCTTGGGAGGCAGAGACAGGAGGATCGCGCAGGTTCGAAGCCAGACGCGCGCGCTGGCTTAGGGGACCCTGTTTCCAAATAAAAATGTAAAAATAGGTCTGGGAGTGTAGCCCGGAGGTAGAAGGGCTTCCAGGAACCCCAGTACCACCAAAAAAAAAAAGCTCGTTATGTTATAACATGTCAAAGTTTCTCTCTCTCCCTCTCTCTCTCTCTCTCTCTCTCTCTCTATTATTATTATTATTGTACTGGAAATTGAACTCAGGGGCAATCTACTTCTGAGCTACACCCCCAGCCCTTTTTATTTTGAAACTATCTCTCTATGTTGCTGAGGCTGACCTTGGACCTGTGATCCTCTGGTCTCAGCCTCCCAAGAATTGGTAGTGCATGCCTATAATCCCAGAGACTTGGGTGCCCGAGGCAGGAGGATTGCATGTTGAAGGCCAGCCTGGTGACTTTGCACGACTCTATTTCAATATAGAATTAAAAGGCAGGCTGGGGATGTAACTCGGTGGTAGAATACAATCCCTAGTCCTTAAATAAATAAATAAATAAATAAATAAATAAATAAATAGCAGAGGTAGCTTTATTTAGAAAATATGAAAAAGAATTAGCTTTTCAGAAATAATTTTTTGTTAGCATTGGAGGTCATTTACGCACTACTACTTTTTTTTTGTCTTTTTCTATACTGGGATTTGAACCCAGGGCACTCTACCTCTGAGGTACACCCTCAATCCTCTCTTTTTAAATTTTATTTCAAAACAGGGTCTCACTAAGTTTCTGAGGCTGGCCTCAAACCTGTGATCTTCCTGTGTCAGCCTCCTAAGTACTAGGATTATAGGTATACACCACCATATACAACTAAATTCGACTCCCCTCCCATTCCAATTATTTATTTATTTATTTATTTATTTATTTATTTATTTATATTTTTGGTGGTATTGGGGTTCCTGGAAGCCCTTCTACCTCCAGGATACACTCCCAAAACTATTTTATACTTTTTTTTTTTTGAAACAGGGTCTCTTAAGCCAGTGCAGCTGGCTTCAAACCTGCGTGATCCTCCTGTCTCCGCCTCCCAAGCGCGGGGATTACAAGCGTGCGCCACCACGCCTGGCTTTATTTTTTATTTTTAGTATATAGAGGTCAAACTATATGTGCAGAATTTTATCTTCCATTTTTCACTTAATCTCAGGTTATGAGTAGTCTGCCACTTCATTAAGAATTTGATGCTATTCAATTTTATAGCACATGCTTTTTTTTTTTTTTTGGTGTTGGCAATGGAACCCAGGGACCTCTACCTCCAGGCTACACCCCCAGTATTATTATTTTTTTAATTTGGAAACAGGGTCTAACTAAGTTGCTGAGAGCCTTACTAAGTTGCTGAGGCTGGCCATGAACCAGTGATCCTCCTGTCTCAGCCTCCCAAGTACTGGGATGACATGTGTGCACCACGACACCCAGCTTAGTACACACCTTTTTAAGTGAAATGATGAAAACCCTTATTCTGGGGCTTCAGCGGGCCACTCCTGGAGAGCCACAGGCAAGCCGCTGCTGGGTGCAAGAGCTTGCTGGGGCGGCTCAAGCCCTGCCGGGCTGATTGTGCTGCCTCTGTGGACAGAGCTCCTCATCCTCTGAGGATGAGGGCCAGGAGGTGTGCTCAGTGCTCACAGAATCTCTGCAACCACCCTTGCTAAACCCAGTCTACACACAAGGAGGCTGAGGTCCAAGATGCCATGGAATTTTCCCAAGGTCGCACAGGTAGCAGGTGGCAGATCCAGGATGGGAGCCCAGCATCCTCCCTCACGGGTAGCCGGGTCTTCTCGGATCATCTGCTCCAAGGGAGAGAGGTTGGCTTCACCCTAGCAGCTGTCCACATGGATTACAGCAGTCCAGTGCCTGGCCTGGTGATGCCCTTCCATTTACAGGGAATGTTGCTGGGGTGGGGGTCCACCTGCACTTCCAGCCTTTACCCCCTGGAAGACCGGCTGTAGGAGCAGCTCCCGCCCTGCCCAGAATCCCTCAGGGCCTCCAACCCGGTAGCCGCCGCCTATGGCCTTCTTTGAGGACAGCACAGACCTTTGCACTCTGCAGATGTGTTAGGTTGTTCCTTTCCCAGACAGCCCCCAGCTGAGGCTCTTGGACTGACCATCTCTGGGTGCGCAACTCGCTGATTGGCATCTGTTCAGCCCCCACCGCTCTTTATTCTTTTACGATTCCCTTTGGGTTGGCCATTGGAGCAGCCCGCCAAGGAGCCAGTGTGAGAAACAGGTTTCCAGGCAACGGTTTCCCAGACTGAGCAGGACATCTCCCTGTTGACTAAGAATCCAGCTGTGGCCACTGGCAGAAAATACTGGCTGTTAGGGGGAGCTGACTCTGACGTTGTTGTCTCTGCCCTCAGGATGTGGGGTAATCAGATTGGGGATGAAGGAGCAGAAGCCTTCGCGGAGGCTCTCAGGAACCACCCCAGCCTGGCCACCCTGAGGTGAGCACCCACGGGCCCCAGGACCAGCACGTGACTCGGGGCCCTCCTGGTTCACGAGGGTGGGACGTGCCTTTCCTATAAGGGTAGGGATGTGGGTCTTTTCTTTTTTTCTCTCTCTCTTTTTTTTTTTTTTTGGTGGTACTGGGGTTCCTAGAAGTCCTTCTACCTCCGGGCTACACTCCCAGACCTATTTTTACATTTTTATTTGGAAACAGGGTCTCCTAAACCAGCGCGCGCGGCTGGCTTCGAACCTGCGTGATCCTCCTGTCTCTGCCTCCCAAGCGCGGGGATCACAAGCGTGCGCCACCACGCCCAGCCTATTTTTCTCTTTTTGAAAAATTGTTTCCCAGTGCACGAGAGGCATTCAGTAAAGTACATTTTGGAGGGTTATTTGGGATTGAAACCAGGGTTATCCTACCTTTCAGCTTTACCTCAGCCCTATTTTATTTATTTATTTGTTTGTTTGTTTATTTATTTTGCCGTACTAGGGATTGAAACCTGGGGCATTCTACCTCTGAGCTACTGCCTCAGCCTTATTTTTTATTCTTTCTTTCTTTTTTCTTTTTTTTTTTTTTTGGTGGGTCTGGAGATGGAACCCAGGGACATCGACCTCCGAGCTACACCCCCTGCCCTACTTTTTATTCTTTATTTTGAAACTAGGTCTCACTGAGTTGCGGAGGGCCTCACTAAGTAGCTGAGGCTGTCCGCGAACTGCGATCCTCTGGTCTCAGCCTCCCGAATGCTGGGATTACAAGCATGCGCCACCAGGCTTGGCACTTTATTCTTTATTTTGAAACAAGGTCTCACTAAGTAGCTGAGGCTGGCTGCAAACCTGAGATCCTCCCGCCTCAGCCTCTCAGGTACTGGATTTACAGATGTGCGCCACCATGCCTGGTGTGCCTGGCTAAAGCACATTATTTTGAGAAGTTCTGTCCGCAAGTGCACCACCAGCGGATCAAGACCTGGACGTTTGCAGCCATCCTTTCTGAGCCTTGGCGTCTTCCAGGCTCTGCCACTGTCCTTCCTGCCACTGAAAGGGACTTCAAGATGGTGGGGGCACAAGAACAGGGCAAGGGCAAGGTTTTTATTTATTTATACATTTTTTTGGTGCTGGGAATTGAACTTAGGGGCATCTTTTTGTGTGTATGGTACTGGGGGATGGAACCCAGGGGCTTTCTACCTCTGGGCTACACCCCCATTCCTATTTATATAACTTATTTGGAAACCGGGTCTCACTAAGTTGCTGAGAGCCTCACTAAGTAGCTGAGACTGGCTTCGAACCTGTGCGATCCTCCCAAGTGCGGGATTACAAGTGTGCACCACCACGCCTAGCAAGCTCAGGGGCATTCTACTTCTGAGCTATACCCCCAGCCATTTTTATTTTGAAACAGGGCTTTGCTAAATTGCTGAGATTAGCCTCAACCCTGTAATCCTCCTGTTTCCCAACTACTGGGTTTATAGCCATGTGCCACCAGGCCTGGCCTCTTTTCATTTTATTTTTTTTAACTTCTTTTTGTTGATGGGGCCCCTTGAAGCCAGGAGTGAATTGGAGCTGCTGGCCTCCTTGTGTGAAACCTGAGTGCGGGTTCCGGTTCCCTCGCTCCTCTGTAGGAGCAGTGGGTCTCCTGCGGGTCCTGGGTCCATGCTCAGAGCGGTGACAAAGCCCGGCGCTCCTGCTTCTGGCCTCGAGCGGCCTGGCGAGGTGCCATGGCTTCCCTGCTCTGTGGTGTTGAAGCCAAGATGTCCCTACTAATGCTCAAATGTTTCTCTTTTCTAGTCTTGCATTCAACGGCATCTCCACCCAAGGAGGGAAGAGCCTGGCCAGGGCCCTCAGGCAGAACACCTCGCTGAAGATATTCTGGTAAAAGCCGGAGTCGTGTTGGAGGGTCGGGTCTTGGTGGTCATTCCAGGGGCTGCACACAGCTGGGATGGTAACTGAAAAGGTGCCTCTCAGCCGGGCGTGGTGGCGCACGCTTGTAATCCCAGCATTCAGGAGGCTGAGATCAGAGGATCGCGATTCGCGGACAGCCTCAGCTACTTAGTGAGGCCCTCTGCAACTTAGTGAGACCTGGTTTCAAAATAAAGAATAAAAAGTAGGGCAGGGGGTGTAGCTGGGAGGTCAAATTCCCCTGGATTTCATCCCAAGACCTGCCAAAGAAAAAGGAGGGGGGCCTCTCAACTGGAAAGGCTAATTTAATTTCCTTCTAGAGAAGAAAATAGCCATTTTCAGGATCAGGAACTGGAGGAGGAGGTGGGCCCTAAAGTTTGGTTAGAGGCCTCGTCCTTCTTTGGCACTCCAGGTAACAGGAGCACCAGGAGGCCGGCCACAGCCCCCCAGAACTTCTACCCCTCCCTCCAGCCGCAGGCACCTCACTCAAAATGTCCTCCTTTTCTTCTGTAGAACAGCCTCTCTCCAGCAGCCTCCTCCCACCCTGAGTTTCCACACCAAGGTGTGGCCTTCGGTGCCCCAGTCCACTCGGCACCCACCGCCTGTCCTCTCTCCCTCTGCACACCAGAGCACTCACAACTGGGTGTTGCTTGTTCATGTTTTGTTCCTTTTTTTCTTTTCTTTTTTTTGTTGGTACTGCCCAGCGCGCATGGCTGGCTTCGAACCTGCGCATCCTCCTGTCTCTGCCTCCCAAGCGCGGGGATTTACAAGCGTGCGCCACCACGCCCGGCCTTGTTCCTTTTTTTCTGTCTTTTTTTTTGTCATTTACTTTTTTCTTTTTTGTGGTACTAGGGATTGAATCCAGGCGCATTCTACCTCTGAGCTATATCCCAGCCCTATTTTAATGGTTTATTTATTTATTTATTTATTTATTTTGTGATACTGGGGATGGAGCCTAGAGGCATTCTACCTCTGAGCTATACCTCCAGCTCTATTTTTTTTTACTCCAGCTCTATTTTTTTACTCTTTATTTTGAAACAAAGTCTCACTGAATTGCAAAGGGCCTCACTAAGTAGCTGAGTCTCAGCCTCCCAACTGCTGGAATGATGAGGGTGTGCCACCATCCCTGGCTTTTTATGCTTTATTTTGAAACAGGGTCTCACTAAGTTGCAGAGGGCCTCACTAAGTAGCTGAGGCTGTCCGCAAACCTGTGATCTTCCTGTCTCAGCCTTCTAAGTACTGGGATTACAAGCGTGCGCCACCACGTCGGCTTACTCTTTCCTTTTTCTTTTCTGTATTTACTTGCCTGTATTATAACTCCCTCATGGACAAGCAAGCTACACTACACCCTGCTGTATCACCCACTCGTGGCCCAGAGCTCATTAGATTTTGCTAATGCTGTACTAAAAATAATGAAAATGTCATCTTTATGGCATTAGATCTGCTGGCCAGTAAGTACATTTTTTAATTCTTTCTCCTCAAAAAATATCTTTAATATTTAGAAAGGTAACATTTAATTTTTTTAAAAAAGTATGATTGAAAATGTAAGATAGAAGTAGATGTAAGATGAAAAGTAGAAAATGAAAACTACTTTCTCCCATATTTTCCAAGTATCATATTTTCCTTCTAGCCTTTTTTCTGACATTTATTCCAGTATATGCAAAATATAATTGCACATACCAAGTAGCTTTTTAAAATATCTTTTTTTTATTTTGGTGATACTGGGGATGGAGCCCTTCTACCTCTGGGCTACACTCCCAGACCTATTTTATATTTTATTTGGAAACAGGGTCCCTTAAGCCAGCGCGGCTGGCTTCAAACCTGCTCTATCCTCCTGTCTCCGCCTCCCAAGCGCGGGGATTACAAGCGTGCATCGCCACGCCCGCTAAAATATCTTTTGTGCATGTGTGTAGCATTGATTATTGAACCCAGAGGCACTCTACCACTGAGCTACACCCCCAATCCCTTTTTATTTTAAGACAGGGTCTCACTAAGCTGCTTAGTCTGGCCTCAAACTTGCAATCCTTCTGCTTCAGCCTCCTGAGTGGCCAGGATTGCAGGCACGTGCCGCTGTGCCCAGCTATTTAAGGGTTTCTCTATCTGGATGCCATTGACATTTTGGTTCAAGTATTTCTATTTGTCTGTGGCTCTCCCGTGCAGGGAGGATGTGTAGCAGCATCTCCAGCCTCTACCTGTTCTCCGTCATCAACACCCCTCTGCTGTGATGCTGCAGAGTGCCTGGCCCATGGAGATTCAGAGCCCCAGCTCTGTGTGGATAATAATAATATCAACACCCAGAATTTGAGCGATGACTACATGCCATGTATCACTCTCTACCTTGTGCATGTGCTAAGTGAACCTCACAGCCACAAGACTGCACTATTACTATTTCCATTTACCCATGAGAAGACTTGGACCCAGAGTGCTCGGCCTCCTGCCTGAGGCCGCCCTGCGAGTTAAGTGATGTTAATAAGTCTGACTCTAGAGCACCCCTGAACACTGTGCCTCTCCTCATCCGAGGCCACACAGGCTCCCACTGCATGCATGTTCACTATTTTATCAGTTGTTTCTATTGATAGGCACGCTAAGTATTTTAAATTGTTCAGATTTGGGATGACGACGGAAGATGCTGCAAGGTAGTAAACTTGTACAGTCTTGCCTATAGGGTAGATTTTTACAAGTCTGACTTTTGTCTTAAATTGAAACACATCGAAGCTCTGGGTTAGCCAGGCGTGGTGGCACATGCCTGTAATCCCAGTACTTGGAAAGCTGAGACTGGAGGACCGCACTTTCAAGGCCAGCCTCAGTAACTTGGTGACGCCCTCAGTAACTTAGGGAGACCCTGCCTCAAAATAAAAAAATATATAGCCAGGCGTGGTGGCACAAACTTGTAATCCCCATGCTTGGGAGGCGGAGACAGGAGGATCACGCAGGTTCAAAGCCAGCCTGGCTGGCTTAAGGGACCCTGTTTCCAAATAAAAATATAAAATAGGTCCAGGAGTGTAGCCCAGAGGTAAAAAGTTTCCATCCCCAGTACCACCAAAAAAAAAAAATAAAAATAAAAATAAATAAATAAATAAATAAATATAAAAAGCTGGAGGTTTTGCTCACAGGTAAAATGCCCCTGGGTTTCATCCCCAGGACCAACAAACAAAATAATAAAAATAGATCTGGATAGAACCTAGGTCAGCGGCACATACCTGTAGTCCCAGTTGCTTGGGAGGCGGAAGCAAAAGTGTTGCAAATTCTAGACTAGTCCGGGCAACTTAGAAAATTAAAATTGTCTCAAAAATAAATTTGAAAAGCTGGTGATATAGCTCACTAGTAGAGCACCCCCTAAGTTCAATCCCCAGTATCACTAAACAAAGCTTGGATAGACACATGCAAACTGCCCTCGGGGAATGATCTTTTTTGTGTGTGTGGTACTGGAGATGGAACCCAGGGGCATTCTACCTCTGAGCGACACTCCAGCCCTACTTTTTATTCTTTACTTTGAAACAGGGTCTCACTGAGTTGCAAAGAGCCTCACTAAGTAGTTGAGGCCGACCGTGAACCCCGATCCTCCTGTCTCAGCCTCCCGAATGCTGGGATGACAAGCGTGCGCCACCACGCCCGGCTTGGGGAATGATTTTTAAAATTATGTTCTTCCCATTGCTGTTATTCTTTCATCTGGTAGAAGAGGGTCCAACCTTGCTCCACCTGGAACCTGTGCTCTGCCCAGGCTACCGCTGCCGGCCGCGGGAGTGGTCCAGGTGCTTCTGCACTGTGTCACTGAACTCCGGCCCTGAGCTCTGGTCTCAGAGCAGAGCACAGAGCACCTGTACCACTCGGGCAGCAGGGTCTGCCAGGTCTTCACACTGACTTGGATAACACACCGTCAGCGGTGTCCAGAGGTCTGGGGTGCTGGAGGAGGCCCTAGTTTTCTGGGGCTCCACCTTCTGTGGAATCTGAGAGCTTAGCAAGGGTGGGGAGTGTGGCTCCTGTGCAGGCAGGAGGCCAAGGAAACGGAGCTCAGGGCGGATGCGGGTTCCTAGCAGGTGGGTGCGTGAAGAGGCTTCGGGGAGCCTGGCCCTTGCTGGGTTCTCGGCAGGTGCCTCCCAGCCCTGTGAACTCGCACCACGTCTGCAGACTCAGCCATCCCACTGAACGCTTCTTCCCCTCCAGGCTGACCAAGAATGAACTCAACGATGAAGTGGCAGAGAGCTTCGCGGAGATGCTGAAAGTGAACCAGACGCTGGAACACTTATGGTAACTCAGAGAGGCTAAGAATTTCAGGCCCGGCTGCTTTGCTCATAATATATATTTTTTTGGATTAAATTTACATACCACAGAATTCACCCTTTTGAAGCATACATGCAGTTTAGAGGCTCTTAGTACACTTACAAGGTGGCACAGCCGTTACCCTCTAATTCTGGAACATTCTCACCACCTTCCCTTCACACACACAAGATATAACTGTATGCTCTTCCTTAGGCCGTTGTTCCCCATCCTCCGTTCCCAGCCCCTGGACAACATATAATCTATACTCTGTAGATTTTCCGTCTCTATAGATTTCCTATCCTGGGCATTTCATATAAACAGAATTGCACAGTACATGGCCTGTTGTCTTTGTTCTACTCACATAATCTCCAAGTTAACCTACATCGCAGCATGGATCAGTACCTGGTTGCCCTCCTGTGGTGAAGGGACGTCCTGTTCGCCCGTCAGTTGGCGGCATCTGCTCGGCCGTGCCTGCTTTTCACTCTTAGGAGAACGCCGTCACGAGCATTCACCACGTGTGTGAACTCAGGCTCTCCTTTCACTGGCGTGTGTACTTAAAATAGAACTGCTGGCTCAGACAGCAATTCTGTGTTAACTCACGCACGCACGCGACCTGGGGATTGAACCCAGGGGCACTCTACCTTCAAGCTACACCCCCAGGCTGGGTTTGTTTTGTTTTGTTTTGAAACAGGATCTAGTTAGGTAGCTGAGAATCTTGCTTAGTAGCTGAGGCTGGTCTCAAACCTGTGATCCTCCTGTCTCAGCCTCCCAAGTACTGGGATTACAGGTGTGTGCCACCAAGCCCAGTTTATATTTAAATCTTTGAGGAACCCTCAGACTGTTTTCCAAGATGGCTGTACCTCCTCCTCCTCCTCTTCCTCCTCCTCCTCCTCCTCCTCCTTCTTCTTCTCCTTCTATTACTATTATTATTATTATTATTATTATTATTATTATTATTAATTTTTTGGTGGTACTGAGAGTGGAACCCAGAGGCTTTCTACCTCCGGGCTATACTCCTAGACCTTTTTTATATTTTATTTGGAAACAGGGTCTCACTAAGTTGCTGAGAGCCTCACTACGTAGCTGAGGCTGGCTTCGAACCCATGCGATCCTCCTGTCTCAGCCTCCCAAGCGCGGGAATTACAAGTGTGCACCACCATGCTTGTAATTTTTTAATATTATTTTTTAATATTATTTTTGCTGAGTATTGAATCCAGAGGCATTTTACCTCTGAGCTATACACCAGACTCATTTATTTGGAAACCAGTTGCAAGTTGCTGAGGGCCTCACTAAACTGCAGAGGCTTGGCTGCAAAACTGTGATCCTTCTGTCTCCCTTACAGGTGTGTGCTACCATGCGATGCCCCTAGTCCCATTTTGAAGGACTAGGGTCTTACTAGATTGTCACAGCCAGCCTCAAACCATGGTCCTCTTGTCTCAGGCTCCCAAGTACTGGGATTCTAGGCATGCGCCACTACTCCCAGCCTTATTTTATATTCTCCTCGGCAGTTTGTGTGGATTCCAGTTTCTCCACGTCCTCATCAACACCTGCCCATCATTCGAGTGTGCCCATCCCGCCGGTGTGAAGCACCAGCGCACGGGTTTACGTGCATCTTTCTGCTCATGGTGGAGCGTCCTCCAGCCACTTATTGGCCACCTGCCTTTCTTTGGAATGTCTCCATATCGTTTGCCATTTTAAAATTGGGTTATTTGTCTTTTTATTGCTGAATTGTAGGAGTTCTCTATCCTGGGTACTTGAATTTTATTGGGTCTATGATTTGCAAATATTTTCTCTTGTTCTGTGAGACTTTTTCTCTTTCTTAATAGTGACATTTAATCTTTTATGCAATTTTTTTATTGGTGCACTGTATTCATACATCATAATGGGATAAAAAATACTTTTGTAGACATACATGCACACATCGTCCAGTCAGCCCCCACCCGATCCCCACCCCGTTCCCTCCCCATCCCTCCTTCCCATGCTTGGTTTAGTGGTTGACATCTAGTATTATAGCAATTTATCCAAAATTAACAATGATAATCTCACATAACAGTTTCATTTATCTGATACCAAGCTTTTGATGGCTTAAAGATAACATTTCAGTATTTCTTTTTGCTTTCTTTCTTACCAGAGAATATTTTTTTCTTTTTTCTTTTTTTAGGTGAAACTATCATACATTTATTTATTTTTCAGAAAAAAATCTGTCCTAATATGGAATATGGACTCTAGATACCCAAAACGATCTCGAAAAAGAACAAAGCTAGAAGATGTATATTTTCTGATTTCAAACCATATAAAGCTACAATAATTGAAACAGTGTAGTACTGTTATAAAGGCAGATATATAAACCATTGAAGTTAAATAAAAGCCTAGATATAAATTCTTCCATATATTGTCAAGTTATTTTTGACAAGGTTTCCACGAACATTTGGTGGAGGAAATAATAATCTTTTAACTAAATATTGTTGAAAAATAATAATTACATGAAAAAGAATAAAATTGGACCCTTACCTAATACCATATACAAATATTAACTCAAAATAGATAAAAGACCTAAATATAAATCTTAAGACTATAAACTTTTAGAAGAAAATCTGGGTCATAAAACCTCACAACATTGAAGTTGGCAGTGATTTCTTGGATATGATTTCAATGGCACAGGCAACAAAAGGGTAAACAAACTTTCTAAAAAATAAAAAATATTGTATATCCAAAGACAATGTAAACAGAGAATAGTGAAATTTAAAAACAGAACTTTTTGATGTTGATGAAGTCAACAGTTTGCCTACTTTCTCTTTGGTTGCATGGACCTTCGGAGTCTCATCTAAGAAACCAGAACCTAATCCAAGGTCACAAAGATTTACAACTAAGTTTTTTCTATTAAGTATGTTTTGCTGGGTGTGGTGGTGCGCCCTTGTAATCCCACCATTCGGGAGGCTGAGACAGGAGGATCGCGGTTCTCAGCCAGCCTCAGCTACTTAGTGAGGCCCTTTGCAACTCAGTGAGACCCTGTTTCAAAATAAAAAATAAAAAAATCAGGCTGGGAGTGTAGCTTGGAGGTAGAATGCCCCTGGGTTCCATCCCCGGTACTACACATAAATAAATAAATAAATAAATAAATAAATAAATAAATAAATAAATAAATAAAAATACATTTTAAGTATGTTTTGCCCTCATATTAGGCCTACAATCTCTTATGAGTTAATTTTTATATAAATTGAGGTGGGACTCTAATGTCATTCTTTCATATATGGATATCCAATTGTATCATCTGATAAAAAAGACTTATTTTTCTCTAGTTTTTTTCTGATACTGGGGATTCAAACCAGGGGCATCTACATCCCAGTTAGGTTAGGCGCATCACCGCCGCCCAAGCCAGCATTTCAGAAAAGATCCGGCCTCCCAGGTACTCAGCACCATGGGCGCACTCTGAGAGCCCCATTATCGGTGCTTTCCCGCCGGTCCCAGCACCAGCAGCAGCAGAACAGCTTCTCTATTCTCCTTTGTGGGGTGGGGAAGAGGGCACCATCTTGGAAGCCTCCACCTCTCCCAAAGAAGAGACAACCAGTCAATAGCAACTTGACGTAAACTGCCTTGCTTTTGCCTAGCCACCCAGGTGACCTTGGGTGGCCCGTTCCCCCAGGAATGTTTCTTGAAATTTGTTGTTCCCATTGGTGGCCTCCAAGCTTTTCTGGTTGGGTGCCCCGTGATAAAAAAAAAAAAAAAAGGTCACACCCATCTGTGCATTACACCGTCTACATATGAAGCTATCAGGTATTTTATGCTCACTGAAAAACCTTTTTTTTTCCTTTTTTTTTTTTTTTTTCATGGTACTGGGGATTGAACCCAAGTGCATTCCACCTCTGAGCTACACAAGCCCTTTATTTTTTATTTTGAAACAGGGTCTCACTGGGTTGTTGAGAGCCTTGCCACTATGTTGCTGAGGCTGGCCTCGAACCTGCGATCCTGCTGTCTCAGCCTCCCAAGTACTGATATTATAGAAATGTTCCACCAGACCCAGCTCAAAAACAAACATTTATAGGCTGTCCATTATTATACATCTGAGATGCTCTCAGCCCAATGAGGAGTCACGAGGACCTGGTCCCCACCTGTAGCCCGTCTTTGATCCTGGTCCCCACCTGTAGCCCGTCTTTGATCCTGCCGTCCCTCCCACTCCTTGCAAAGGGGCGGATTGGACCTGGGTTCCATACAGGACACGGGGTGTGTTCTTCCTTCAGGCTTATTCAGAACCAGATCACAGCCAAGGGGACTGCCCTGCTGGCAGAGGCGTTACGGATGAACACCGGCATAACGGAGATCTGGTAAGGCCACCACGTGTCACCCCGACAGACTGTTGACCTGGTACAGCGGGCAGTTCCAGCCATGGCTCCAACAACCCTGGAGAGTGCTGTCTTCACCACACGGGTGTAGGAACCGAGGTCCACACTGGCGGGTGGACCTTGCCCAGGGTCACACGCCAGGGCAGAAGTAGAATTCAGCTCAGCCTGCCTGACTCCAGGGTCAGTGCTCTCCGGCCCGGCCACCTCCAGCCACCCTCACGCCATGGTCCCTGCCCTCTGCTGCTAGGGAGGGGCTGGCGGAGGCCAGAGCAGTTTGTTGAGTGCAGTCAAGCCGGTTAGGACGACGGTGGCCAGGATCCACAGCCGCTTCGCTATTGTCAAGCTCAAACATGTGCTTTTTCCCCCTCTACCATCCCTACACGAGGAGCTGTCTGAGCAGGGGTGCTGTCGGCTTGGGGACACGCTGCCCAGAGCCTGTACTGAGCACTGGGGTCAGCGTGGAGAGGAGGCAGGCGGCCGGCGTGCTGACCTTGGTGTCTTCTGTTTCTGGCTTGTCCTGGGAGCTGCCCAAAGGTGTTCCTCTGTGTGACTTCAGGGGACTGGGTGCTTGGGAAGGTCTCGGCCTCGTTGGCCCTGTCCAGGGGCTGTGCTGGCCAGCAGGGGTGAGGGGTGAGGGCAGCTCTGCGAGGCCCCATCGCTCGCATAGATGGATCATCTTCTTGCGCTCATTTTCTACTAATACTTATTTCTGCCTCATTCTTCTCCTAAAAGAACTAGAAGTCTGAAGTCTCTTGGTGAGTTCTTGTCTTAAAGATGGCGCTTCCTGTCAGGCTTCCTGTCATGGAGCTCCTTAGGGTAGGGCTGCGTCCTGGTCCCGCTCCCAGCTGGGTTCCCAGCAACTTGTGCGGTGTCTTCTTCGTTCATTTATTGAATAATGCTTGAGTGTCAGGTCCTGTGCTAGCGCTGAGAGGTGGTGAACAATACGGTCTCACCCTCTTGGCTTCAAGTAAGGGGGATGCAGGGTGAAGGGGAAACTCATGCTAGGAAGTATTTAATTATGGCTGTGAGGGGACATCAGGAGGGAATCTTGTATACAGGAGATTCAGGGACATCTCCTAAGGACATGGCATTCATATTAAGCCATGAGGGCTGGGCATGTAACTCAGTACTAGAGCGCTTGTTCAGCGTGCTCAAGGCCCCGCGTTCCAACCCTAGCACTGTGAAAACAAAAACAAAAACAGAGGCATAAAAAACCCTACACCATGAAGAATGAACAGGAGTTCATCCGCTGGGGTGGGAGGGAGAGTAGCGTCTCAGAGGCTCTGAGCAGGAGGGAGTATGGTGTTCCTATAGACTTCCTGGCACGGAGGACGAGAGGAGGTCGGCAGAGACCAGACCACAGAAGACCTGTGGGTCACATCGGGTGTTTTCATCTCAATCCTGACAGCACTGAAAGGGCTTTTGTGTTTGTGGTGCTGAAAATTGAACCCAGGGGTATTCTACCTCTGGTCTACACCCCAGACCCCTTTATTAACTTTGAAACAGGGTGTTGCTAAGTGGCAGAGGCTAGCCTCCAATCTGCGATCTTCCTGTCTCAGCTTCCCCAGTACTGGGATTACAGTCTGTCCCCTGCTACCCCCCCAGCTAATGGATGATCACTGAAGGGCTTAAAGCGGAAGAGGATATAATTTAATTTTCAAAGGCAGGCAACTATTCTGGGCCCTTCTGGGAAGCAGGATCCGAGGAGGCCTGAGCCAGATACAGGACCTGTCAGTGCGACACCACAGTGTTCAGAGCAGAGCAGGTGGGGCTCGGCGGGCTCGGCCCAGAGAGGCGTGTGGGAGTGTTTTGGAAGTGAAATAGAACTGCAGGATTTTCAGAGAGAGAGTATGCGGATGGGTGGAGGGTGTCAGTGGGCTCAGGGCCCTGCCCGGCACAGCTGGGTGAGGAGTGGGCCCGCTCACTGCGCTAGGGAACTCTGGGGCAGACCGGCTCCCTGAGGTGCCTGGAGCCATCCAGGTGAAGATGTCGTGTGGCAGACAGTACCGCTGACCCCTGAACGGCACAGATGAGGTCGCCTGTCGAAGGACCTGGCCCCAAGCCTGGGAAATTGAGCAGTGAGAGGTCACGTGGAGGAGAATCCAGGAAAGGAGACTGAGCTAGAGCTCCAGACGTGGGGGAAACACTCATGAGCTTCATGTCAAGCCATGGGAAGGCAGTGCTTCCAGGAAGCGCACACCCGCGATCCCAGCACTCAGGAGGCTGAGGCCCACGGCTCACAAGTTCAAAGCCAGCCTGGGCAACTTAGTGAGAATCTGTCTCAAAAGAAAATAAACATGGCTGGGAATGTGGCTCAGCATGCTATATTCCCAACCTTCCTATACAAGGCCCAGGTTTTGAGCCCCTAGTACTACAAAAAAAAAAAATTAAAAAGGAAGAAGAGCTCAAGCCAGCCAAATACCTGTGAAGGCTTAAACAAAAAATAAAACCTGAAAAATGTCGCTAAATCCAGGTGTTTGGAGGCTCCTGGTGACCTCAGTGAGCCAGTTAAGATAGGCATGGCAGCCGGAGATGACCACGTTATGGTCAAGGGACCACTTTAAAAGGGTATCCGCCTTTCCTCAGGGTGCTCTGATACACAAGAGGGTGTCAGGGACGTGTTGGGAAGGAGTGTTCGATGTCGCTAACACTATTTTTTTTTTTTACCAGTCTCAATGGAAATCTGATAAAGCCCGAGGAGGCGAAGGACTTTGAGGAGGAGAAGCGGATCATCTGTTTCTGAGGATGTTCAGTGCCTGGCTCTCCATGCTGGGAGGCTCTGCTGCTGTGGGTGTGGCCTTGCAGGCTGCGGCAAGGGATGGTTGGAACAGACGCCCTCCCTGGGCAGCATCAGGCTGTTGCAGAAGCGCAGTGTGTCTTGGGAGCTGCCGTGGTCCCTGAAAAACAGGACCATGGTTTCTGTACAGTGAAGAAACCTAACTGCACATCCATGACTATTTTCCTGAAGCTGGAGGAGTAAGACTGGAGGACGGAAGAGGCCCGTGTGAGCGGGTGCAGAGGCCCGCCCCAAGGGCCAGGGAGCAGGTGCAGAGACCCGCCCCAAGGACCAGGGAGTGCGCCGTCACTGCTGTCTCATGGAAGAGTTGGAGGCAGAGCGCAGAGTCGGCGCCAGGCTTCTTGGAAAGAAGATGCTCAAGGAACCCGAAATCTTCAAGCCTGAAACACTCCCCTCTGCAGCTGCAGTTCTCTACCATGATAGTGTACACTTGTGGCTATGGACACTAAGCGGGGATCTGGCTCATCCATGGTCCAGTGGGGAACTGGTGTCGAGAGCTCATCATTAACCGGGCATAGTGGAGCATGATTGTAAACTCCGTACTTGAGAGGCTGAGACTGGAGGATTGCAGGTTCAAGATCAGCCTCAGCGACATACTGAGACCCTGTCAAAAGGCTGGGGGTGAGCCGGGCATGGTGGCACACGCTTGTAATCCCAGCATTCAGGAGGCTGAGACAGGAGGATCGCGGTTCGTGGCCAGCCTCAGCTACTTAGTGAGGCCCTCCACAATTCAGTGAGACCCTGTTTCAAAATAAAGAATAAAAAGGAAGGCTGGGGCTGGCTCAGGGTAGAATGCCCCTAGGTCTAGTCCCCAGTATCACAAAATAACAGAAATCACAAGCTTTGTTTGATCCTGGGAGCCATGTGTACTGACAAAGCCAGAGGGTGCTTTCTTAGCTGGTTAAAGAGAAAACCCAAAGACTTCGCCCCAGGAAAGAGCGGCCCCGGCTTGCCTTGGTGGACCCAGCTTCCAAGCAGCTTTTCAAATCCTTGTCTCCGGACAAGGGCAGTCTCCCACTGCCCTGGAGTGGCTGGAGGGTGACTGAATAGGGCCCAGACTTGGGAGCCCCCTGGGGACCCAGGCAACCACCCCAGGGTGGGCCCATGCTGGGCAGGGTGGGGATATTACTGCATAACTCATTCTTGTACCACCTCATTTGCTAATAAAATACTAAAAATGCTCACTATTTCTGATGGCTGGAGAGCAGGGTTTTCTGGAGGGATGTGGCCTGGGAAGCACTGTGAGCCATGACCCCCTCCTGCCTGACTGCCGCGTGCTGGACGGAGGGGCCGATGAAGGGGCCAGAGGCGTCACCAGATTGCTCTCTGTGGCCTCCCCCTTTTCAAGGAGCAGGAGAAGCTTGAGGCAGCAGCTAAAACCATACAGGGGGCTTCTTGTGCGTCGAGGCTGGCTTGGTTCAGGAGAGTGGAGCCAGTTTCACACCCTCACCACCATGCGCAGTAGGTCCCGTGGGCTGGCAAACCAGCTTCCTCTGCTGCTCAGGGATGGGTGGGGGGGGGCAGCTGGGCCTACGGCAAGAAGCCCAGAGCTGCAGGGGCAGCATGTGACAGGGGAAGGGTGCGGGTCCCTCCAACGTCACCAGAGTCCCCAAAACTCAGGCATGGGAATCCTGCACCCCAGACCTGGGAAATCATCCCCCTGAGGCCACAGCTCTCTCCTCGGTACACAATCTGGGCAGCAGATTTGCAAATAGCAGGATGTGTTGAAGGCTCAGGGGGATCTGGGACCAACTTTATTCTCCACGCCTCACCTGGAACCATCCTTCTCAGGAAAAAATTCACATTTTATTAAACAACTAGGTCAACTCTTAAATTTATTCAGAAACTATGGAATATTATTGCTTTTAGAAACTATGAATAGTAATATCACAGGCTCTAGGGGATTAGAATTTGCATAGTTATCACCTTGAATTCTATTTGTACTACATTGATCATATGGGTGATGAAAGGTAGATATATCTTCTCATAAAACAAAGTGGGCTCCTAGTTTTCTGGAAAAGTTCTGTACTGCACAGGTTAGCTTCTGAGCAGAGCTGTGGAGGCCTCTCCTGATCAAGACAATGGGAAACTTTAAAATGAATGCTAGGAGCTGGGCGTGGTGGTGCATGCTTGCAGTCCCATTTGGAAGGCTGAGACAGGAGGATTGGGAGTTCAAAGCCAGCCTCAGCTCTTCCTGAGGCCCTCCACAACTTATTGAGACCTTGTTTCAAAATAAAGAATAGCTGAGCATGGTGTAATCCCCGTGCTTGGGAGGCGGAGACAGGAGGATCATTTTGGAGCCAGCCACGCTGGTTTAAGAGACCCTGTTTCCAAATAAAAAAGCATAAAAATAGGTCTGGGAGTGTAGCCTGGAGATAGAAGGATTTCCAGGAACCCCAGTACCACCAAAATAATAACAATAATGATGATGATCATGATGATGATATGATGATGATGATGAAAGAAAGAATAAAAATAGGGCTGGGGGTGTAGCACAGAGGCAGAATGCCCCTGGGTTCCATCCCCAGTCCCCCCCCCCCCCCCACACACACACAAAAAAAAAAAAAAAAAAAAAAAGGACAAACGCTGGGAACTTAGGACATGCCCTGCCATTCCTTTCGGTCACACATCCTAGCTGATTTGGGGGAAAACTGCAGCTCGCCTACTTCATATCTGCATTTATATCACACCCATGCTGATTTGGAACTTGTTTTTAAAACTGCATAAAGTCACTAGGTGGCCAAGTGGAATTAGCTTTGTGGAGTTCCTACGCTGTAGCCGCCTGGCTAGACGGCTTTGTCCCAGGCCAGGTCTACTGTGACCAGGGATTTACCCCTTGGAAACTGGGACTCCAAAGCTAAGTGTGGTGGTGCACACCTGTAACTGCAGTACTTGCGAGGTTGAGGCAGGAGCATTGCAGGTTGCGAGGCCCTCTGCAACTCAGTGAGAACCTGTTTCAAATTAAAAAAAAAATAGGCTGGGCGGGGTGGCACATGCTGGTAATAGGCTGAGATGGAGGATGGCAGGTTTGCAGCCAGCCTCAGCAACTTAGTAAGTCTCTCCATCACCTAATGAGAGCCTATTTCCAAATAAAAATAAAATAGAACTGGTTGTATAGCTCAGAGGTAGAATGCCCCTGGGCTCCACCTCTAGTAAACACACACACACACACACACACACACACACACACACACACACACACACACTAAATAGAAAGGGCTGGAGGCATAGCTCAGAGGTATAATCCCCTGGGTTCAATCTAGAACAAAATAAAGGTGGTGGTGGTGGGTGGTGTCTTCCAAAGTGCTGACTCAGGAGGTCGCTGAGAGGCGAGATGTCCTGAAAGCAGTTAACAGTGCGGGGCCTAGGGCTCTACTTCACGTATACAGCCGTCCTTTCCTATTTCCACTCCAGCAGAGCTCCTAGCTGTTCCCTTCTTGCTCCTACATTTTGGGAGTTCTCCAACAAGGCCAAAGATGGCACTGGAGATTCTCAAGGTAAAACCTGAAAATACTGGACATCAAGCTTCCTGCAGCATCTTAGCTTTGTAAGTGAAAAACAGATCACAATAGCTCTTAGTCTTCATTATTATGACAGAACGCAGCCCCTTAAACGTGAGCTCCCGGAGCACAGGTGGGACTCGGTGACCTGGCTGCATGGTGGAGAACTGGGCAGCGCTGACACCGCCCGCCAGCCTGGCCGTGGGCCTGTGCCGCGGCTGCCCAGCTTCCCTCTGGAACCAGGAAGGAGCGTTGATGTTTTGGTCCATTTCTTCCAGGTGTGCCATATGTCTGCTTCTAGTAACTGCAGAAACAAAACAAAAGCAAACAAAAAACCTTGTTCTGGAGCTAAAGGCAAAACCATGATCATTCTCCCGATCCATGGAAGAAAATTTGAATGAAAATAAAGTTGGCTCACTAGGAGGCCAAGACTCGTGTTGCCCCACAGATGGGTACCACGTGGCCTTGTGGCAGACCTGAGGGCTGGGCCCTCCCAGTACTGTTCTCTGCAGTGGAAACCAGAGTGAACTACACCTATGGACACCTTAGGACTTCCAGAGGCATTCAGCACCAAAATGGTGATCTATAAGAAAAAAAGACTTAGGATAATAGTAAATGATAAAATAAGCCCAAGAATGCCTAACACACTTGTGACGCCCCTCTACACTACTTGGGTGCTCTTTGGAACTGGTAATACGTGTCAAAATATCTCAAAACATTTTCTTTTTCTTTTTCTTTCTTTCTTTTTTTTTTGGTGGCACTGAGGGTGGAACCCAGAGGCTTTCTACCTCCGGGCTATACTCCCGGACCTATTTTATACTTTATTTGGAAACAGGGTCTCACTAAGTTGCTGAGAGCCTCACTAAGTAGCTGAGGCTGGCTTCGAACCCGTGCGATCCTCCTGTCTCAGCCTCCCAAGCGCGGGGATGACAAGCGTGCGACACCACGCCCGGCTAAAACATTTTCCTCAAAACGTCCTGCTTCATGGTGCATTTATTTTTGTCGCGAAAGCAGCATCACAATGCCAAAGGAGACGTCTTCATGACCATGTACGATATGGCAACACTAATGCGTCCATTTTAATTCTGCATCTCATCTTTCATGCTGGACAGCTTTTTCCCTAAGTATAATTACAGTGCACATTTGCAATTCTTTAATCAAACATTTTCCCCGCATTGTTAAACTCTTTACAATTATCATATGTATCCTGTGAGTTTGAGAATTTGCTTAATTATGTCCCAATTGTTAGACATTCATGTTTCCAGATTGTAATTATTATAGATAGTATTTTGGTAGAATTAAAAAATTCTTTATAGTTTTATTTTGCAGTGGGATGATTAAAGTTCTTACTATGAAAATTCGTTTCTTTTTCAATCTACGTAAAGGGTAGTATGATAGTTCAGGAGCAGGTGAAGGTTGGGGAGTGATGTGACATGAAGCCATCAGTGTCTCCTTGAGGGGGGATAAGACTTACTCTTCCTGCCCCTCTGCCTGGACAGTGTCCAGGGACGACTCACCCATGGGTGTGTGAGGAAAGGCGAGCACAAGCTGGGCATGTGGCGCATACTTGTAATCCTAGTACTCGGGAGGCTGGCATGGGAGAATAACAGGTTTGAGGGCAGTCTCAGCAATTTAGTGAGGCCTTGGGCCCCCTCGTTCAATCTCCAGTACTGTAAATAAATTTTAAAAAAGCCCTTTATATGTGTGTGTGTGCAGCCTGACTTTGCCCAAACAACCTGGCCTGACTGAGCCCACCAAACATCCAGCCAGATATAGACAACTGCTTCCCACAACTTTATAAAGCAGGAATTATTTCATGAATGAGGAAATGGGACTGGTGGTAGGAAAAGGTATCATGTTTTATTAACTAGGGTGTTAATAAGGTGAAAAAAATCTAAGAAGGCAAAAAGCAAACCCTTCAGGAAAGGGGAACTCAGCAGATAGAAAGCTGCCCCTGGCCCTGTTCAGGACCTCCCATCACTCAGTTCACTCTACCCCAACACACACTTTCTCTCTCTCTCTCTCTCTCTCTCTCTCTCTCTCTCTCTCTCTCTCTCTCTCTCTCTCTCTTTCTCTCTCTCCAAGAAAACCGGTGGCAGAGAGTGGAAGCAACTTGCCAAGGTCACAGCGTTCAGGACGCTGAGCCCCCCAGAAGGTTTACTTTCCCCTGATCTGATGGGTGGGCAGCCTTCAGTTCCCTCCTCTGCTCACCTTTCTGCCCGGCCTGTTCAGTGTCATCCCAATGGGCCAGGGCAGGGCAGGCAGAATGGACTCTTCCCCTAAGCACACAGTGGGGATTTTGTGTTCCTGGAATTCCTTCATAAGGCCTCATCTCTTCCCTGAACTCACAGAGTCATATCTATGGGTGGGCCAGAGCACCCTCGGGGAAGAGGAGGTAAGGGTTTTGATTCTACAGAGCCAACAGCTTCATTTTTGGTCACAAAAATGAACCTTTAAGTTCATCAGTCACAAGTTTTAGAAATATCTGTACACACCTAGTTAAAAGACATGATGGCCATTCATACTGCCACTCCCAGGTTGTTTCCTGGACCACGTGGGACAGGGAAATGGTGCGTCCAGACAGCTGCAGAGGGCCGCGTGGGAGTGACTGGCCTCACAAGAGGGCAGCGCGGGCCCGCTGATTAATTCTCTTCATAAAGTGGCCCAAAGGAGCCAGCTGCAGGTGGGGTCTGGGGATCGGTACCTTATTCTACTTAGAGAAGACGGGAATCAGAGTACATTGTACAAATGTAGCATTATCGTGAGCCCATTCACCAGACACACCAGTGACTGCAGAGACATTAGCATTTGGCGAGTTCTCTGGAGACTCGGCCGAGAGGGTCTGGGTTCAGATCCCCGTGCTGCTAGTGGCTGTGTGACCGACCCTAGACAAGCCACTTCTTCCTGTACCTGAGTTTCCCTTTTGTAAAACAGGGTTGGTAAAATAGTGTTCCACTTGCAGTATTGATTAGAAGTAAACAAGTTAAGAGCTAGGTGTAGTGGTGCATGTGCACGCTTGTAATACCAGTACTTTGGAAGCTGAGACAGGAGGATCGTGCAGGTTTGAAGCCAGCCTCGGCTACTTAGTGAGACCTTGTTTCCAAATAAAATATTAAAAAGGTCTGGGAGTGTAGCTCGGAGGTAGAAGGCCCCTGGATTTCATCCCCGGTACCACACACACACAAACACACACACACACACACGAAGTAAATGAGTTAATATAAACAAATACAGGGCAATTCAGCGCAGTGGTGCAGGCCTGTAATCCTAGCTACTTGGTTGGCTGAGGCAGGAGGATTGCAAGTTCAAAGCCAGCCTGGGCAACTTATCAAGACCATGTCTCAAAATAAAAAATAAAAAGGGCTGGAGGTGTAGCTCAAAGGTAACATGCCCTTAGGTTCAATCCTGAGTACTGCTGAAAAAATAATTAATATAAACTGCTTCAAAGAATACCTGTAGCCAAGTGTGGTGTCCCATGCCGGCAACCCCAGTACTTGGGAGGCTGACACAGGAGGATGGTAGGTATGAGGCCAGCCTCCGTAACTTAGCAAGACTAGGTTTCCAAAAACAAACAAACAAAGCTGAGGGTCTAGCTCAGAGGTAGAATGCCCCTGGGTTCAATCTCCAGTACCTTTTGTCCTACCCCCCAAAGAAAGAAATACTGCCTATATGCAGTTAGGATTCCAGAGGTAGCAACCTTTTCATTGCTGTGGTAGTACTGCAAACGGAAGCCAAGGCCATTCTGCCTCTGAGCTCCACTCCAGCCCTTTTTATTTTGATTTGCAAAAAGAGTCTCACTAAATTATCCCATGTTGGCCTTGAACCTGCCATCCTCCCGTGTCAGACACCCAAGGACTGGGATTACAGGGCTGTACCACCACAGAAGTAGAGGCTGCTCTTACCCAGCCAGTCCTTTCTCCTCCATCCTGCCTTGATGGGAATCAGGGATGGCCGAGAGAGCGGAGAAGAGGCACAGGGCCACCATCCCGACCGTGAGAGCGCGGCCAAGACAGCTTCCCTGTACCAGCATTGGGAAGAGGTTTCAAAATGTATTAATGTACCAGTATTGGGAAAGATTTCCAATTTTAAAAATACATCTTTGGTAGCAAAGAAAGCCAGGAATGTCAGGAAGAAGGGTCTTCTTACATTTCTGAAGAAAAGTAAAGAAAGCCAGGAGCCAGAGAAAAGGGCTTCTTTACATTTCTAAAGAGAGACAAACTGCCTGAAGGATGGGAGGAAATCCCAGATCCCAGAGACGCAACTTAACACATTTTGGGAGTACAGCAAAAGGTGCGGGGTCTGCGCTGAGACAGAGCTGCCCCCCACTGCCTCAAAGGATCTGGCTGGACTAGAGGTAGGGCAGCATATCTACACATCAAAGGACCTGCCGCAGACTTGGTCGGGCTAAGAACACTCAGCATGCGGGGACTGTGGGAGTCTTCGCTCAACCCCCACCATGCCATTTCTGAACGTCATGGGGCTTTAACTGTCTTCTGTATTTCTATCTCTTTATTAAACTTCTTTAAATCTTCGGCAAGTGTCTGAGCTATGTATACTTATCCTTAGCTCAGGACAAGAATCTGCGCTTTTTATCTTTGTGTGGTTGTGTTGGGGGAATTGTTTCTCCCCTCACACACCGCAACATATTTCACCGTAACATTCACCATTTCAAACAGAGAGCAAAGTCCAGGCGTTTAGGCCCAGAGACCAGGGCTGTATCCAAGGCTGAATACCTGTGGGACTGGAAGCAACCACTGCCTGTTATGGAAATTGTCTTAGCGTGATGGCGCACGCTTGTAATCCCAGCACTGGGGAGGCTGAGACAGGAGGATCACAGGTTCTTGGACAGCCTCAGCTACTACTTAGTGAAGTAGGGTTAGGGTTAGGGTTAGGGTTAGGTTAGGGTTAGGTTAGGACTACCTCTAGTCCAGCCAGATCCGCCCCCTTTGAGGCAGTGGGGGGCAGCTCTGTCTCAGCGCAGACCCCACACCTTTTGCTGTACTCCCAAATGTGTTAGGTTGCTTCTCCGGGATCTGGGATTTCCTCCCATCCTTGAGGCAGTTTGTCTCTCTTTAGAAATGTAAAGAAGCCCTTTGCACTCAGTGAGACCCTGTTTCAAAATAAAGAATAAAAAATAGGGCTGGGGGTGTAGCTTGGAGGTTGAATGCCCCTGGGTTCAATTTGTAATACTGCAAAAAAGAAAAAGAAAGAAAGAAAGAAAGAAAGAAAGAAAGAAAGAAAGAAAGAAAGAAAGAAAAGAAAGTTGACTTTACTTTTATTTTACAAAGGCACCATGTGTCTAGATGAACAAGTTATATCCAGAAGCATGGATTGGGAACACGAAAGTCTATCTGAATTTTGATGTGATTTCCCTGATTAGCGAATGTTATCTAGCTTTCCACACTGAATTTATTTGGCTGAAGGCTCTTTCTTTCACCTCTGTGGGTCTGTTTCCAGCATTCTTCTTATTCACTCCTTGACATTCTACTGACCCCCTGCCTGTGACAAAAACAGATGAGAGCCTGACGGTAGGAGGGAGGCCGAGGAGTGGGGCAGGAAGTGTGTGGGCCACTTCCGGAGCCTGACTTCCGCCCATCTCACCTCCCTCGGTGTGCAGGGGCTGGCACACCCGAGGCCATCAGCCTGGCGCAGTGAAGCCCCGTGGGGCCATTAGCTCCTCGCCTACTGGGCAGGCCCGGGGCGTGCAGCAGCTCACTCTGCCCCTAGGTTCCCAGCTGGATGTTCTAGGTGCTGGGCCATCTTCTGCTGAGAGGGTGCACTCCTTTCCAATCCACCTTCCAGGAGGACACGCTGGAGTCAACAACAGCCTTCTGCTCAGATCTCTGGCCAGCATTTCTCAACTTTCTCTGACCCCTCAAAGAGACTTTTCAGACATTTTCTAATCCCTTCCCATCAGTAATTTTGTGTGTGTGTGTGTGTGGTACTGGGGGTGGAACCCAGGGGCTTTCTACCTCTGGGCTATACTCCCAGACCTATTTTATACTTTATTTGGAAACAGGGTCTCACTAAGTTGCTGAGAGCCTCACTCAGTAGCTGAGGCTGGCTTCGAACCTGTGCGATCCTCCTGTCTCAGCCTCCCAAGCGCGGGGATTACAAGCGTGTGCCACCACACCTGGCCCATCAGTAAATTTTAATCCCACACCTACACTGTATTTCTGTTGCACCTCCGCAGGGCTAATTGCCGTTGAATGTCTAAACTCTGTTTTGTTTCTGCCTCCCGGGGTGTCACCGCCCATGGAGGACACTGCTCTAACCTAACCCTGGTGTACCCCCTGTACCAGTATTGGGAATGGCCTAGAAGATTTGAGAAAGCTCTGATTATTCATATATTTCAAAAATTGGTGAAAGGACTTGGTTTCTGCTCAAAAAAGCAGGCAACTATTCCAATGTAAATTAACCTAGCTAAAGGTAATTAGCAAGTCTATAGGAGAGGGGAGTTAGGACTTTCTCATCCTCATTCTAAAGCTAGCTAGGTAGGATGGGAGGAGGGGTCGACCTTCGACCTTCATGAAAGGAGACACCTTGGTGGGGGAGGAACCTTACAGGGTTCTTACTAGTCAGAATTATGTGAACAAGATGGAGGGTGTCGTGTATAAAAAGTCTGTTCCGTGTTTTGTACTTCGGTGAATTTGTTTGAACCCCCCCCCACACACACACACACATACACCACTCCTGAATGGCACAGGGCTGTAACTGTCTTCTGTATTTCTATCTTTTTAATAAACTCCCTTAAATCTTCAGCAAGATTCCAGGCTATTGCATATATATCCTTAGCTCAGGACAAGAACCCGCGCTTTTTATCTTTTTGTGGTATTTTTTGGGAATTCTTTCCAGGGGTCTAACAAAGATTCCTGGGGATGGTTCCCCCAGACGGTAACCCTCACCCCCAAATCGTAACACCCCCCACGATCTCCACAGTCCTGCTGCCACCAGGACTGTGCTCCTTACCACACACAATTCGACTCTTCGCTCAGTCTCAGTACCTACACATCTTAGGTCTTCACGCTTTCTCTTTACCCTTCTGTATTCCTGAAATTAGCTGCTACCTATGCTTGCGGCCAGGCACGGCTGATGAGGTAGAATACAAGAAATAAATGTGAGATAGAGACACATTGGGAAGGAAAGGAAAATATGGTTTTAAAATCTAAAATCTTCAGATTCAGATTAGTAACAGAGCTTGGTTATTCTTTTTTGTTTGTGTGTGTGTGTGTGTGGTACTGGGGTTGGACCCCAGGGGACTTCTACCTCTGAACTATACTCCCAGACCTATTTTTATATTTTATTTGGAAACAGGGTCTCACTAAGTTGCTGAGAGCCTCATTCAGTAGCTGAGGCTGGCTTCGAACCTGCACGATCCTCTTGTCTCAGCCTCCCAAGTGTGGGGATTACAAGCTAGCTCAGAGCTTGGTTATTCTTAAAAAAGCCAGGCCCATACTTTTAAATCATAATGGGCTGGCTCAGGAAATTCCTGAGGTTATTAAACCTGAGAGAGCTTCACCTTTTGTCAAAGTTCTTCTGCTTCCAGGAAGATCTCCAGAAAAGTCACACCTTTTGTTAAAGATCCTTGCACCCACTTCTTGTCTCTGTTTCCTGGGAATATTTAAAATAATTTTCTACCTTTTGTTACCCTAAAGCTTCAAAGAAGGAGCCACCATCCCATGGTGAGGGTGGGCCCTATAAGAAGGTATAGATCTGAGGAGCTCTTGGCCACTTTTTCTGGCAGCTCATGGACACACTGGGCAGTGTTTTGCAGCTTTTGGTCTCTCTCCCTACAGCCACTCTCACACTTTTCCCTGAATGTGTGTGGGGAGCCATTAAGGCTTTCCCCTAGATTAATATCTCAGGACTCAGCTGACTGTCCTTCACCCAGAGTCAACAAGGTTTGGAGTCATGGAAAGTTCAAAGTAAAAGGTCTGGGAGAAGATCAGATGGTGATGGCATGGGCGTACTGATTAACCTATCTGTAATATATGTGCTTTGGATTGGTCTTTATTGTATTCTGGTGGTGGTAGCACGAGGATATTGATTGACCTGTGACTGTATAAATACCTCTGGAAAAACAAACCCAGTGTTGGTGCAATAGAGAATACTGACCCAGGAGCAGTCATCGACCAGTAGAGATACTGACCCAGGAACAGGGGTCGGCCAGTACAGATAGTAGGCTGGCGGGCCTCCCACATTAGAATAAATTAAATATTCTGAGAATCAAATTCTTAGAGTTAAATTCTTCATCCTCACGCCTCTCTTCAGAACCCGTACTTTTGCCGGCTGGCTCCGGCAAACGTGTATCTTTACTTCACTTGAATTAAAACTTCTGCCATTATCTCTGACTAGGGCGTGTTGAAATTCTTTTCCCACCAGAGCCAAGAACCCACAGAAGTTACCGTGCCGACCCATGACGCGATGCTGCGCACCTATGATCCTAGTACTTGGGAGGCCGAGACAGGAGCGAAACGGTGGAGATGAGGCTGCAGGTTCTTGTTCTTAGCTATTTGTAGAAAACAATAGACAGAACTCCTTTTTGCTATAAGCTTAAGCAATTTTATTATTACAACGACAGAAAGACAGGACAGAGTTAATAAAGCCCTATACCAGAAGGGACAAAGGGAAAATAAGGTACTGAAATTTTTGGATACAGAACAGTTTTTATAAAGAATCTTTTAATGGACTAGATCCACCCCTAGATCTGCCCCTTCTCGGGGCAGGTCTTTTGATGTAGGGATTCCTTCCAGAAGGCCTGCCTTGTCTCTGGTACAGACCCCAAGCCTTTTGTTATACCCCAAAATGTGTAAATTGATTACTGGAGCCTGGGATCTCTTGAAGGCTATGGCGTCCTCCCACATCCTTGGAGAATTTTGGCTTGTGTTTAAAATGTAAAAGGGCCCTGTGGCTATCTCTGTGGTTCTCCTTGATGCTGGGAACGCTGCAGGGTCCCTTCCCTGTCTGAGTGCCTGCCCTACCCAAGCTCTGTCTTTCTAACACCAGAGCTATTTTAAAATACATTTTGAAGCCCTTTCCCAATACCAGCAAAAGGGGGCTTGCAGGTTCAAGGCCAGCTTCAGCAACTTAGCAAGACCCTATTTCAAGATCAAACGTGAAAAAAAGCTAGAAGGGTGGTATAGCTCAGACATAGAATGTCCCTGATTTGATCCCTGGTACCAAAACTAAAACCAAAAGAAAACAAACACTTGGCTAATTTTTTTTTAAAGCCATTTGTGAAGGGGGAACCATCCTTCCTGACAGCTGTTGTCTGAATGCTCTGGTCTGGCAGCCTCACAGAAGGATCTCTGTGATGTGTCCCCAACTTCTGCACAGGCCTGTGGGCAGGATTTGGGGCCACATGTGCCTTGCTGCTGTCCCACTTCCCTTTCTCACTTCCTACATCCCCTCCCCCTCCGAGAGACCCAGGGATGGCCAGAATTCCCCTTTTGCAAAAGGAACCAGCCCTCTGCCCGCCCCAGGCTGGCCACCTCCCAAGTAGCCCTCCCCACACATCACCACTAAGCCGAGCTGTTAGAATGTGACACCATGTCAAGAAATTTGGAACATATGACTGATGAGATGACTCCTTCAGAAACTTACATATCAGAAGGGACTGATTTAAAAAGTCCCAATTAGGCACATAAATTGCAGCGACTTCGGGTCAAAGCAATCTTCATGTCTCCTCAAAATTCTTCCCACACTGCCAGAACGATTCCAGAACACAGGTGGCATTTTTGAAAAGGTTTGATCCCTGTGATGCCTTCAGTGGAGGTGGGAAAGTCCATCTATCTATTCGTCCATCCTGCAAACCAGCCCTGAGTACCTACCTCCTGCCCGGTACTGTGTGCTGCCTGGGGACAATTGCTGGTGTCTCATCTGGGACTTTCTAACATTCTTAATGAATGTTAGTTAATGAGCTAGACTGTTACAGTTTCATGGACAGACACAGACACAGCCTCCTGGGTCAGGGGCACAAGACTCACTCATAGAACAGCAGACAGCACAGGCACCAGCTCCCATATCCCTTCACCCACAGGGATGGAGTGATGGGTCCAGGTGGATGCTGAACGTGGATGCTACGGTGGCTTTGCTGGGAACACTGCGCGTGGGGAGTCAGGTGTGCTGTAGCAAGCAGGAAGCACCGCAGGAGGATGATATTCACACCTCAAGGCTGTCTACTGCAAACAGAATATCTGCTGAGGAACAGCCTGGGAAGAGAGTGGTCAGGGCCTAGCACTGTTTATATACCCAGCTAAAATGTGCAAGGATTCCCAAGGTACATGGCAGGTGCTGGAGGAGAGTGCAAGGCCCCTGGGAGCCTGTCATAAGGGGTACTAATCTCCCTTGGAATCAGGGGGCCAGCGGTCAGGACAGCTGGGCAAAAGCCTGTGGCTGCTAAAAGCCACGGTGCTGCACGCCTGTAATCCTAGTACATGGGAGGCTGAGACAGGAGGATCACAGGTTCAAGGCCAGCATGCACTAAGTTAGTGAGACTCTCAGAATAAAAACTGAAACAGGGCTGGAAGGACTAGCTTGGAGAGAGAATGACCCTGGGTTCAATCTCCAGTACCAAAAAAGAAAATAAAAAGTCTACATGAAAGCTGAAAGTGGTGCTACTGCACACCTGTAATCCCAGTACTTGGAAAGCTGAGACGGGAGGATGGGTAGATTTGAGGCTAGCCTCAGCAACTTAGCAAGGCTGTGTCAAAACAAAACAAAATAAAATAAAACAAAATAAAATAGGGCTGGGGGTACAGCTCAGAGGTAGAATGCTCATGCATTCAGCCTCCACTCCAAAACAAACAAACAAATAATCCCCACAAACATGGAGCAGGATCAATATGGCCGCACTCTCCTGGAAGGCGCTGTGATGCCTTCCAGTGGCACCTTCTTAGTTTCACTCTATTGTTATTCAAAGTTCTGAGGAACACAGTCAGCGGAGCAAGTTCAGGTCACAGGCCACCAGGAGATAGGTCGGGAGGGTGTGGTTCCTCCAGCACTACCCACAGTGCGGACCTCCCAGAAGAAAAGCGCTGGATCACGCAGAGGCAGAACGTCCCTGGGTTCAATCCCCACACTAAAAGGAGACGTTTGTATTCTTTTTATCCACATGACAGAACAAAGTCAAAGCTCCTTTTATGTATTCATCTACGCTTTGTTACTATAAGGAAGTACTAAGTCCAGATAGCTGTCTAAAGAGAAGGTTATTTAACTCACATAATTAAATAACTTCATTCTGGATGTTCAGCTCCAGATGGTGTCTTCATGGCCGGAGCGTGGCCAGGAGGTAGAGACCATGTGGCCAGAGAGGAAAGCCAGAGAGGCTGGGGAGCGCCGGGCTTCTACAAAAGGCCTCTCTGAGAGGGAACTAACTCAGGGGTCCCAAGGCCCTCCCAAGGGCACACCCCCAAGGACCTAAGGCCCTCCTGCTAGGCCCGGCCTCTCAAAGTCCCCATCGCCCCCAGGAACCAGTCTCCCACCCAGGAACCCTAGGAGGCAAATCACATCATGCCATGAAAAGTGGTAAATATCTTCTAATACACTGAGCTGCGAAGTAACTTAATAAAATCAATATGGCTTTCATTACTTCTAATACAATTGATATCAGAACTTGACTCAGAAGATATGAAAAGACTCAGACTAGACCTTATTATCAAATCTACAACTAAAATGTTGCCTTTGGGGAATGACTTACCTCATTTGTGCATTTATTATGATTAAGTACTGGGGATTTTATCTTTGAGCTATATCCCCATCCCTTTCGAGTTTTTATTTTGAAACAGGCTTTCACTATATTGCTGAGGCTGCCCTTGAACCCGCGATCCTCCCATCTCAGCCTCCCATACTAGGGCTACAAGCACGTGTCACCACACCTGGCTTGCATTTATTTTATAATACGCAGGCTCGATCGTTGCAGTAAATGGTCCTTGATAAATAAAATAAATTTGCATGACTTGCACCAGATAATGGTACGTTAGCAAATGCAACACAAGCAAAATCTCAAACAGTATTTGCAGACTGGGGCTTGCCTCTTGGGCTGCTGGGATGCTTTGCGCTGCCGTGTGAATAACCCCAGGCAAGCCCGTGGATACCCCGTCCAGCCAGTTCGTTTCCAGACTTGCCAGTGAGGTAATGCTAGCCCAACCGGCCCCCACGGCGGCTCAAACAAGTACAAGCAAGACTCCCCAAATTCTGACCCACATAATCATGAGTGAATTAAGACAGGACTGCGGTTTGAAGCCATGAAATGTTCAGAGTCCTCTCTTAACCAGCCAAGGGATTGTTGAAATAGCACACAGAACTTAAGGAAGGCTAACTGCTCTAATAAATAGGCCCTTAAATATTTAAAGGCTCTAACACAATAGCATCGTGTCTCCTGCTCATATGCAAAGTTCAAGGAGGTTTCAGGTGGGTGCGGAGGGTCTCAGCGCCACACAGTCCGGAGCTGGGGAGGTCAGTCTTTGCCATCCTCAATGTGTGGTTTCTGAGGTCATTTCAGGTGATGTCAGCCAGATAGCAGAAGCAAAGAGACCGGGGCACATGGGGAGTTTTATGTGGCTCAGCCAATAAACAGGATGTCTCTTTCCCACTCCCCTTCCACAGGCTAGAACCCGACCGGGCATGAGACTAGCTGCAGTGCAGGACTGCAGGTGTGCAGGTGTGCCTAGGTCTTTGTGAATGACAAACAGGCGCTACAGAATTAGATCAATTTTTTTAGAAAATAAAATCACACCCACAGCTGGGCTTAGTGGCGCACTCCTGTAATCCCAGTACTTTGGGAGGCTGTGACAGGAGGTTCAAAACCAGCCTTAGCAACCTAGCGAGACCCTGTTTCCAAATGAAAAATCAAAAGGGCTGCAGGTACAGCTTGGAGGCAGAACGCCCCTGGGTTCAAGTCCCACTACCATGAAAATAAAGAAAAGAAAATGAATACAAGAAAAATCACGTCTGCAGAGGCGGCTTTGCACAGAGGGCTGAGGCTGGGAGGGTCTGAGACCACAGGAGGCCCCGGCACGCGGCATTGCAGGCCCACACTTACTGCCATGCAACTTGGGAAAACTGCTACTGCAGACGGACCTTCATTTCTTTATTTGCAAGACAGGGAAATTACTGTTTTCACTGAATTTCTGTAAGGATTAAATGTAATTTAACCTCTAGTGTGTCTGGTGTGTGATAGGCACTAACAGCTGTTGACATAACTATTATGGCCGAGTCGAATGGTAGAAACAACAAATGAGAGCCTACGGAGAGACAGAAAGACAACGCAAAGCCGTCCAGGTCTCGGCAGGTTTGGCCACGACACTTCCAATTATTAATCGCCAAGGTGACACTTGGGAGGCTGAGGCGGGAGGATCACAGGTTCATGGCCAGCCTCAGCTAGTGTGTCTCAGAAAGCTCTACTCAAAACAGTATGATCCAAAAAATAAAAATTTAAAAAAGTTAAAAAGAAATGGGGCTGGGGATGTAGCTCCGTCATAAAATGATGACTCAGACAGTGAGAAGCCCTAGGTTCTATCCCCAGCACAGAAAAAGTACACAAAAAAGAACAACAGACCAGGGCTATGCCTGACGGCTAGAAAGCTCAGGTGCGGCTCCCACCACGGGGGGGGGGGGGGGCGCCCACGGGACTCTCCCCCAGCTCTTGTTTTCATTCCATCCCAGTTCCATCTTTGGTCCATCCTCTCCAGTCACGGCTTCTGCTTGTTTCCACGGCTGCAGAATTTCTCATCTTTAAGTGTATGATAATGGTATTGTGGTTATGTTTTGGAAAAAAACCCTTTCTTCTGTAGATATATATTGAACTATTTGTGGATTTGAAATTACATCAGAGTTTTGCTTTAAAGGAATCCTTTTTTTGAACTGGAGATTGAGCTCAGGGGCATTCTGTCTCTGAGCTACATCCCCAACCCTTTCACAGGTGCATGGCCAGCCTCAGCTACTTAGTGAGACCCTGTTTCAAAATAAAGGATAAAAAATAGAGGTGGGGTATAGGTCAGACATGCAGTTAGGAGACGGGCGTGTGGCACTTAGCACTTGAGGATACGGTATTCTTTACTTCTGCAACATTTGAAAATTTCCATTAAAAATAAAGAACACAAAAACCCAGGGATCTTGGCCTAGTGATTTAAGAAAAAAGAGGGTGGGTAGAGCTTGGTACAGGCAGGTCAATTTTTCAGCTATAATTTTCTGTCTGGATGAAACTTGAATATAAATAAAATGTTGCAGTGAACATTAACTTTGATTTGGCTACCATCTAACCTGCTTTTGAGAAAAGTGGCTAAGATGAAACAGAAATTGGGAATTTAACAGAGCTGGATGAACTCACGATACCTTTTTTTTTTTTTTTTTTAGGTACTTGGGATTGAACCACCCGGGGACATTCTACCTCCGAACTACACTCCCAGACTTTTTTACTTTTTAACTTGAAACATCGTCTCACTAAGCTGCTGAGTGTCGCACTAAATTGCTGAGGCTGGCCCCGAACCTAAGATCCTCCTGTCTCAGACTCCCCAGGACTGGGATCGTAGGCGTATGCCTCTCCTCCCAGCTACCACATCCTTGTTTTCCTTTTTTTTCCTTCTTCTTCAGGTTTAGGGATGGAACCCAGGGGCATTCCACCTCCAGGGCATTCACTCTATTTTTTATTCTTTATTTTGAAACAGGGTCTCACTAGTTGCGGAGGGCCTCACTAAGTAGCCGAGGCTGTCTGCGAACCGTGATCCTCCAGTCTTAGCCTCCCAAATGCTGGGATTACAAGAGTGTGCCACCACGCCTGACCTTTTTTTTTTTTTTTTTTTTTTTCTGATACTAGGGATGGAACCCAGAGGCATTCTACCTCTGAGGTATACTCCACACCTATTTTTTTTTTTTACTTTGAAACAGGGTCTCACTAAGCTGCTGAGGGTCTAAGTATCTGAGGCTGGTGAAGAACCTGAGATCCTCCTTTCTCAGTTTCTCAAGTACTGGGATTACACCCCTACATGCTCGAACACTTTCCCATCTTTCTTGCATCCTGTTACCTGAAGAAAGATGGAGCTCTGTGGTACTGGTTGGCTCAAATACCATTCCATCTAACAGTCTCGAGAGAACGGAGCACAGAAAGAAGCACCGGGGGTGGGAAGGTTGTGACTGTTCCTCCTAATGACGGTGACAACAAGCCCTTGGGAGGATCACGTGTGTCCTGGAGGCATCTAATGAGACTGCCAATGCCCAAGAGATGCTCTAGCCCAGAGCACAACATAAGAGGGGAGAGGCTGAGAACCAGTCACTATTTATCATAGTAACATATTGTCTAGCCAAGGATGGTGGCACATGCCTGTAATTCCTGTTCTTGGGAGCCTGAGACAGGAGGATTTCAGGTTCAAGGCCAGTGCATGGTAACTTAGCAAGATCCTGTTTTAAAATAAAAATTAAAAGAGCTAGCAGGCCGGGCGTGGTGGCGCACGCTTGTAATCCCTGCACTTGGGAGGTGGAGACAGGAGGATCGCGCAGGTTCAAAGCCAGTCTTGCTGGCTTAAGAGACCCTGTTTCCACATAAAAATATAAAAATAGGTCTGGGAGTGTAGCCTGGAGGTAGAAGGGCTTCCAGGAACCCCAGTACCACCAAAAAAAAAAAAAAAAAAAAAAAAAAAAGTTAGCGTATAGCTTGGAGGTGGAATGCCCTAAGTTCAATTCCTAGGACAAAAGAAAAAGAATGAAAGAAAAGAAAGAGAAAAACAAAGAAATGTATTTTCTGAAGGAGGAAAAAAGTCGATTTCTCTTTATTACCTTCAAGGTGGGCCTAGGTTTGGTAGTCTGTTCTATACGCTGGTAAACACAAAGAAAATAAGGACCATGTATAGAAAGGTCGCAATAACCATAGAAAGTCTAGAGATATGGAAATCAAGTCTTTCTTGGCTACAGCCTAGTATATTTTTTTTAACAATTAGGCATCTTTGCTAATAGGTCAGGTTGTTTTATTCAAATAAGATTTTTAATTTTGAAAGTCATGCCAAATTGTCCTTTCCAAGTCCATCTCTGAAATATACACACACACATTATCGATCCCAATGCACATGTTTCTCTTGCTGTGTCAGCCTGACCCTCCGTCCCTCGGGCAGGTGCATCTGTCTCCTCCCTGTGAACCTGGGCAGAGCTTTGCGTCCTTCTCCACCAAGAGGGCACCGTGGGAACGACTGACCCGGGAGACAAGATCCTAAGCCAGGAACTCCTGACCGTTGCCCGGGTTACCTGCTCTTGGGACCGGCCACCTCTGTGTGGTGATGAGCATGTACACGGAAGCCGGGTGCGGGTGTGTCGGCGTCCTGACAAACAGCCCAAGCGGAGGTCCCACTGCCAGCCAACGCCGGCCATAGGCGCTGGCCAGCCTCCTGGCAGCTCCAGCCTCACCCGCTGACTCGCCGCCAGGCCCAGCTGAAGCTGGACGGGGCGCAGACAAGCCGCCCTGGCAATCGCAGTCCAAAATGCGGATTTGTGAGTGGGATAAGCAATGGCTGTCAGTTTCAGCTACGAGGCAAAACAGTGGAAGACTAAATATGACATCATCCAACTAGTAAAGCTTGTGACTTTGACACAGGAGAAGAGATAAGTAAAACACACTAGAATGCTCCTGGGTTCAAGCCCTAGTGTGTGTGTGTGTGTGTGTCTGTCTGTCTGTCTCTCTCTCACACACACCCTAAATAAAAATGAATAAAGTGGAATATTTTGAAGGAATAAGAGAATGAATTAGATTTACAAGTAGCAACACAAACCTCCAAAATACGACGCACAGTGATAATCAGAGTATTTGGATAATAAACATATATTTAAAAACATACTCAAGCCGGGTGTGGTGGCGCACGCTTGTAATCCCCGCGCTTGGGAGGCGGAGACAGGAGGATCGCGCAGGTTCGAAGCCAGCCGCGCGCGCTGGCTTAGGAGACCCTGTTTCCAAATAAAAATGTAAAAATAGGTCTGGGAGTGTAGCCCGGAGGTAGAAGGGCTTCCAGGAACCCCAGTACCACCAAAAAAAAAAAAAAAAAAAAAACATACTCAAGCCGGGCGTGGTGGTGCACGTTTGTAATCCCCGCGCTTGGGAGGCAGAGACAGGAGGATCGCGTAGGTTCGAAGCCAGCCTCAGCTACTTAGTGAGGCTTTCAGCAACTTAGTGAGACCCTATTTCCAAATAAAATATATAAAAAAGGTGTGGGAGTATAGCCTGGAGGTAGAAAGCCTCTGGGTTCCACCCCCAGTACCACACACACACAAAATAAATAAATAAATAAATAAATAAAAATAAAAAAACATATTCAATGGAATATGGTATCTGGACCATATACGTATTTTAAAACATATTCAGAGAAAGTCTATGTATTTTTCAAATATGCATAAAAACTTAATTAAATATACAGGTTAGGCCAGAAGGACACAGATTTAGTACACTAGGATGTGTGCTTCTGGGATGGGAGTGGGAATAACGGGAACCCAATTTATTTATTTATTTTTTTTATTTTTAATTATTTTTTAATTTTTTTGGTGGTACTGGGGTTCCTGGAAGCCCTTCTTCCTCCGGGCTACACTCCCAGACCTATTTTTATATTTTTGAAACAGGGTCTCTTACGCCAGCACAGCTGGCTTCGAACCTGCGCGATCCTCCTGTCTCCGCCTCCCAAGCGCGGGGATTACAAGCGTGCACCACCACGCCCGGCACGGGAACCCAGTTTAAAGGAACAAGAATTCAAGAGTGTCATACACTTGCTAACTGGGTCCGCATTTCCCCCTGGCGCACAGCCACCATCTCCTGCCTCCTGTGCACTTAGGTGTGATAAAGTGACACAGTTCCAAACACAGAAATGTATGCAGAAGTGAAATGTGATCTCCGGGCCGGTCTCCCTAGCAAGGGAAGTATGTCCTTGACAACGAACAGACACCACGGTCAGTCAGATCCTATTCTGGGCATAAAACAAACCTTCATAAATGAACTTAAATCATTATATATAGATAAATGTGTGTATACATATATAAACACATATGGTGATTTCATTAGAATGTATGTATATACATATGTAATATGTATAGATACACATGATTTGTCCACAGTAGAATCAAAGTGGAAATCAATAAATAACAAAGAAACTAGGAAAAATCTCAAAACAGTTGCCACAGGTGGATTTTATTTATTTATTTATTTTTTGTGGTTCTGGGGATTGAACCCAGGGCCAGTCTACCTCCAAGCTACACCTCCAGCCTTGTTTATTATTCTTTATTTTGAAACAGGGTCTCACTGAGTTGCAGAGGGCCTGGCTAAATTCTAAAGCTCCCCGGGCATGGTGATGCTTGTAATCCCAGCATTCGGGAGGTGGAGACCAGAGGATCGCAGTTCATGGACAGCCTCAGCTACTTAGTGAGACCCTTCACAACTCAGTGAGACCCGGCTTCAAAACAAAGAATAAAAAATAGGACTGGAGGTATAGCTCAGAGGTAGAATGTCTTTGAGTTCCATCTCTAGTACCGCAAAAAAAAAAAAAAAAAAAAAAGAGCATGATAGTGTCTTTGTGGTGATAGACCAGCTCTGTTCAGACTGTTGTGGTAGTTACATATATATATATATATATATATATATATATATATATATATATATATATATGGGATTAAATTTCATAGTACTACATGTAAAATACATATAAAACTGGTAAAATTCACACAGGTCTCTAATTTAGATAAATAGTATTGAACAAATGTCAATTTATTGGTACTGATATTGTACAATATTCAGGTATTTAAGACCTTACTACTAAAGGATCTGGGGAACGCTGGGTGAGGTGCATAGGAACTCTTGGTACTTTAGCAATTCCTGTGAGTATAAAATTATTTTAAAATATAGCTACAAATTGATATGAAGACCTATCTAAGCTAAAAACCTCTACCTGCAGACCCACCTAAACCTAAGACCTTGTTTCAAAATGAAAAGTAAAAAGGGCTGGGGGTGCAACTCAGAGTTAGAACGCTCCTGGCTTCAATCCCCAGTGTTTTACACACACACACACACACACACACACACACACACACACACACACACACACACCTCATACATTCGAGGTAATGGATGCAGAGCTGGGTGTGTAGCTCAGTGGTCGTATTGTTTAGGTTTGTATTTTGCTTCCTTAGCTCACCATTTCCAATAAAAGACAGAACTGCCATACTCTGAGTATCCTAGAATGGTCAGAAGATAACCCTGTGACTTCCTTCTTAATCTCGTGTAAGGCAAGACAGAAATGACTGGATTTATTTGGTATCTCCAAATTTTAACTTAGACCTCTCATTAAGTTCCAAGCCCAAAATAACAAAAACTAACAAATCATAAGAATTTTTTTTTTTTTTTTTTTTTGGTGGTACTAGGGGTGAAGCCAAGGGGCTTTTCTACCTCCGGGCTATACTCCCAGATCTATTTTATACTTTATTTGGAAACAGGGTCTCACTAAGTTGCTGAGAGCCTCGCTAAGTAGCTGAGGCTGGCTTCGAACCCGTGCGATCCTCCTGTCTCAGCCTCCCAAGCGCTGGGATTACAAGCATGTGCCACCACGCCTGGCTAAGAGAAAGATTTTAAAGTGATATAATATCAGAAAAAAATTTAAAAATTACCTTTCAGTCTTGACACAATGAATTTTTTTTCTTTTTTGCGCTACCAAGGATGGAACCCAGGGAGCATTCCACCTCAGGGCTACACCCCAAGCCCCATTTTTTATTCTTTATTTTGCAGAGGTCCTAAGTAGCTGAGGCTGTCCACAAACCTGCGATCCTCCTGTCCCAGCCTCAAATTTGAAGGTTGGCATTCTGTGAGGTACACCGCCCGAGCATGGGGATCACAGGAGTGCCCCACACGCACTGCAGCTGTTACTTGAAATATTTCAGATGGTTCATTTACTTCTACTGGTCTCTCCTGACACTTACATTTTCCTCACATTCATTAATGCCGACACTCAGGCTCCTAAAACGTGGTGGAATCTAACTCAGGTCATCGCAGGCTGTCTGTCCTCACCACAAGCCAGTCTCTTCCCTTCAGAGACGCTCCAGCCTGACTTGCAAGAACCATTTCCCTACACTCAGGAAACCCACTTGCGTCAGGGGTAGGCAGTTAGTTGGCTCACACCCAGTGTGATAAGTTACCTTCCACTCCTAATACAGTCTACCTCACATCCTAAATTGTTATCTGTTCAACCAACATATTGCAATTTGTGAGATGTGGCTAAAGCAGTGTACGGAGGAAAATTTTTAGCATTCTATGGAAATTCAGAAGAGGAAAAATGAGTGATGTGTGCATGAACCATCTTGTATTCCACTAAGATGTATGACTATAACGCACCAATTAGAAAAGGAAGTTAAATGAAAAAATATCTCTGGCTTCATTATCTTTTCATTGGCGGCCTCAGCTGATTTCGTCAACTGCAATCATATCCACCCCCCCTCCCCAAAGCATTTGTCCCAGTGGATTCTTTTAGGAGGAAAACAGCAATATGGTTAAGGGTCCAGGAGGACTGTTTTGACAGTGTTAAATAAAATTTGGATTCTTTAAGAAGAAAATAAGAGGAATGAACACTTCCCAACTCTTCCAACTCTTTTGTTATTTCCCAGATAACAAAATCAAAGATACTGCCATAAGACAAAAATATAGACCACATCCCTCATGGACATAGATGTAAAAACTCTTTAGTCCAATATTAGCAAACTGCATAAAAATACATAAAGGCTTGACTCGACATTCAAGAAGCCATGGTCTTCTATTCGATATTTACCTCCTGTATAATCCCAACATGTTAGTCTTTTTTTTTTTTTTTTTAATTTTATTTTATTGGTGCACTGTATTCATACCTCATAGTGGGATACAAACTTTTGTAGACATACATGCACACATCGCCCAGTCAGCCCCCACCCGATCCCCACCCCATTCTCTCCCCATCCCTCCCTCCCATGCTTGGCTTAGTGGTTGACATCTAGTATTATAGCAATTTATCCAAAATTAAAAATGATAATCTCACATAACAGTTTCATTTGTCTGATACCAAGCTTTTGATGACTTAAAGATAACATTTCAATATTTCTTTTTGCTTTCTTTCTTACCAGAGAATATTTTCTTCTTTTTTTTAGGTGAAACTATCATATATTTATTTTTCAGAAAAAAATCTATCCTGATATGGAATATGGACTCTAGATACCCAAAACAATCTCGAAGCAAAAACAAAGCTAGAAGATGTATATTTTCTGATTTCAAACCATATAAAGCTACAATAATTGAAACAGTGTAGTACTGTTCTAAAGGCAGATATATAGACCATTGGAGTTAAATACAAGCCTAGAGCTAAATTCTTCCCTATATTGTCAAGTTATTTTTGACAAGGTTTCCACGAAGATTTGGTGGTAGAAATAATACTCTTTTAACTAAATATTGTTGAAAAATAATAATTACATGGAAAAGAATAAAATTGGACCCTTACCTAATCCCATATACAAGTATTAACTCAAAATAGATAAAAGACCTAAATATAAATCTTAAGACTATAAACTTTTAGGAGAAAATCTGGGTCATAAAACCTCACAACATTGAAATTGGCAGTGATTTCTTGGATATGATTTCAATGGCACAGGCAACAGAAGAATATACAAACTCCCTAAAAAATAAAAGAAAATATTGTATATCCAAAGACAATGTAAACAGAGTTAAAAGTTACTAATAGAATTGGATAAAATATTTCCAAATGCTATATCTGAAGATATATTAATATTCCAACTAGAAATCCTAAAAATTAACAACAATAAAGGCAAACAATACAATTTAGAGATAGGTAAAAGACTAACATAAATAATGAATCTCCACAGATAACCAATCTTAGTTGTCTGTTGGATGGAAACTCTTGTTTCTCTGGTTCTGGTGAGTGTTACCTATTTCTTCTTTGTAGTTAATCTCTTTGAGTATTTTCTCTAGCGCTGGTTTTGAAGACATATATTCCTTCAGTTTCTGTTTGTCATGGAAGCTTCTTATTTCTCCATCTAATTTGATAGAAAGTTTTGCTGGATAGGAAATTTTTGGCTGGAAGTTGTTTTCTTTCAGAGTTTGGAATATGTTACTCCAAGCCCTTCTGGCTCTGATGACTTGGTTTGGGAAGTCTGGAGTGATTCTAATTGGTTTGCCTCTGAATGTCACTTGGCCCTTTGTTTTTGTTGCCTTTAAGATTCTCTGCTTGGCTTCCACATTGGTCATTTTGACAATTATATGGCGTGGGGATCCTCTTCTCGGATCCTGTCTAAAGGGAGTTCTATAAGTTTCCTGGATCTGTGTATCAACCTCTTGCTCTATATTTGGAAAATTTTCTGCTATTACTTCCTTGAAGAGATTGTTGATCCCTTTGGTTTCACTTTCTTTTCCCTCCTCTATTCCAATTATTCTTAGGTTAGCTCTCTTAAGATGGGCCCATATTTCTTCAATGTCAGATTCCTGCTGTTGGATATCTTTTTCTAGATTAGAAACTATGCATTCATTTTTGGATTGCTCATCTTCTAAGAGCGAGATTCTGTTCTCCATGTGGTCTAATCGGTTGTTTGTGCTTTGAATTGAGGCCTTTACTTCATTAATTGCATCCTTTATCTCTTTTTGGCTCTCTCTGAGTTCTTTTCGAAGCACCTCTATTATTTCTACAGTTATTTTCCTGATTTGATCTTCTAGAAATCTCTGATTTTCTGTTTTATCGGGTTCTGATGTTGTGGGGTTGTGCACATTCATTACTTCAGTGTTATTCCTCTTTCCCATGATTTCGGAGGTTTGTGCCTTCTCTGGGTTCTTCCCTTGGGTCACTATGGCTTCACTTAAGGTGCTCTGGATCTTGAGTCTGTATTATCTCAGACCCTACTACCCCTTTACTGGGTTGTATCACAGAGTCTCCGACCCAGGGAGTCGATAGAGGCTGCTTTAAACTACGGGGGGTGCCAGGTTGCACGCTCTCCTATGGTGTGATATCTCTGCCACCACCACTCCCTCACTGGGTCAAGTCCCAGGAGGCACAATACTGGGATTTCTCCTCTGTGGCCCGCAATTTGACTCACTGTTCTTGAGTACGTAGATGTAGCTGTACTGGACTCGGTGAATTCACTGCTGCTGCCGCCGCCGGTGGCAATATGGCGCCTCTGCCACACCCTCGGCCATGAGGCTGGCGTATTTTTTCTTCTCTGGTTTTGATTTCTACTCTGAATCCCTGCAGCGTGTGCTGAGCTCAGCCACTGGGAGCTTTAAATGCTGTCTGCGCCGAAAGATCCCGCCTGGCTGTTCCGCATCGGCTCACCAAGCCGTCCGCTGAGTTCGCCGCTGCCGCCGGCAGTATGGCGCTGCTGCCGCGTCCTTGGGCGCGTGTGTCTCCTCTGTGGCCCTGAGCTCTGTTCTCAGTCCGCTTTCTCTCTGGAGCCTGGTGGTTTTTTTGTTTTTCTGGTGATGGTGTTTTCTGGCTATGAAAGGCGCTCTTTTTGTGGTAATGGAGATTGGTTGTTAGCGGGACTCTTAAGCCCCGCTTTTCTCGGTCGCCATCTTCCCGGAAGTCTCATGTTAGTCTTATTTATCTACCTCAGTGCGAACCACATGCTGGGCGTCGTTGGGATCCCAAGGACAAAGGTGCGCAGGACTGTCACAGTCTCTGATTTTATGAAGTCTATATTCTAGGAGAGCCAGATATCAAACACAAAATCTATCAGTAAGGGTCATAGAAAGCAGTACAAGAGGGTAAAGGCAGGCCTTCTAGCAAGGCAATAACTTGCCAGAGCCAACAGGAAGTGAAAGAGGAAGCGGGAGGAAAGTCCCGGGCAGAGGAGGGGCAGTGCCCAGGCCCACACGGGGCTGCCCCGGGTGAATTTTAGGGGTAGCTTAGGGGAAGAAGTCAGGAGGTGAGCGGGAAGGGACCCATGTCTGTGTATGTGCGGGAAGGGACCCATGTCTGAATGGGAATAAACTTACCATATGATCCAGCAATACCACTTCTGCATATCTAGCCCAAAGAATGGAAACCAAACTACCAAACTAATGTAGGTATATCTATGTTCATAGCTGCACACCTCACAATCACCAAAGAATGGAACCAGCCAAGATATCTGTAAACAGATGAATGGATTACGAAACTATGGGATATGTACACAGTATAAAATAGGCTTTGAGGTGTAGCTTGGTAAAATGGTTAAGTTTAACCCCAGTACCACAAAGAAAGGGAGGGAAGGAGGAAAAATCAAGGTGTGGTGACACCTGCCTGTAATCCCAGTATTTGGAAGGCTGAGACGGGAGGATCACAGTTTTAGGACAGCCTCAGCAACTTAGCGAGACCCTATTTCAAAATAAAAAGGGCTGGGGTATAACTTGGCAGAAGAATGCTCCTAGGTTCCATCCTCAGTACCACAACAAACAAACAAAAACCAAACAAACAGATCTCTGGGGAAATGAAGGAGAAATAAAAAGGGTTATCTTTTCTTTATGCATTCCCTGTGTTTTCAAAAGTTCCTTTAATGAATATCTAATTATTTTGCAGTGAGGAAATATTTTATTTGGAAATGTTCAAAGGACAAATTATTATAACCATATTAAAAAGTAGCCTTTTTCTTTGTGGTCCCTTAAAAGCTCAAAATGACATACAGACAGCCCATTTCAGCTCCTATGATAATAGTCAAGACTATATTAACCAAGTGGCATATAAGTCTCTAGAATGAGCCACTGCTATTCAGGAAGGACGTTAGGTTAGTGCCTTGAACCACTATTTAACCAGCAGGATTTTCCCTCCCTTGAATACAGTAGCACTAACCTAACTTTGACTGCCAATTCTTTTAAAAGCCTATGCATGATTCTTTTTTTTTTTTTTTTTTTTTTTTTTGGTCCTGGGGTTCCTGGAAGCCCGTCTACCTCCGGGCTACACTCCCAGACCTATTTTTACATTTTTATTTGGAAACAGGGTCTCCTAAGCCAGCGCACGCGGCTGGCTTCGAACCTGTGCGATCCTCCTGTCTCTGCCTCCCAAGCGTGTGGATTATAAGTGTGCGCCCCCACGCCCGGCTCTATGTATGATTCTATTAACGTCAGGGATTCCAAAAAATGTTAAGACCCTAAGTCAAGGAAACACTTTGGTTGATAAGAACCCCCAATCAGTTTGGGCCAGAGAGAACATATCTACTGGACTCTAGTTTAGAACCAAGCAGTCAAAGATGGAGGTGACCCAGGACCACCAGGTGGATGCTCTTCAGCCATGCCAGAAATGGGTCTGTTGTTCTTGACTGCTTTGCGCACCAGCCCCAACTAGGTGGCATAAAACATGAATCATGTCTTAGCCGAGTATGGCAGAACCTGCCTGCAATTTCAGTATTTGGGAGGCAAAGACAGAAGGATCACAGGTTGGAAGCCAGACTCAGCAATTTAGCAAAACTCTGTTTCTAAATAAATAAATAAATAAACAAACACACAAAGAAAGAAAGAAAGAAAGAAAGAAAGAAAGAAAGAAAGAAAGAAAGAAAGAAAGAAAGAAAGGGGGCTGTGGTATGGCTTAAAGGTAGAAAGCCCCTGAGTTCAATCCCCAGTACAAACAAAACTGCTCACAGCCTGGGGTCCCTGGCCTCTGCAGGCGGCTCTCAGCTGGAGGCTGGGGCTATAGTCCTGCAGGGCTCCTGTGGCGCCTGGTGGCTGATGCAGCCTGGCTCCATGGAGAGGGCCCCTGGGACAGGTGGAAGGCTTTCCTAACGAAGCCTGGGAAGCGGCGCAGCTTCACCTCAGCTGCTCTGATTGGTCAGGAGCAAGTCAGCCCACGCCCAAGAGGAGTGACATGGAGAGACTGTCCCTCAGTGGGAGGAGTGTCAGAAGAGTTTGTGTGCAGTTTATAACCACAACTGTCTACTCTCCAGCCAGGTACCGTTCACGTCCCCCTTCCCTGCAAAATGCAGTCACATCTCCCGAGATTCCCGAGGTCGTCCGGTCTACCTGGTCTGGGTCAGGCCAGCCGCAGGACCTTGTCACATAAACTGGCTCCGGTGCCAGGGCGGAGCCCAGTAGATAAGCCATCTACACTCCACACACCCAACTCGCACTGGCAGTCAAGAGAAGCCAGACACTTTCCCAAGAAGAGAGGAGAGGGGAGGCACCCAGAGCCACGCATCTGCAATACTTCTGAATCCTTCTGGGCTCTTCTGTCCTTGGAGAATCAGTCCTGAATTTTTGCCTGTCGTGGTCCTGCCTGCTGAATTATCTTTCCTATTAAAAAAAAAAGTTGGTTGGGGGTGTAGCTCAGTGGCGGATCACCTGCCTAGCATCCTAGCATGCGAGAGCCTGCGTTCAATCCCCAGGCCCTGGGTGGGCGGGGGCGGGCAGCTGGTGTCTGCAGCCTTAATCTGTAGGTGGTGGTGCTCCATGGGCTTTTTGTCATCCTGTACTGTTTCCACCCCTGTCAAACTATGGTATGCCTGCCAATGTAATTCTCTCAAAAATTCGTGTTTCACTGCAAATCTCGCTGGGGATTTATTCCACTAAACATGTGCCAAACCCACAACTCTGCTTGGGGCCGGCTTTCCTACCTTGAGCGCCTCGTAAGGCTGCTTTGGCAGCACACTCAGGCTCTTAGAAGCCCTCACTCCACCGTTTCCCTGTGAACGAGGAGGGCCTGTGAGGCCCACCAGCAAGGGCTTCTCTCTGCAGTGTTAGGGATTGCGGCCAGGGCTTCACACATGCTCCCAAGTGCCTGGTTCATTTGTGTTTTCCTGGGCCTCAAATTTGGACAGAAGTTGTTTCTTAATTTCAGAGTCATTTGTCATGTGGGAACATTATTTTTTAAAAATGTTATCATGTTAGTTCTCTTAATCCTCCTCCCTCCATTATTCCGAGGGACAGTCTACCTTCCAGCTACACAACTATTCCTTTTTATTTTTATTTTTTTTTTTTGCGGGTCTGGGGATGGAACCAGAGGCATTTGACCTCTGAGCTACACCCCCGGCCCTATTTTGTATTCTTTATTTTGAAACAGGATCTCACTAAGTAGCTGAGGCTGGCCGTGAGCCGTGGTCCTCCTGTCTCAGCTTCTGGAATGCTGGGATTACAAGCGTGTGCCACCACGCCCGGCTATCCCTTTTTATTTTGAAACAGCGTCTCACTTAAGCTGTTGAGAGTCTTGCTAAGTTGTTGAGGCTGGGATTACAGGCATGAGCCACACGGCTGTATAGGTTTTTTTTTTTTTTTAAGTGGTAAAAGTGTTCTGAAATTAGGTAGTGGTGATGGCTGCACAACTTTGTATAAATTTTAAAAACAACGAATTGTACACTTCAAAATAGTTAATTTTATGGTATCTGTTCTTATATATTACAAAAAAACAATGGCAGACCTCTTGCCTGGTGCTAGGTAAGACCAAAGAGAAAGGCACAAAGACAAAGAGTTGGAAGAAGCCGGGCGTGGTGTTTCAAAATAAAGAATAAAAATAGGGCAGGGGTGTAGTTCGGAGGTTGAATGCCCCTGGGTTCCATCCCCAGACCCACGAAAAAGAAAAAGAAAAAAAAGAAGAGTTGAAAGAAAACAAAACAAAACGACAACTTAGAATTCTATGTCTAACAAACTCCTTTCAAACACACTCTAGAACCCCTCGACCATACAGGCCAACTGAAGACCAGAGTCCAGAAGCAGGCCCAGGCTTCCGTCATCTGATTCTCAACAAAGGACCCCAGTTAATCCAGTAGAGAAAGTATGTTCATTCAAATAAGTTATCTGGAACTGACTGGAGAGTCGTATGAATAAAAATGAACTTTCAACTCTTACCTACAGGTGTACAATAATTGACCTGAAATGCAAACCAGAGTTATAGAAAAAAATAGAGCAACACGTCTGTAGCCTGTGACAGATGGGCCCCCGCCAGCCCCTCCCCAGGGCTGTTCTCTGATGGCAGCATGGCCTCCGAGAGCCTGGCCGGGGCTGCTCGGGTGGCGGCGCCGGGGCCCGTGGCTGTGGTCAGCACCGGCATGGCCCAGCCGCAGGCATCACTGCGGCCACGTCCCCGCCACAGCCACTCCCGACTTGCGGAGACTTTCTCACGGCCGCCCGGGATGGTGGCGCAGATCCTCCAGGCCCCCGCCGACCCGGCCCTGAGGATGAGCACTGAGCACTGAGCACCGCGGGGGTGTCAAGGCAATTACTTTAGAATCCCGGAAAGTGACAAAAGGCACACAACAATGAGAAACTTTAGCTCAAGAAAACCTGCGGAGAGCCCGGCGTGGTGGCGCACGCACGCTTGTAATCCCCGCGCTTGGGAGGCGGAGACAGGAGGGTCGCGCAGGTTCGAAGCCAGCCTTGCTGGCTTAAGAGACCCTGTTTCCAAAATAAATAAACAAATAAACAAATAAATAAATAAGTCTGGGAGTGTAGCCCAGAGGTAGAAGGGTTCCATCCCCAGGACCACAAACAAACAAACAAAAAAAAAAAAGAAAGAAAAGAAAAAAGAAAACCTGCCGGCAGCGTTGGGGGCACAAAAGGCCTGCCCCCATTCTCCTCCCGTGGCTCAGGCCACGGTTGAGTGAATTTGGACTGTTTCCACTTTGGGGCTATTTTGGATAGGCCCGCTGTGGGCGCTGGCCGTCAAGGCTGTGTGTGGACAGAAGTGTGGGCTGGTCTTAGGTGAATACCTATACACACCGTCCTCGCCGTCGCTCTGGTTCCCCATCTCTGCATGAACTTCTGGGGCTCTGCCTGACCTATTTTTTTATATATTTTTGGAAACAGGGTCTCTTAAGCCAGCGAGGCTGACCTCGAACCTGCGCGATCCTCCTGTCTTTGCCTCCCAAGCCCGGGGATTACAAGCGTGCGCCACCACGCCAGACTTTCGACAGGTTTTCTTGAGCTAAAACCGAGAGAGAAAGGCGGCATATCCTACAACAGAAACTAATCAGTAAAAATTAGGAAATGAGCCGTGTGCGGTGGCACACGCTGGTAATCCCAGCATTTGGGAGGCTGAGACCGGAGGATCGCGGTGCGTGGACAGCCTTCTCTACTTAGTGAAGCACTCCATAATTTAAGTGTTTCAAAATAAAGAAAAAGAAAAAAAAAAAAAAAGGCTGGGGTGTAGCTCAAAGGTCGAATGACCCTGGGTTTCATCCCCAGACCCACAAAAACAAAACAAAACAGGAAATAACACACCAAACAGGGGTGATCCTCAAACATCATGCTCAGGTGAAGGAAGCCAAAAGCAAAAGGCCAGCGTGTGTGGATTTCATTAATATGAAATATCCCGTAATAGCAAAGCCATGAAGAAAGTGAATGTGTGGCTGCCTGGGGCTGGAGGAAGGAGCATGGGTAGTGACGGCTGCTGAGTACAAGGTTTCTTAAGGGTGATGAAAATACTCCACAATCAGGTTATGCTGGAAATTGTATAACTTTGTAAGCATACTAAGAATAACTGCATTGTTAGTGGGCAGATTTTATGGCAGTTGTACTTCAATAGCGCTATTAAAACAATGGGATAAAAAACAAACTTCACCAAACAAGATTAAAGAACGGCAAATGAGCATTCTGTAGTTTAACGTCATTAAACCAACGCCACAGTGCGATAGTCACTCCCCCAGAGTGGCCAAGAGTTTACGCAGGTGACAATAACAAGTTCTGGCAGTGAACTGGCACAATTATAATCTTCGCATCTCGCCGGCGGGAACGTGAGGTGGAGCAACCGCGTTGGAAAAGGTTGGCAGCATCTTAGAAACAAATACAAGTCAGCAATTCCATCCCTAGGTATTTACTGAAATGAAATCACACGCTCACGCAAAGACTGTATACAAAGGTTTATAACCACTTTATTCAGAATAGCCCCAAACTAAAAACAGCCCAGGCTGCAGCCAATAAGAGAATAACACTGTATATGTATATAATGGAATACTTGGCAAAAAAGAACTTCTGATTCAAGCAACATGGCTGCTTCTCACAGATATTATGCTGAGTAAAATTAGACTTACATAAAATACATTCTGACTGACCTCACCTAGGCTGTAGTTAACGAGAGAAGAGAGAGGGGTGCCGGGAAGGCTGTCCTCTTTGGTTGTGGCGATGGCTGCCTCTGTGGGGTGTAAATTGTAACTTAGTACTGTGGCCTTGAAAAGGCAGTAAAGCAGCAGTGTGATTAGAGAGAGAGCACCGTGGTTCCTCCTGAGGAAGCAGGCCTCTGACATCCTGGCAGCGGACCGGCTCTGGCGTCTGCTCTGCCTCCCCTTCCGCAGCACTGACACCCCTCGGTGCCCATAAAGGGCTCCCCGTGGCTTTAATGACCGACTCCTTGAAGACCTGACACCAAGGCTCATTCTACGTTATTTGATGTCTGATCTGACTCATCAACCTTCCTGTCGTCAATACTAAACCCTAAGCTCCACCAACGCCTACGCGGTGCCTTGCAACGGTCCCACAGACAAGCGCCAGCGAAGGAGCCCCGCTTCAGCCTCCCGCATTCTAGTCCCCCCCACAAGGTTCCCACCACCGCCAACACAGCTCAGGAGTGAACCCCGACTGCCATTACTCACCGCTCAGGCCCCAGTGCTTCCTCCAACCGAAGGGTGTGTGTGTAGTGCTAATTTTGAGCTACTAACTGCTATGTTTTCAGTTCTGGTACTTAATGTCTTGAGTCCCAGATGCTTAAGGAACCTTATGCAGTGACTCACTGGTAGGTGCTGATCCAGGAGGGAGAGATAATGGGCATAAGACAAAAACACCAGTGTCAAAGTTGAGTTTTCTGCCAGGTGCGATGGTACCTGCAATTCCAGTACTTGAGAGGCTGAGAAAGGAGGATTGGAGGTTCAAGGCCAGCCTCAGTAATTTCACAAGAACCTCAGCAAATGAGACAGTCCCTGCTTCAAATCAAAAGGGCTGAGGGTGTAACTCAGAGGAACACTTCTCGATTCAGTTCACCAAACCTCCTCTTAAAAATAAGTTTTTGTTTTAATCTAAAGAACAAAACAAGATCCAGAGAGTCAAGGGCTTTGATTTCTAAGAGCCAAATTCTTCTTTTTAAATGTTTTATTTTTATTTATTTATTTATTTATTTTATTGGGGTAAAATCTTGTGTGTACAGACATGTGCTCATCGCTGATTTAACCCTACCCAGTTCCCTCCCCTTCCCTCCCCGTCCCTCCCTCCCTTGCTTGGCCTAGTGACTGACTTCGATATGTTTAAGTACATTGTGTGTGGTAGAGATTTTCCTCTTCCCCCCTCCTTTATGTTGTCTTGTTTGCTCCTCTATAGGATTTCCTTTTTCATCTAGAGTTCCTCCTATGACCCATTTCTCCCTAACTCTCACATATTAGGGAAAGCATCTGATTTCTTATTTTTTGTGACTGACTAATCTCACTTAGCATAATGTCCTCCAGTTCCATCCATTTCCCTGAAAATGATGTAATTGAGTTTTTTTTTATGGCTGAGTGAAATTCCATTGTGTACATATCCCACAGTTTTGTAATCCATTCATCTGTTGATGGACATCTTGGCTAAGAGCAAAATTCTAGAGGCACGAAGGACTTTTAGGAATCCATGAAAAAGCCGGGCGTGGTGGCGCACGCTTGTAATCCCAGCACTTGGGAGGCTGAGACAGGAGGATCACACAGGTTCGAAGCCAGCCTCAGCTACTTAGTAAGACCCTGTTTCCAAATAAAATATAAAATAGGTCTGGGAGTATAGCCCGGAGGTAGAAAGCCTCTGGGTTCCACCTCCAGTACCACTAAAAAAAAAAAAAAAAAACAAAAAAAAACAAGGAATCCATGAATCTTGGCTGTGAAAATCAGGGATGAGAGCCCAGCTAAATCAGGCAGGTTACTCTTGGACCAGAGCTGGGAAGAATTCACAGAAGCAGAGGAGTTTTCCCATCCAAAGTTAAGAATCTGATCAAGCAGAAGAGAGGAGTGACGGGGATGGAGTCAGGGCCTGGCTGCACAGGTCTGAGACCTGCCCAGGGCTGCGGCTGGCTGTAAAACAGCTACACTGGAAAAACTAACTCACAATCTCTGGGGACTTAATCTTTTTTTTGCAAATACTGGGGACTGAATCCAGGGTGTTCTAACTCTGAGCTCCACTCTAGCCATTTTTTTTTTTAATAGCTAGACTCTTCACTAGGTGCTGAAGAGTCTAGCTAGGTTGCTGAGGCTGGCCTTGAACTTGCCTCAGTGTACCAGGGGATTACAGGTGTGCACCACCATGCTGAGCTTTAAAGAGCTTCCCCTCCATGTTCTCTTCTTCCCTCCTGAGTTAGTCTAACGTGTAGTCAAGTGTTGGACAGCGCTGGCTCATGGGAATCCCAAACACTCTCCTCGTGTTCCCTGCCGACCTTTCCCCGACTCCGCTCACCACTGCAGAGAGTCCTGACCCCTGGGTGAGCTAGGGGCTTTGGCCTGGAGAGAGCTGGGACTTCACTGTTGCCTCTCACGCAGGACCCCGCAGTCTCCAAGTGTGTGAGGGTCTCAAGGACAAGCTTAGCAGTCCACGCACAGACATGGTAGTAAGTCACCTGTAGCTGGAAGGCAGGACACTGGCGAAAATGCCCCAACAGAACTCAACCTGGGGACAAACCTGGTCAGTGGCTCCTCATCACAATTCCTCCTGGCTGGTGGGTCAGACCTTACAAACAACCAACTCCTAATACAGAACCAACTGGTTAATCAAAGCCTGTGTCTAGACCAAAAATGCAGTGATCACTTGAAAACCAGCACTGCCTATGAATGCATAGAGGATGCCTTAGACCCCAATCTTTTGAAGCTAGTTCCAGTTTTTCTTATTGAAAAATAAGTAATGACCTTAATTTAGTGACAACATATAAGAAGTGCTGCTCACGTATAATAGTTAAATCAACTCTGAAAGAGACTCAAGAGTCTTCACACAATTACAATTTCAAAGCCTCCAGAAATATTCAGGACCAGCTACAGAAGAGCGGAGCGCTGCCCAGCAGCCATCTGACCCCAGCTGTGGTAACAGTAGCACTGGACATCTAACTCCGGAGCATTTAAGACGGGACTAGCTACAGAGATGTGCACACCAGGGTCCTAAGACTGAAGAAAGAACGTAACACATCACTTAGTGGTTTCTACACTGATCCCACACTAAAATGCTGACATTTGGATATTTAAACAGTTTAAGAAGGCTTCTGGCCTTCCCAGGCTTGAGTTTTGACAATGGATGAACTCTCTACACCACCGACTTCCTTAATGGCTACCATCTGATACTTAGGTAACGAATAGCCTTAGGACTAACAGACTTAATAACATTTCAATTCAAGTATTAATAAGCTACCTTGAAAGGTTCATACCATAGTTACTTCATAGTTTTCTGAAATATAAATTTACATTGTATACACTGTGCAGTTTACATTCAATAACCAAACTAGTCACATGCCTGCCGAATGATCAAGCCAACTAGAAAGCATCAGAGTATGTTTTTGTTAGGTACTCCTTAAACCTCATGATAAAATGAATTCAAGAGTCCACAGAAAACACTGCCATAATAAGGCACAGTATGGCAGAATTTAAAAACGTTTTTAACTATAGCATCATTAGAGTCATTTGTTACGCCCCTATGTGGGGAATCGTAAATCATGTGGTAATGCTGATAAATCCAGGGTTTTGGACATCTTAGCTCTACATCTAGGTGTTCAGTTTCTGTTATTCCCACGGGCCTGACTATCCTGAAGCACAAGCTATCTACAAAAGAACCTCTGGACTCAGTTGGAGAAGCCTGTGAACATGTAAACCGATGCTCCTGTGTCACACCCCTTTAATAACAATTTAATAATGTGGCAACCTCTGGGGAGGAGTTACCTCCTCGACCCACAAGGACTAAATTCGTGTTGACCAGTCCTTATTCCCTGTCTTTTGCTAAACTAGAACTCTGCAGTGTGGACAGCGGCTGCCGTGCCCAGGAGACGGTGCACTTCTCCTGGTCCTCCTCTCACTGCGGCTGCTCCTGCAGTCTGTGTCTGTGGCAGCCACCTCCGTGAGGCCCATGGATCCATCTCTTCCACAGATCTTTCTCTATAAGGCACTGTTTCCAGTGGTAGCTCTACTTTGTAGTGCAAACATATGAGAAGACAGGTGTAATAAAGGTATGGGATATACAAACCACAGACCAAGCCATGAGAACGAGGGCATCCTGGCCCTCACTAAGCAAGCTTGGGGCGCAAGGCCTCACTACACAGGATGGCGAGCTAAGGGAGGGGGGGTGCCGGAGAGGCCCAACTCCACCGGCCGGGCACCGCTGAGCTAGCTCCGTGTACTGTAGCCGAGCTGGCACCTCCTGAACACTAGCACAAGGCACACTCGCGCGTTCCCACGGCCTGCCGCACGTTCATGTCTGGCTTCTCTCTGGGGTCCGTCCCCCATTGGAAACCCAGTGATTCTACAATTGGAATTTCTTACCTGGTTCTTCAGCAGATGCTACTGGCATAATCAGTTTTCCCCAGGTAGAGCCAACCTTTCAAGATATGGAAGAAATTTTAAAAAAAGTTCTCCTGCTCACACCCCTTACGTGCATTGATTCCGGAGGTGAGTCAGTTTTACTCCATGAATCTTAACTCTTCTTTGTTTTCCCAATTGTTATTACTTTAGTTCTGCCTTGCATCATTTTATCTGAATCTTTATACATTTCCTAAAAGGTCCTCTCTTCCTCCAGTCCGATGCTTTCTAATTGAAATGTGTGATTTGTCTTTTTCCCGCTTAAAACCTGTCAATCATAGTTTGATATACACATCTCTGCAAGACGTGTCACTTGCTTCTCTCCCTAGATGGAGAGTTCTCCAAGAACGTCATGCTTTTCTCAGGCCTGGTCATCTAGTGAGTGTTTCTGCCTTGGGAACGCCTTCCCAGAACTTCCCACAAGTTCTTTTAAAAGCCACATCCCTATGACTATTATCTGTTTGTTTGTTTACTTGTGTATTGAGGGACTGAACACAGGGACATTCCATCTCTGAGGTTGTTGTCGTCCTCCTCCTCCCCACTGTAGGCTTGTCGGCACCCTCATCGTCACTGTGCTCTTCCTCCTTCTCCTCTCTCTCCTGGAATTCAACTCAGAGATATTCTAGCTGAGCTACGACCTCCTTCTCCGTTTTATTTTTTATTTGGAAACAGGGTCTCACAGTAAGTGAGTAAGCTAAAGTAAGCTAAAGCTGGCTTCGAGCCTGGAACTCCCAGCCTCAGCCTCCCAATTACTGGAACTACAGACATGTTTACCAAGCTCAGCAATCGATTTGTTCTTCAAGAGTCACTCTCCTGCCTACTCTCCCTCTACACTCACCTTTGTGCCTTCACAAGCGGTGCGTATGTGTTGGGGCCCACTCGGCAGGACCGAGGTGGCACCCAGGCTTGTTGCCAGCGTGGACTCAAGATGGCGCCTGGGCTTGCAGCCAAGTCACGAGGCTCACGAGGCTGGCGGTGCCCTGAGCCTGCGCAGTGAGCCCTATCAGGCGCCTTACGGATAATTAGTGACACAACGCCTCGTGCTACCACCTGCCCGCCCAGGAGAAGGTTAAAAGCGCGCATGCCCTAGCGGGGAAGAAGGAGAAGGAGAAGAGGGTTGGTGGACAGGAAGAGCAGTTCCTTGGGGGACTGCTCTGGGCTCCGAGCTGCGACGGACATGTTCACAAAGCCACCATTGTGACCGGTGTGTGCTGCAGCAGAGACATAGAGTGCCAGAAGGAGGGTTGGTGGAGTGATGAGGGAGAGGATAGAAGACTGATGTTGTTTTTACCTGAGAGGGCGTTGAGAGAGCATTAAAGAGGAACTGTACAAGAACCTGGGGTAATAAAACTGCTTGAGGAAGATCGTGTAAGAGTCGTCACTGCGCGCGACACGTATGTAAACCACAGCACTTGTTACTCACCACTGTATTGTCGCTTCTTTCATTAGTTTCCTAAAAATGAGCCACCTTTCCTCTCTATATTCGTGGTTATAACAGTAGAGAGTCATATAATGCTCAAGTTCTAGTTGCTGAAACAGCAGTGACTACATTTTATATGAGGGAAAATCAGAACCCATAATGGCTTCACTATACCCTCACTTCTTTAATACATCAGTCAAGCCTTAGATATGAACTGTCACACTTCATGACTTGGTAGATTACCAAAAAGATTATTCATAAATAGGTAACATATTTTTGTTTATATTAGCTACTAACACTATTAACAGCTTGTGTACCTTTCCACCTAACACTTCCAACCATCCTGATGCAGGAAGTGATAAGACCTCTTTTTATGGGCGGAGGGGAGGCCCAGAGAAACCACCTTGCCCACTGTCCAGAGATGGCTCGAGAGTGCAGGGCTTAATCACTGCGCCACAAAGCTCAGCGACTGCTACGACATGGACACTGTGTCCGAAGCTTTGGATTGACGACTCTACCTCTAAAACATAATGAAAGTGCTAAACATAACTTAAAAGTCAAGCTCAAAACTGAACAGCTCTCCAATCATACTTCAACAACAAGCTTTACAGTTAGGCTTTCCACTCGACATTTCAGAGTACACCTTTAGTATGGCTAGGATAGGGAAGCAAATCTCTGTCTATGACTGCGACAGTTGTTTCTTAAGCTGTTATATAACTTTAGGTGACGATTTTGGATTAAATCTTGTGATAATGGGTATACAAAAATAAAGAAGCTATAACATCGATTGATTCATGGTAGCTTTTCAGCAGATATTTTTAGTTTTATTATATTGTCAACTTTTAGACAAAAAAAGGACAAACATGACAATTTGCCCTGAAAGCATTATTTTCTTAATTTCTAAATAATGGGATAATTTGTCAAGATCATTTTAGGAACTGTTTCCCTTCGGCTCAGAATACAGTAATACAAGTTGTTCCTGATACACTTTCTCAATTTCTTGTGACTGATGCTTTTGATCCCTAATTTAACAGAAAATTACTTTGTAATAGAGAAAATTAAGAGGTATTACTGAAGAGTTATGGAAACCATAAATAAGAAATAGAGGTAAATATTACTACCATGGTTTTAAAACACAAAAACTCACATAAAAAGTCACTGCAAAGAAATATAATGAAACGATAATGTCATTCCATACTCCAGTATACCTTCTGTGTCTCCCTATAGAGTTTGCTGACTATATTACATATACCCAAATACTCAAAATTGACTAGTGAAACATTTTTGATATTCTGGCACTAGGTTTACTGATAACAGGATCTAGGCAGAACTGTAAAGTTACCAAAGACAATTGATCAGTACCTATCAATTTCAACATCTCTATCTGAAAAGGAAGGCATGAGTATTTAGTAATAGGAGAACTCAATCACTTTGTTGTTTTTTGTTTTTTTGTTTTGGTGGTACTGGGGGTGGAACCCAGGGGCTTTCTACCTCCGGGCTGTATTCCCAGACCTATTTTATATTTTATTTGGAAACAGGGTCTCACTAAGTGGCTGAGAGCCTCCCTGAGGCTGGCTTTGAACCTGTGTGATCCTCCTGTCTCAGCCTCCCAAGCACAGGGATTACAAGCTACGCCACCACGCCCGGCTTGAACTCAGTCACTTCTGATGCCAAGACCTTAGTCTTAATAGGTGTCTCACTGCCCCGGGCAGAGCTAAGGAACACAGTATTGGCTAAAAGATACTGCAGTAGCATTTAAGACTCTTCATTTTCCCTGGTCTGTTAGTTCATACCACAAGTTCTTTGCCTCTCTATAAACAACCAAGAATCTATCTTATTGGCACTGGCCCAAAATTAGCGATAGATTAAATATTAGAAAACCAAGCCGGGCGTGGTGGCGCACGCTTGCAATCCCTGCACTTGGGAGGAGGAGACAGGAGGATCAAGCAGGTTCGAAGACAGCCTTGCTGGTGTAAGAGACCCTGTTTCCAAATACAAAAATATAAAATAGGTCTGGGAGTGTAGCCCAGAGGTAGAAGGGTTTCGAGGAACCCCAGTACCACCAAAATAAATAAATAAATAAAAATAAAAGAAGACCAAAAACCTTTAAGTGTAGTAATGTTGCATTTTCAAGTACAACTAAACATTCAAAGTATCTGGTTTTATTCAAAGCTTTTTACTGTCCATAGAAAATCTGCTGACTGAGGAGACCAGGTTATTTTCCCAGTTAATACAGGAATTATCTGATTTAAATTTAAAAAGTGAGTTTCCTGGTTTAAGCACAGCATTTGCAGAATACAGGTCTCAAAGTACTGTCTGGGGAGATTAACAAAAGTTTTATCTGATATTCCTGAATATGAATCACTACCAGGACTTTACAACAGCAATCTCTTCTCAAGAAAACTAAGCCGTAATTCAGTTTCAGGATGAAAAGATACAGGTAGAGAAGGAAAGACAGTTCACAGAAAACAGACGCTCTAACTACCATTATCCTTAACAGCAAAATACATTAGGAGTCACAAACTTCATGCGAATGGGCCCCAAACAAAATACTCGTGTTTTTTTTTTTTAACTAAGAAAACATGTGTACAGTAACAAGGCACACTGAATTAGAGATGTTTCATGACTATCAGTGTATACTGAGTTTACCTCAGACTAAACTGAAATGGCAGGAAAATGGCCCAAATAAATTAGAAGACTTCCAGCAACAAACTGCAGTCATTTTAATGAGCACCATTTACCTCTAAGGAGTTTTACAGAGTTCTCGACAATGTGATTTACAGGGAAACTTCTTCCATGGAAGAGAAAGACGATTTGGATATTAGTATCAATGCATAGTGTGGATATCAATCAGATGGCAAATCCGACTATTCTTGCTTTGTACAAACGCAGCTTACTGCTGGGAAATCCCCTCTTCCATTCTCGAAGTCACTACATAGAAGTAGACAATACTGACATTGAATTTACAGTCTTTCTTATTTAATGGGATATCCTTATGTCTTGCTATAGTGTATTACTCTAAACGATTGCCTTTAAATTTCACTACACGTAAACTTAGAAACACAGCTGTGAGTTAAAGAAACTTTGAAAATTATTCTATTTTCATTAACTCAAACTGAAATATTTTTGAAATACATAATCAATCAGGCATGGTGGTGCATGCCTATAATCCCAGTACTTAGGAGGCTGAGCCAGGAGGATCAGTTTCCTGGCCAGCCTCAGCAACTTAGCAAGGTCCTCCACAACTAAGTGAGGCGCTGTTTCCAAATTAAAAAAAACAAAGGGCTGGGGTGTAGCTTGGAGGTAGAATGCCCCTGGGTTGAATCCCCAGTCCCATAAAAAAACCAAACCAAAACAAAACAAAAAGTTCTAGTCAAGTGTGTAGTGGGTAAAAAGTGAAATATTCATATAACATTTAAAGGAAATAAGATTGCACTAAGAAACTCAAACCTATATATTACACAGCAAATAGTAACTTGACTGTTTCAATGTTTATGTTATTACAAAAAGATCAGTTACAGAAACCACTGTTTATATTTCAAACATAAACATTGCTCTTATACAACCTATAATCTGATTTTAATTAAACCTGAAAACCATTCCAAGATTACAGTTAGTCTATTTCTCTGGCAAAGAGCCAAAGGCTAAGACAGAATAATTTTGTCAAGGAAAAAAAAAAAAAATAAAGCCAGACCACAGTAGGACGAAGAACTGGCAATGGGCCTGCCATGAACTGGGAACAGCGCTAACATGAAAATTAAAACACCCTGCTTTCTGTACAGCGTGCACGTGTGGCCTTACTTGAAGATGAGTATTTACCAAGACTCTAGACGTCTATAACCGACCTGATAGCTTGGGCTTTCAATCTTTAATGTATCTTTGCAATATGTAGTTTTCAGTGATTTCAGCTGAACACTTAAGTATCTAGCATGATTTTATGCCCCACTTATACTACTGACCATCTGCATGTAGATTTACAAGTATTATAAGTGTCATCACATAGAATATTACTTATAATGCTTTCCAGAATAATAACTTTAACTTTGAATCACCACTGGCGCATGTGAGCAGTAAAACCTTTTCTTTTCAATTTCTAAACTGTTATTTTTAGAAAGTCATTAGAGACTGAACTTAAAGTAAAAATGCCAACTTTATAAATTTTAACAACAAAAAGGGTTGCATAAAACAAATTCGAGAAATACCATTTTGACAAATATAATAATCAAGTAGCACTTGACACTGAAACTGAACTTTGAAACCCCAAGTGCTTCAATTGCAGCAGCCGCAGCACAGAACCTGTGACAGAGACTAATGATCAGGACCGACAGCTGGGAGTGAGGGCGGGGACGCAGCGCAACCAAGAAGCACGCCTCTAGGCACGTGGCAAGTCAGCCATCCCAAAGTCGGCTTCAGTCATCATCACGGCTGCAGACAGCTCCCAGGCTGGAGCCAGCAAAGAAAGTCTCATCAGAGTGCGCAGCGGCACAAAGCACATGAATGACGCACGTCCGAAAAGGTCTTCCTTGGGGGAACTGTGAGGGGAGGGTGTGAAATCTTACAAAACAGAGTGTGAATAAAATGGATTCAAATGAAGATTTCATGAAAACAGAAAAAAATCAAGGAAAGAACGTTTCCCATGAGGGAAGAGTAATTTCCTACCACTGGTACAAAAGCACCTAAGATACGTGGCTGCTGCCGTCTCAAAGGAAGCTCGGTTCTCTGGGCAGCTGCAGCACGACGAGAAGGCCTCTCGCAGCAGAACTTGAGGGAAAAGGCTATCTAGTCTAAACTCACACAGAAGCAATGAACAATTCTGTTAATTATTCATAATACACAAGACTTTCTGGGTAGCAGCAGTTGCTCCTGTACTTGTCCTTTTAAAAAATATAAACCAGAAGCAATGGAGTAGGGAGACGCACTAAGAGAGGGTAAGAGTGCATTAAACCAAAGAGCCAGCACTGCAAGACTGCACAGGAGCGTCAGGGACAGTGCCGAGGAGCTCCACTCCACCAGGCGCAGTGCACTGCCACATGCTCGCTGACAACGCTCTCCCCATGTTGAAATGCAAACACTACTTGTTGGTATTTTTGATAGATAAATTAAAAAAAAAAAAGACATTCACTGCTGT